>NC_046162.1:62295225-62600225 GCF_011064425.1 Rattus rattus
ATAGACCTGGTGATGACTCTAAGCAGAAGCAATCAGAAACTATTTGGACTCAAATTAAAAACACACAAAAAAAGTCCACTCTGGTCTGCATATGTAAATGGAAGTGGTTATTTATGACATATTTAAGTATTCAAGGGTCATGTCATTTACATCTGCGGTGAAATCTTATGAACACATTAAGATTACAAATTGTTCCTGTTTAGCATTCAAAAAAGAAAGTTTCAGAATTCCATGAGGAAATAACATGTGTCTTCAAACATAAATGTGGGCCTTTGTGCTCGAGGGTTTCCATGGAGATCGCTGATCCTGCTAGGTGTGTGGGTTCAAGTGAAGGGGAGAGAACTCGGGCTGGGAGGCAGAACCACTGCTGGTGCTGTCCCACTTTTGTTTCTGATGCTACCACAGGAGTCGGTAGGGCCGAGCCAGCAGGAGACTGACTAGCCAACAAGGGGTACAAGGGAGCTTCTGGCTGAGATTTCAGGAGAGCAGATCTCTTCCCCAAGCAGCAGTATCACAGCTCTTACGACAGAAGCTCTCAGATGATGGAGTAATTCCTGCACACCTTTAATCCTTCTGAATAGGATTCTTAAATACAGTTTCAGAATGGGTCAGGGTCTGACAGCAGGTACTTCCTATTGGTTTAGCCTGAGAGCTTGGGAAGACCTTATCTATGCATTTGGGCACACGATTCTGCTTTTACGTGACTGATGTGTCTTGAGCCTATGTGACTTGTGGAGGAGGGGCTTGGGCATTGACCTACATGATCTGTCTCAAACCTCTCTACAGGGGCACGTGGGGGCTGTAGCTATGTGAGAGGGGCCTGATATCCTGGGAGATTGGGGAAGTCCTGCCATCCCTTAGGGTCCCTGAGGCTTCGATCGATCTTGGCCAGGAATCAAGATACTTTTCACAGTCCACCGCCCCACACATAAATATTTGAAAAAAAGATCAAGTGTGTTCTTTACATAGACATAGGCTTCCGAAAGCATAAACTAGGTAGTCATCAGTTTGAAACCATGACTTTGGAAGGTCTGGCAACCTCTCATGAAACCAGAGCTCATTTTTTATAAAAATGACAAGTAACAAGCCTCTCTCCTGGATACAAGCTAGGATGAACTATGTCCTCCTATGTGTCCCACTGTGGTGCTTTGAAGATGCTCGCCCAGGGAGTGGCACTTTTGGAAGTAGCCTTGTTGGAGTAGGCATGGCCTTGTTGAAGGAAGTATGTCACTGTGGGGATAGGCTTTGAGACCCTCCTCCTGGCTGCCTGAGGAGTCAGTTTTCTCCTGTTTGCCTTTGGAACAAGATGGAGAACTCTCAGCAAATCCAGCACCATGCCTGCCTGGACGCTGCCTGGCTTCCCACCATAATGAAAATGGACTGATTCTCTGAAGCTGTAAGCCAGCACACCCAGTTAAATGTTGTCCTTAATAGGAGTTGCCTTAGTCATGAGTGTCTCTTCACAGCAATGAAAACCCTAAGACACCCACTAAACCCAAGCTCCCTGGAACAGGAATTTACTGGTCATTTCCCCAGTCTCTGAACTCCCCAGAGTGATATACTCATGTCCTTATTGATTGCCTAGACCAGAACAATGGCATCTGATGGCCATCAGCTAATCTACAGATGTAGGTCAGACTCAAGAGCAAGATTATTGAACCATCAAGGGCTAGAGCAGACCTGCCTTCACAATCAGCCTCTTATCTGAGGAGTTGTCTTGGAAAGAAGATGATCACAGTGGTCCAATCTGATTTATCCACAGCCATGCAGTGGTCATGTTGATGAGGGCTGCCTATTCCCCAGTGTCCTAGAGAACATAGGGAAGCAGGAGTGAGTACTTAGAATGAATGGGCATGTGAGTGACCCAGAGCATTCATAAAGGTAATCTCTTCAAACTGCCTGACCTGGGAGGCAAGCATGGCATACAGAATACCCTCCACCAGGCCTCAGGGCAGATGACAAGCATATGTGGGGTCTCCTGATTGGCAGCTCTTTATCCTCTGGGGAAAGACTGCACAGAGCCTCAGGTCACTCTACCCAAGTCTATCCTGTGGGGACCTACTTAGGATCCACTTGCTGCAGATGTGAGTCTCAGGGCAAGGGTGAAGCTGCAGTGTGTGTACTGCCCCGAGTACTTCCTGCTGACAAGGCACATTGTTGCCTTGGCAACACAGCTTTACAGCACTAAGCATGTGGTAAAAACATGTGACACACCCACTCATCATGCTGTGTTGCAACTAATTCTTTCAGCAGATCCCAGCCCGTCTCTGGAACTACCAGGCCGGACTGGACTCTCATTCCCTGAGGACCTGAGACTACTGGAACTGGGTGGGTCGAGAAAGACAGCCAAGACAGCATGTGGGCAAAGGCTTCGACCAGCCAGGGGCTTGGGCAGGTGTCTGGCTTCTGAATTCCAATGTAAAACATTTTTTCACTAAAAAAAAATTCCAGGGCCTTTATAAAAAGCTAAAGGTAGCTCTGGAGGTGTCTTAGAATGCAGTGTGGACTTTTCTCTGCCCAGGGAGGACATGAGCCACCGTTTCACTCCAAGTGCCAGGGACAGTAGAAAAAAAAGACCCTGGTGTCTTGGGAGGTAAGCTTGTCACCCTGGACAGGGAGAGGGAGCGCCTAGGAAAAATAAACTCTACACCTCCTCACGGCCTCAGACACAGGGAACTCTGTGGCAAAAAGGTGACCGCACTCCACAGGCACTGGCCCCATAGGTGGGTGGAGGCCTGAGGCAGTGGTCACATTCTTGGACAAGTCCCAAGTCCCTCCCAGGGAGGAGCTGTGGGTTCTTCCTCTTAGGACTCCTCGGAACAGGATTGGCAACTTCAAACATACAAACATACAACCAGCTCCAGCTCTGGTCCAGCTTCCGTTTCTTCTTTCCAGCTGTCTCCTGGGATCCATTTTGCGATGTCCCTGCTGCCAGATCATACTTCAGATTGCATGACTCCTGCTCAGGCCTTCGGAAGGACTCGGGCTCCCCAAGGCCAGCATTTCTTACCTTCCCTTGGGCCACAAGCCACTGAGCTGCCTTCTTAGGAAGGCACGCTCTCCCTTGTGGACTGCTTGCACAGTGTATCTTATTGAACATTTTTTATGGTTTCTTAATTGTCTCACAAACACACACAGGTGCACAAAAACCAAAAACTACCGGATAATGCTGTCATTGAGTGTTTTCATCCAAGAAAATATCATTTAACACAGAATAGGAATAACTAGTATAACGAACCCCAAATCTTCACCACCTGGTTTCAACAGCCATCAGCCTGGCCCTGTTTCTTTTATACCTTCCTGCTCCCCTTGTGTACTGAGAAGCATACTCCAGTTATCATGTGATTTCGTCTATAAACACTACTGAAAAGCAAAGGTTTTTCAAGAGCCTGACCTTCATACCATTGTCACACCCTAGAAATTAATAGCTTTAATCTTTAACATACAGTCATCTCCCTCCAGGGTATCTGACTCTCCCCTGTGGCTCTGTTGTAAGCCTGAGAACTATGTCTGTCTGGGGCAGCACCGTGGCTGCACGCGCACAGAGTATCGGATTGTCGGGGTTGTGAAAATGCTGAAAAGCTTGAACATAAAAATTAAGAGCATCTCCTAAAACAAATAATTGTAAAAAGTCAGTACCCGAGCATGAGGAAGACTGATGCATGTCACAAGCACATGACTGAACTGTGGGCCATTCTCGTGCGTAATGCCAGCCACTCTTAGGCAAACACAGAGGCCAACTAAGGAGACACATGTTGCTGAGGCATCCTTCCCTAAACTCCAACAACCTCTGTTCAGTCCCACCACTTCACCGCACGCCTGGCCCAACACTCTTGCCGTTGCCTCCCTTGCTTCTCCTCCAACTGATCATCCCCTCCCCCCATGTGACCTTTCAGGCTGGCAGCGTGTGAAAACCCACATGAGTAGTTTGACCACCCACCCTCTTACACACCTCAGAGACTCTGCTCCGTCTCACACAGCCCTGCAGAGATGGCTAAACCAGTTGACTTCTCTGCTTGATGATCTGGTTTCCAGATGTTGGGTACCAGATTTCTCTTTGCATCCTTCAGCAGTGAACTGTGGGCCTCATCCTTTGTATCCAGGGTACCCACTGCCCACAGATTTAGTCTTTTCTAGATGAGAACTCAGGTCTTTGTGGGCCTTCTCAGTGCCTCTACTGATCATCTCCGGTGACACTCTCCTGCCTACCTCACGTCCGTCTGGGACAAAACCTCAGTCTTTCCCAGAAAGATACTCACCAAATCTGACACCCTGGAATTAACCCCAAGCATGACTGTGATACCCAAATACAGAGCTTACCTGGCCCCTAAGGCATAATGAATGAGAGGAGATATGGGTAGATAGTGACAGCAGTCTCTACAGGATACCAGTCATGCTGTCATGCAAGATTTTAGTTACCCTCCACCCCCCATCTCTTAAAAGGGATAAGACCCAATCCATCTCTACCCTACTGAATAAGACAGCTTCCCAGCCAGTGAGAGAATCCCAGGCAGGACCAGGCACTGGCAACCACAGTGGCCATTGGAGAAGAGTCTTTATTCCTGCTATTTGCGTCTCTGCTTCTCTCAGGCTTAGTGCTTTCTCTCTCACAGAGTCAGCAGCCTTTTCTATCTAGCTTTCTTGGTGTTTGCCCACCAGGACAGCTGTTGGTGGTTGAAGGCCCCATGCCACATGTTCATTCTTTGCCTGCCTTTAATTTACTTTTGACCCCAAAAGCTGTGAGCCCCCTGGCCTCCAGAGGCCTTGCAGCCCCAGCTCCAGGGCAACCTAGACAGTTCCTCAAACTAATGAGGATGCTGGAGAGGGTTGGGAGCAGTGCTGCCGTGGAGACAGCCTCAGACCTGTTGCCAGGGTGCTGTAGAGTCCTGGGCAGCTGCTGGAGGATTTAGCCATCCTCTAGCTGGCCTCTGGCTACACTGTAGCTGCAGGGCACTGAAGAGATGAAAGGGACGCTGCAGACTCTGATGCCATAGCTACCAAAGCTGCAGGACAGGCCCTTCCAGCTGCTGCTGGGTCACAGACCTTTGCTGTCTCCCAAGCATGTAAGCACGTCTCATAAAAACGACAGGGAGATGAAGGCCAGTGGCATCCTGGACTCTGGATTCTTAGGGCAGCAACTAAAAGACCTGTGTGGATAGACTAGAGGATAAATCAGCTATTGTGGAGACTCCACATTACTCCCCCCGACCCTGACTTGCCTCTTCTCAGACCCATCACCCAGACTCCTCAGTTGCCTTCTGACCCTCCTGCCTCAAGTCTCAGAGCCTCAAGTCTCTAAGTTGGGTTCCCATGAAAACATTCAAATGGACACTAGCAGAAAGAACAGGAAGTAGAAGTTACACAGTGAAGGGGGGCATACAATGGGTACCTACTTCCTGGCTTCCATGACAGAGGACTAGAGAAAGCAGAGGACTCAGCCAACGAGGAACAGCTTGAGGGTGGTGCCTAGGATAAGCAGAGTCCTGTATGATTACCAAAGCCAAGGTCTCTCTGATGATCTCCCCCAGAAGACGACTCAGAGGGTGGTGCTCACTGGGAGAGAAGAAAATCTAAAGTTCCTCAACAAACTAGAATATGAACCTCTGAACCCTGACGAGTGCCGCACTGCCCACCCCTGATGCTTTTAGTCTGCAGAGACAAGTCCAATTCCCCAAGGAACATGGAGCCTACCCCCATACCTTAAGCACAAAGACCCTCAAGGTCAAGGCATAGTGACTGCTGCCATGGGGCTGTAACTGTCCAGGTCAGAGAAGCCACGTTCCAGAAGGAACGTCCTATGAAACAGTATGGGTGAGACAAAGATGCTGGGGCCCTTTTGTGCCTGCCAGAGCTCCATCCATTGACCCTCCGTGGTGACAGGTGGAAACCATGCCAGGCCAGCTGATCCTTTGAACTGACGGCCAGGATATAGCACGACTCCCAGCCCCCACCTTTCCTCACTGCTGGGAAGAACACAAGTTTCAAGCCTGAGAAGTCTCTTCTACTACTCTCATATGTCTCATGCTTTTTGACAAAACAGAGATTGAGTGGAGAAATCGGGCCCAGTCAAGCCTATCCTTGGGTGACCCTTGTCACAGTTCCCTGGGCCCAGGGCTTGTCTCTACTGCCAAATGCCAATTTATGCCTCAATGTCCTTCTCTGGGCTTATGAGGCCTCAGGCATGAGGCTACTGACCCAGCTCACCACACAGAGAAAGCACTGACTCTGACCTCAAGTGGAGGGGCAGGTAAGCCAGGCTCTTCCCTGCTTCTGGCTATCCTGGATCTAGTACTACCACCTCATTTCTAAAGTGAACTCTAAGTGAGAATCATTAAGATGATTATTTAGGGGCATTAATTTAAAGAAGAACTCTTCTGTTGTCTTCCCTTCTTGTCATGAATGTACTATTCCAGAAACATAGTTATAATTCCAGAACAATGTCATAATTTACTGGATAACAAAAAATTCACAACATCCAGCAGTTTCAATGATAGCCATTTATCATAAAATTCTACTGCCTCTCCTCCAGCCGAGCAAGATGCCCAAAGGAAAGAAGGCCAAGGGGAAAAAGGTGGCCCCAGCCCCCGCCGTGGTCAAGAAACAAGAGGCCAAAAAGGTGGTCAATCCTTTGAGAAGAGGCCTAAGAACTTCGGCATTGGACAGGACATCCAGCACAAAAGAGATCTCACGCGCTTCGTCAAATGGCCCCACTACACCAGGCTGCAGCGGCAAAGAGCCATCCTCTATAAGCGATTCAAAGTACCTCCTGCAATCAACCAGTTCACCCAGGCCCTGGACAGGCAAACAGCGACTCAGCTGCTTAAGCTTGCCCACAAGTACAGGCCAGAGACAAAGCAGGAGAAGAAGCAAAGGCTTCTGGCCCGCGCTGTGAAGAAAGCTGCTGGCAAAGGGGACGTCCCAACTAAGAGACCACCTGTCCTCCGAACAGGGGCTCAATACAGTCACCACCTTGGTGGAGAATAAGAAGGCTCAGCTGGTGGTGATTGCCCATGATGTAGACCCCATTGAGTTGGTGGTTTTCCTGCCTGCCCTTTGTCGAAAGATGGGGTGCCCTACTGCATCATCAAGGGAAAGGCCAGTCTGGGGCGCCTGGTCCACAGGAAGACGTGCACCACTGTTGCCTTCACACAGGTTAACTCGGAAGACCAGGGTGCTCTGGCTAAGCTGGTGGAAGCTGTTAGGACCAATTATAATGACAGATGTGACAAGATCCGCCGCCACTGGGGAGGCAACGTCCTGGGTCCTAAGTCTGTGGCTCGCATTGCCAAGCTGGAAAAGGCAAAGGCTAAAGAACTCGCCACTAAGCTGGGTTAAATGGACACTTAAGTTTTCTGTACATAAATATAATTACAAAATTAAAAAAAAATTCTACTGCTTTGGTAGCTTTGTTAAGAAAGAGGCAGGTTCCAACCTTTATTAATTTTCATATCACATAACACACAGCACATAGTAAATTCATGTACACATCTCCTTACACACACGCACATGCACACAATACAAAATGAATACAAGTTAAAGAGGCTACATCAGAGTTCAAGAAGCTTCAGAAGTAGGCTGAGAAACAGTCTATATAGATAAGATAAGAAACCAGACCAGTGTGAGAGAGGGAGTTGTTTCCAGAGCTGCTAAAGCTGGGTTTGAAAGCAAAGCTGCAAAATTCAGCTAACACGTGAAAAGGGGAAACCAGATATCAGGAGCAGGAAGCAGTAGGTCAGACCCATGCCCATATGGGCAAACAAGTGGGCAGGCAGGTAGTCCAGAAGGCTGTGTGTCAATAACAGGGGCCATACCAAGTGGGGTAGCCCTCAGTCCTTGACACACAGGACAGATATCATGTTACAGGTTGGTGTTGGAGCTAGCCATGGTGATGTTAAGTGCCTATCTCTTCATAGGTCTGGGCGAGAGAATTATACTCTTTCACCAATCTGTAAGATACAATAACTTTTGGGGCTTGATTTCCACGATATGATTTAAATGCATCCACATCCCTAAAATCTTCCCAATAAGCTTATAAGATAGCTCCCTTTCTATTCCCAGGAACAAGTCATGTTTGGGCCAGTGCAGGATGGATGGTGCCTGAGAGATTATGCAGTTCCTGGGTACCCCCACATGCTGCAGTCATCTTTCTTCCTTAAAACAGAGTCAAAGTCTGCTTGTGAAATGCACAGCATTTCTCTTTGGCAATGCACAGCCTGATAAACCATTTTTCTATATCATATGAAGTAACTTACAGTAGAGCATACCCTGATCTCAACACTTCCCTAAGCCCTATAGTAAATCATAGTAAGAAAAGAATTAACAGGAGGACAGAAGTCCCAGATGCTTTGTGTCCTCTCCCAGGATATTTCTAAGACTGGAAGTGACTGTAGGCTAGTGTGTCAGGTTCAGGAACTACTCCATCAATACTGATGGCTAGGCATGGGCTGTCATCCCACCCATCACCCACATCCAAACCTAGACGCAGTGATGCCAAGTTCTCATCCCTGTCTGGCTCACTTACAAGCCGAAGGAATTCTCCTTCATTCAGGGACCCAGAAGTCCCAGAACCTCCCTTTAACATTGGGGAAGAAACAAAAAGAAAGTCGTGTGTTAACAAGTCCAGTCACCCCAGGGAAGTGCAATACCTTATCATAAGCAGAACTCTTATATCCTTAAACCACCCCAAAGCACAAGAACTGCATTCTTTCTCTATTTCGTGAATAATATCATAAACTATGGTGGCTTATTAATTGCCTAAAGGGTGGTACTTATCTCAGGTTCGCTGTTGTTCTGACAGTCTCTCAGCTCACCAGATTGCCTGTGCCTAACCCATTCAGGCTTGAGGTAGACACCCTGGTGGTGGGGAGGGCAGAAGCGTCAGTGAGAGTTCCCAGCTGATTATGTTCCAAAACGCCTGCTTACAGCTTGAGAACTCAGATGGAGACAAGAGATCATCTCAAGAGGGCAGAGGTGCCCATTCTTTTACCCACCATCATGGGAGTGGCTGGTAATTCATCATCTGAAGTCGAGAATAAACACAATAACTGTAGGTTTAGGTTTTACAGAAAACTCAGACCGAAATCCTGCCAAAATTAAAAGCAGATGCATTTGGAGGAGAAAACTCCCTACAAGCTCCTCCAGAACTTGGCCTCTAACAGCCTAAGATACGGCCGTTACCACAGTGGGCACAAGGAGATAGAGAAGGCTAGCCCAAAGGAAGTGCAGGGAATCATGTCTTCGTCAGCCCCAGACATATGTCCATGAGCTCATCTCAGGCTCTGGAGTCACCAGTAACTGGCCTTCATGGGTAGACAGAGGCTTATATGCTGGTAACCCTAGGGAGCAGGCAGCTGGTTTTGTCTCCTCCTCCAGGGATTCCAACAGTTTCACTCTAGCCAGCCTCACATTGTGTGCCTTTGCCTCTCTCCCTTCCTAACGTGCCAGAGGGATTGTGCAACTACCATGGGGGTGGCTGCATGAATAAGCTTTTTATGACCCCACACTGGGACAACAGAATGTCAAATGCTAATTAGCAGCAAGCCGGCTTCTTTCCCTGACTCATTATCATGAGACTTCCTAAGTTTCAAAGGAAGACTGACATGAAGCATGCTCGACTGGCCTCCTGAATCTTCCAACAGCTCTGTCTGAGGTGGTCTGGAGGGTGCAGAAGCTCTACAGTGTGTAACAGGTGAGGTCAAAGAGTCAACATAAGGGAGTTGGGTCTGTTTGGGAAAGAGTGGCCACTGGGAAATCTCAGAATCTCAGTCTAGTCATGGCTATACATACATGTATGTGCATACACTTCACCCCACTCTATTTTGATAAACTCATCACATGACTGTCCTAAGCCCTCCATCCTGAGGTCATAAACAGGCTTCACATCATGCAAACATCTTCTGCACCCTATATTGAGGATGGCAGGGTTGCAGGATATGAAATAAATAAGAGTGAAAACAAGCAAGGACAAGGAGCTTATGCACCTGATCTTGGTGCAACGTGCAGTGGAGGCACCAGCAGGTTCAGCAAGTCTAGTGTCCTCTCTAAGACCAGGAAGGAGTTGTCACGTCATATGGCATGACAGAATTTGGATATAATTTGAGAGGGAGAGAGGAACTTGTGTTAGATGGAGCCTGAATGGAGGAAGTAGAACCCTGGGGGTAGGGGCATGTTCCTAGGGGATCTGTGCTTCCCTGGCCCCTTTCTGTTGCTGCTTCCTCTGCTTCCTGGCTACCATGAGGTGAGCTGCACTGTTCCAGCACAACATCCCCACCCTAATGGACTGAAACCTCTGAAACTGTAAGCAAAAAAAATTGTTCCTTTGTTGTTCTCTCAGATATTTTTCACAGTGATAAGGAAGAGCTTAACATATACTTCGACATAGATAAGTCCTGAGGACGTTACAGAAGGATAAATCCAGTGTGGTTCCGTATACAGAGATGGAAAAAACAGCACTGGCTACTTAGGGAGAACCAGGATGTCTGTGTTCAATGGGGATGGTGGTTCAGCTTGGGAAGATGGAACGTTCTAAAATAAGACAATGACGATGACTTCACAATGTGCCCATATTTAATGGTACCAAATCGAGTGCTATGGTTAAATGGTTCCTTTTGCTACATATATTTTATATAATTAAAATTTATTTTAATATATGTAACATGACCTACTTAGTGAGTACACACAGACAAATGTTTACAACATAGACGTACATGCCTAGACATGTGACTTATGAGAGTTCTGCTGGCCTACAGATGGTGAGGCCATTTTACTATTTTCTGGGACTTGGATGCAACCTAAGTCTCCTGAGTGGGCAGTGAGCTCCCCCCTGAGTGGGGCAGAAGATCAGATGTTCATCACTCCAGCTGAGCCACTCTTTGGGCTTTCAGTCTCAAATAACATAACAGGGCTATTCAGTCAGTCTGCCTGGTTCACTTTGCCACCTTCTGCTACACTGGCTGCTTGGTCCCAAATGGTACTATTGTTGAGTTTGGCCAGGACAGTATTAATCTTAGAATGGCCTTCCATCCTTGGGCATCCACTGGTGCCCCTAATCATGTACATCCCCACCGAAGGCATCCTCCAAACTCCTAAGGAAATGATAACTTGATATTCTGCATCTCTCGAAGGCCTGGGATATTTTTCTGGCTTCAGAGCTACACTATTACCTTAGCTTTCAGTGAAACGAAATTGGGGCTTGACAAGGCTTATTAACTCACCTTCTCCCCAAATGCATAGTTATCGATATACAACATACAGTTTCAAGTATCATCGTGTCCCATGCCAAGTCCCCAGACTTTTTTACAACATTCCTGGTCCATGATACAACCCCTTAGCCAGGAGTACTCAATCCTGAGGGTGGGGATAACCAATGTCACTGACTTGGCACAGTCAATGAGAGCAGTGCAGACCCAAGGGAAGATGAAACCCAAACGGTTCAAAAGACCTTGATACATCTGTCTCATCCTGATGCCATGGTAGTCCTTGACTGATGGCTGTGGGTAACTTATATTTGCTACTCTACAGATGGTGTGAGTTCTTCATCAAGTCCAATGATCCCCAGATGTTCCTGGCAAAATCTATCAATGGATAGAAGAGGTTTTCCTCCTACTATGCTGACAGTGATAGTATGTCTGAGCTCTATAAACAGACTTATCAGCTCCAGTTGGAGCAAATAAATGAAGAGACCTGAACCCAATAAGCATGCAGTGTGTTCTTAAATGGAAAACACCCCATGATGAGTTTCCTAGACCATACCGCCTGTCCATCTTTGAACCCTCATAACTGCTGAGATATTGAGAGAGGGGGGATCTCTCTCCTGATATCTGTTATCTGAGGGAATGAGAAAGTTGGTTATTTCAGTTTCTATCACTCTCTTATCAAAGGTAATAGCTCTAGTGCTGGATAACCACTCTGAGTATCTCATTTACCAATCCATGGCTGTCTTAGTGTTTTACTGCTGTGAAGAAACACCATGACAAAGGCAACTCTTACAAAAGAAAGCCTTTAATTGAGGGCTTGCTCACAGCTTCAGAGGCTTAGTCCATTGTTATCATGGAAGGAAGGACGGCAGCACACGGGGAGAGATGATGAGGAAGAAACTGGGAGCTACATCCTTATCAGCTGGCTGAGAGACTAAGTTTAGCATGGGCTTTTGAAACTTCAAAACTCACTCCCATTGACACACTTCTTCCAACAAGGCCGCATCTCTTAATTCTTTAAAACAGAGATACTCTCTGGTGACCAACCATTCAAAGTTAAGCCTATGGAGGCCATTCTTATTCAAACAACCACAGTGGTCTGCATGGAAGGCTTAACTTTGTGGGCTGTGATTTCCTCCCCTGTTAAATAAGAGTAATGGTGCAGATCTTGCTTGAGAATTCTTCTTATACAACCAACATCAAGAGAGGCACCCCTGATACTCATTATAGGTTGGTGGTTCAGAAGGTAAAGGTTCTTTGTTCTCTCAGCTTGCAGAAGGCATGGCCTTCCTGCATTGGTGCCAGTCTCTTGTACATTTCTTCACTCTACACTCTGTGACCTCCCCTAGCTCCTTCGATGGACTGTCTTCTCCTTCCAAAATATCAGCTTCATCACAAAATTTCTGCCCAAAACATGACTGGGTTGCTTAGAGCTGTTATCCAGCTGGGGAGTGGGATCTTAGAACACCACCAGTGTTTATCTGGGATGGGAATGAATTATTACTATTTAACTTCTCTAAAGTTTCTTTTCTGGCATGCTTTAAATGTGTTTAAATATTACAAACCCCAAATTTAAAAATCCCCAGCACCTATTTCTGGCCTTTCTCCTTGTAGATGCTTCTCTTCACTGGCCCCTCCTGATGATCGCTCCATAGTACTGGTACAACCTCTCATTCTAGTACATTAGAAACTCCCTCTTTCGGAGAATGGGCATACCTAAGTCAATCTGGACCATTCTGCCTTCTTCACTATACTGCCTGAGGCGACATAAGAAACTCTCTTCCAAGTTCCCTTCCTGAGACGTCTCCATCAATGTGACATCAGGACTTTGGGCCTGCTTTATCAGGGACTCATACTTGGGTACTTGGGTACAGCTAAACAAAACAGCTGTGTGATTAAAAAAAAAAAAAGCCTTTCACCCTGGGCCACATGCCAAGAGAGGCTCACTTCAGGGGAAAAGGGTCTGAGAAGGCCTCTCCCAGAAGGAGCATTTCCCACTTCCCATCCTGATACCTCCCGTAGTCTCTACAACTGGGTTCTGGAAGTCCCTAGCCCAAGCTCTGACAAGTCTCCAAACCTATAGCAGTTGACCCTCTGAGGATCTGAGGGTCACTGTTCCAAGTAACTACAAGTGGGGTAGCCCAAGACCACAGAAGCACAAGGTCTCAGAATACTGGAGACAACATGTCCGAGGCAAGGAGCTGACAGGGATCTATCATTGACAGTGTGGGAAAGAACCTGCCTCTGTAACAACTGCAGCTGCTGCTTCCATAGCTACCTAATCTGTTGCCTGTCTTCATCCTCACAGGTTCTTCCTGTGTTTCATTTTCCTCTCAGGTATCAGTCAAGGTGGTAATAAAGGTCCACTTTGTAACTTTATTATTTGGCAAAGACCCAATGTGCAGAGTCACCTCCTCCATACGATATAGAATATAGATGCCCCTGCTTAGGGAACATTGTTGAAGAAAAAGACTTATTACAGGGAAGATACAGCTTGTATGCTACAAATCCTGTCACTAGACAAGGTTATATTTTCTTCATCTGTTCTTTTTTTTTTTTTTTTTTTTTTTGGAGCTGAGGATGGACCCCAGGGCCTTGCACTTGCAAGCGCTCTACCACTGAGCTAAATCCCCAACCCTTCTTCATCTGTTCTTAGTTTAAGGACAATCAACACTTTAAAAATGATACTATGGGTTCGAAAGATTTGCAAAATCAGTGTTTCATATACAGACTAAAATTACGTTGTCACTGCTATGGTTTGGACGAGTGTCCCCAGCAGCCTCTGTGCTGAAGCTTAAGCAGGCTGCCAGGGTAGCACTGTTAGTAGAAAGGTGACCCTAAGCTAAGTAGAGCTGTCACTAGGCTGGGAGCTAGTGCTGTGGAAACCCTGCTGTTATGAGGAGAATCAGGAACTCGGGGAAGCGTCTCCCACTTATTTCTTACCATTGAGACTCCTTAGCCAGAACTTTCCTTGAGAGATGTGGAGTCTTGGAGGGGTCTAGGGGAAAGTCTTAAGTAGTTTTTTGCTGCCTGTTTGATGAGATAAAGGGCTTTGCTCCTTCACATACCCTGCAATGATGTGCTGTCTTACCATAGGCTCAAATCTGCTGATGATGACCATGAATTGAACCTCTGAAAACTGTGGGCCAGTAAATCTTTTCTCTTTACAGTGAATATCTCATGTGTTTGAAATATTCACAGAAAGCAGACACATAGGTTTGTTCCTTTAAATACGTGAAAACTCTAAGTCTATGTCAGAGAAAATCAACATAACGAATATTTTCTTCATATTTTCACTCATGTCACTATCATCGCTTATTTCTGACCTATAATTTTTAACACAGAAAAATAAAGTACCACAATACTGAAGAAATCAGCTGAGCAGAAAGCAAACACAAGTATTCCAACTGTTAAAATGTTCTTTATTGTGAACATATATCACAGAGCCTGGACTGGACAGGCAGCAGCTGTGTCATGAGTTTTGAGCAATAAACACCCTCACAGGGTCTGAGAATGAGACCTCACTTGGAAATGGAACAATTGCAAAATCAGCCAAATTAAAGTTAAGCCACTGAAGTGGGCCTCAATCCAAAATAACCAATATCCTTATTAAAAGGATTAGAGGGTGTTGTGGACTTAGAGGTACAGGGGAAGATGACATGGAAACACGGGAAGATCCATCCAAGGGGTGACAGTGAGGGACCTACCTGTGAGCCAAGTGCATCCAGGATGCCAGCAGGAAAGAAAGGAGAAGCAAGCAGAAGGGCTCCCCAGAGCCATCGTCAACTCCT
Source organism: Rattus rattus (assembly GCF_011064425.1). Taxonomy (NCBI): domain Eukaryota; kingdom Metazoa; phylum Chordata; class Mammalia; order Rodentia; family Muridae; genus Rattus; species Rattus rattus. Next base: position 62,310,212 of record NC_046162.1, read on the forward strand.
TCAAGAAGACATATCACAGCCCTGAGACACTAGAATCCCACACTGGCTTCCAGGTCTAAGAACCACTGAAATTCTCAGGTTTGGCACTTTGTTAGGAAGTCCCAGAAACAATTTCAAAAAAGGATTTATGATATGCGGACTTGAAGCTTACTAAGAGACTGACAGCCATTAGCAACTACGGCAGAATTGAGATGTTAGCCAACAAGTGCCCTTTTCTGAGAGAGTTTTATTTCTGATTAGTATCAAAGGTATCCCCCTGTTATCATGATTTTACTAAAGAAAATGCACCCTTCTGACCGACCATAGAAGAATAATGTTCTCTACCTGTTCTGGAAAGCATGGCTTATGACCCCCTAGAACCAGAATGACCTTGACCCAAGCATTGCCTGCAGTGTATAAATGCTCCAGACAAAAGCATTTATAGAAAACCAAGTTCCAGGATAAGAAAGAAGTTGGTGCTGTTTTCCCAAGGTCCCTGTCTTCCTTCCAACAACAGAAGCTCCCACAGAACTGTCTCCCAGCCCAGTGGCAGCCCCACTTAGCCTGGGCCCACCCATGAGATGGAAGCTACGCTCAACCCTCAAGTCCAGAACATCAGAACAGAGTGACCAAAAGATTGTCACTATTATTAACGTTCTTGGACAAGTAATTGACTATTTGAGGTAAATATTCATTCTCTAAATAGCAGGCACAGGTTCTATATAGCATGTACAAGTAGGATACCCAACAATAGTATATGCTCCATCAGAGATGAAACTACACTGATGCGTTTTTATCACAGTGAATTGTATATTGATTGACTTTAAGGCAGACTATGCTAAGCTCAGTATGTGCACTAGAAACACAGAAAAGACATTAAATAAAACAGCAGTCACAGGCATGTGTCCTTCCCTACTGTCTAGATTTGTGTCTGATTGCATTGTGGCCCCGTCCTATAGTTTTAATAATTTTAAAGCTTCAAGTCAAACCAAGTATAGTCTCTGGTTACCAAGGAATTGAACTAAAAATCAATACCATAAAACAATAGGAAAATGACTAAATATTTGAGAATTCTAGTTTGAGAGAATCCTAAGCCACCCGCAGATTTTTAAATGGAAGCATTTTAACCAAAAATGAAAAAGGAAAACATAAAAAAGATAGAGAAGAATCAAGAAAAATAAGAATAGCAGTGTTTGCAGCTAAAGCAGCCTGTCATCTCTCATGGCACCTAACAAAGTTAATTTTGAAATCCCGGATTGATTAATTTCTTGAGCACAGTCACTACTCTGTGCTCAAGACTCAGAGGTCCAGACAGGAAGGTGGTGGCATGGGCTAATATGTTTCTCAAACTTGGCCAAGTATCAAGCCAGTGCTGGCTGCTCAGAGAGGCTCCTGGCATACACCAAAGGCACTTACACCTACTGCTGCAAGGTTAAAAGTAAATCCAAGCATAAGAGAAAGGAACAGGGGAACCCTGGGGTGATGAGGCTGAGAGCATTTGAACAGAGATCACAAGAGTAGGCGCGACGACGGTTCTCACAACACTCTGCTCTCTTTAACCTCAATTCAATTTGTTCCATGAGGTTACTTTCCCCCATCAGGAAAGGGACATCTGGAAAGAGGATACAGGGTTTGCGAGAGCCAAGAGAGAGAAAGGAATGAAACACCCTGTGTGGCTCACCTGTGGTTCTCTGTCCCACAGAGGGCTGGACCTGAGACTCACTTTTCAGTCACCTGACTCTAGCTTTTCCTCAGGAATCCAGATTCAGATTGAGAAAGAAATAAGGAGAGCAGAGTTCTGTAACCAGTCAAGATGGCTCATGAGAGAACCAGGAAACCACTTCAAACCACTGAGGCATGCATACTGAGCTCATAGTACAGTAGGAGCAAAGAGAACATTGTCACCAGCATGAAGATTCTTAAGGCTGAGGAATTCCTTCCTCCTCAGTCTTCATCTTTCCTGTGACTGTGTGGCCCAGTTCCTTCATACAGAAGGTCCTAGTGGTCCTTATACTAGGCCTTCACTCATCAGATTAGAGCATGAGTATTGGGGCTCCATGCTTCCCCACTGACCACTGGACCTGAGGCGTCCAAAGCAGTGGCCCCTCCTCTCATACACCCTTGTAGATTTACCTGGACCTTCCTAGTCCACTTAGCCCAGGTCTTAAAAGCCTACCTTTTGCAGAACTTTTGGGGTGTACCCTTCTTGTGTCAGTGCACATGCTACCTCTTTGGGCTGTAGCAAGCACATAAAGATCACCTCCATCACAGAGGGCAGATATGTGTTTGGACAGTGTTTAGCTACTGATCTAAATAAGGAGGGGCTCACATCCTAGCTTTATACCCTGTATAGAAGTACAGGGACTAGCATGTTCATAGAACAGGAAGTGTACCATCTGATGTCTCACTGCTCCGCATCCAGAATGCCTGTCTTAGGAAACCCTTAAGGGACCCTGGCTCTTGGCCCTAACCAAGTAGGAAGGGCTATAGCTCCTTCCTGGAGGCAGAAGAGCTTATTCCTGAAGCCTGCTGAACCTGCCCTAAATGCTCACCTTTCCTATCCACCACCTCCTCCTACCTGACTCAATTCCCTGTCATACTCCCAACCTTACCCCAACCACTAACTCCTTCCTCTTCCTTCTCCTCCTCCCATTGCTTCTTACCTCTCTTTACCTCTCCCTTCTCTCTACCTCCCATCAGCCCTGCTCCCTGATGTGAGCATGCTGGTAAGGCATGACGCTCCCACATCAGATTGGCATCTATAGGCTCAATCACAAAATGGTATGGTCAGCTGAATCCTGACTGTCTGGCTTGACTGGGAGGAGTCAGTGGCAGTGGCCAAGAACCAATGAAAAATAGTTGTCCCCTTCCCTCATCCTGTGGTCAAGGATCGTAAGGGACAGAGGTTCATAGGTTCATTAACTACGTGGTTCTTTTGTGGGCACGGAGAGTTACCTACCACTTCTATGAGCATCTGGAAAGAGGAAGAGGGGAGTCTTTTTCTGGTCTTCCTCAGCAAACATTGTCCCTTATTCCAAGTCAAAGGTGAGGTGGTAGGACTTACAGATCACAGGTATCAAGGCAGGAGACAGCAGAGCTAGGTTTCGTTAAGTACCACCAGAGCTCTGGGAGAAACGAGCCCTTGATCATACCCTGGATCACTGGCCACTCAGAATACTCTTGCCCCAGCAAGCACTCAATGGTTCATTGGCCTTCTCCCTCCAGTACAGAAGCTGCACCTCAGTAACGATAATCAACCTGGCCTCCCATCCCTCTGACCAAGCTGCCACAGTGTTCGTCTGCCTGCAGCCTGAGACTCTCAGAGGCATGTCTGGGTAAGTCTCCTCTAACTTCTGGACCACTTTCTAACACAAAGCTTTGAGAGCAAGACTGAGAGCTTAGAGGTCTTGATACAATCCTTGGAACAGCAAGCAGTCTCAGATGTTATAGCTGAGGTCACATGATAGCGGAGACTCAGAAACTGCCTGGTCTCCTTGCAAGGTCAGACGATAGACTCTGGGGACAGAGGCTGGGGCCTACATAGAGCCCAGCCAGTGCAGACTTTGGGCAGAACCTAAGGTCTCTCTGACCAATCTGTACCTGAACCTTGTTGGAGGAGGAGCCAGGCTGGGAAATGGGCCCCTGAGAGATTTCCTAGGCAGCCTTTGCTTACCTTATAGCCTAAGGCTTGGTACAGCCAGGAAGGGAAGCATCTGTCGATAACATAGACCACATCTTATCACGGTAAGGTTGAACCAGATGAGAGGCCACCACCTAGCCTGACACTTCAAAACTGCTTTTTCTCCCTGCTGAGAACTTACTGTGAATATCCTGTTAGGGGGCCCACCACTCCACAGACTGTCAGCCAACACAGTGGTAGCCACTGTAGCAAAGTAGACACTGGTAGCTAAGTGGGTGGCAGGGCCAGAGAAGCACAGTTGTATGTGACCCTGATATCAGGCTTGGGCAGGACCATTTAGCAGGCTTCCATTTGTAGCCTGGCACTAGCTGCCTACAAGGGGTGTGCCCTTGACTGTTTTCATGTCATCTATAGTTTCTTTGTTTCCTTTGAGTTTTAGTAAAGTTGCCTTGGGGACTTTTTAATTCAGTTGGGAAGGTCCAAAAGAAAGAGGCCTCTGGCTGTCCAGCTCTCAACAGGGAGGGCCCTGATGAGGGAGTAGTGTGTTACCCTACACTCCTCAGGACCCCTCTCATGTGAGTGCCCCTTCCTTCTCACCCATACAACACCAACCTGGCTCTTGGTATCTGGAGAAGCAATGTTTGAAAAACAGGGAAATAAAGTGAAAGGAAGAGCCATCTGGGAAATGCATGCCTAACATTTAACACATCGAGAATAATCACCTGGGTTGACTGTCCAAAAGCCAATAGTCTAACAGTGCTGAATGTCCATTCTTACTAGACATTGCTTAGAAGTGATCAAAGACTCCAAATGTCTAGCCGGCCCCTTACACTTTGTCTTTAGGACCCCTGGAGTGGGCAGAACCAGTGCACTTCAGAGATTCTCCCAACACACCTGCATCTCTTTCCCGAGAACATCCTGAGATCTACTCTCCTCAAATCTCTAAAACCACCACAGCACATCAAAAATCTTTCTCTCTCCAAGGTCTAGTCCGGAAGAGAGAGTTCTTGTTCCTGAATCCTGGCCTATTACTACCTTGTCTCCACTCCCCACCCCAGTTTCACTTGCCAGAGTCCTCTTGGGGGTCCCTCGAAGTTGCTCTTGGGCCTCCTCTAAGCTACAGCCCTGATTGCAGACTCAATTCTCTTCACGCTTCAGACTTGTCTACCCACTCCACATCTCCACACAGGGGTGGACGTGGAAAAGAAGGGACTTCTTCATTTAGACAGGGGGCAGAACCTAGAGAATTATTTTATAAGATTAACTGATTAGCCACAGTGGGCCAGTAGAAAACAGAACCTCAGATGGACGACAAAAAGAACAAAAAGGGTTAGGTCAGAATGAGCTCTGCCACACAGGAAGGCCCCAGAGGGGAGGAAAAGTGAAGCCAAGTGGAGAGGAAGAGGCTGTCGTGTAGTGTGGCTACAATGGCTGTGCTACCTCACAGACTGTATCCACTTAGTGGGGTGATAGTGAGCTGAGACAGCTCTTGTGGCCTCAGTAAATGCCACTATATGCTCTCCACATAGACATACACATAGAGATGCATATAGAAATCAACACACAAAAACACACCTATGTATACACACCCAGTCACATCCTAATGCTGACGTGCTCGGGGCCTCTTGGTATCCCACCATCCTGTGACACAGACATTCCATTTCTTTGTCTGTGTCTTCCATCTACCCCTCCAGTGCTCCCCTCATGTGTAGCCTCGGGATGCTTTTTTGTTAATTTTGGATTTTAGCCATTTTTTTTCCCCATCTTGCCTCTGATCAAACCGACGACTGCAAAGTATGTGACTCGTAAGCAGAATTCTAAAATTGAAATTCCAAAGCCCTGGCCATGGTGACCTTACCACCCAATACCTACCCTTAGCTGTTTTTATAAATCATTGCCTTCCCGGGTGGCAGTGCACAAAGGCCTACTGTTAACGCTGGATTCCTCACGTTCTCCAGCATCCTTCACTCTGCCTCCACACAGGAGTGCAGGGCAACCCCTACCCCCAACCCCTTACCTCCAGCAGCCTTGCTGGTCCGGGCCGTGTGTTCCCTGGAAAGCCCTATCTTGGAATCATGTCCTCTCATGGACCATCTACCCAAAGCAATGAGGTCCTCAGAGCCATATCTTCTCTAAGACCCATCCTCCCCACAGATTTGCATTCCCAAATCCCTGCCATGGTTACAACCTCTCATTATCGCTTGTCTGGCTCCTCCTGCTGTGGTGGACGCTCACCTGTAAAGCCTCACCCCGACAGCTGGCTGCTCCTCAGAAGGTACGGGATCTATACATCCACTGTGTAACAACCAGGTCCACACATCACCATAGAAGCGAAGGCTCTGTGTTCCTCTCAGGACTAAAAACCTCCTTGGGAGTCCTCTATCCAGATGCTATAGTGGGGAGGCTGGAAGGAAGGCTCTTGGGTTTTTCCCAGAGAAAGCACTTGGGACCAAAAGACTGGAAAAGCCCAAGAATGGCTGCCTGGTCCTTTATGAAGCAGGTCCCAGAGATATGTCAAGTCTCTCTCTGGAAAGCTCCAAGACCGTCTTTATATTCTCATCCTACAAAGCACAGAATGGCGTCCCATAGACCCTGGTGTCTGAATCTGAAGTAACCCATCTTCCACCCATGGTAATGATAGGTTTATTGTGGTCAGAGGTGGACAAGGGGGTGGGCACACCCAGGCTGGATCTAACTCCTTCTCTAGGAGTTGCCATCCCCAAACTTACTCTGGAGAAAGACACTCACAGTCTGTCTGGATCAGTTCCCACCACACCTCACTGCAGCCTAGATCACAGCTATAGCACTAATGAGGACTTCCCACCTGGACCTGTAAGACCAGAGCATCTCTAAGCCCTGGACTGGTTCTTCTAGGTAATGTGGTTCTGGAGCTGTGGCAGCCTGGCCCTTCAGGCCTTGCTGGACACTTGGCCTCAGTGCTAGGCTCTCCCAGCAGCCACAGGAATTCCAGAGAAGTCCTCCCAGCTGAGGAAGTACTTGAAGGACTCAGATCATGACTAATTTATCGCCACCAACTCAGAGACCTACACACAGACAGGAAGTCCTGGGTCTCTAGAAGTCAAAAGTTTGAACAAAGCCACAGTAGCCTGAACTCAGGATATTACAGGCCTGGTTTCTGGATCCTGCCTCGTTCTTTACCTGTTCTGGCTTCTGGAAGCACTTATACCCTTAGGCTTACACCTTACAGGCCCTGTGCCAGCAGTAGGATCATTGGAGGATCAAGAACAATCCACTTCCTCATGGGCAGCTGTAACTGCCCCTTACATGTCAGGCCCCAGGCTCAGGACAGGACTTGAGGACCATGTAAATGAAGGACAGGATTCAGAATGAGGTAGAAACACAACTTCTTGTGAGTCAAAGAAACAGAAATTGCTATTTAGAAACTTTTGCTGTTCTGAGGTTCAAGCACTGGTCCCAGAGCAGGAAGCAGAGGAATCACTGAAAATCTAAGGAAGACCTGTGTGCTCTCCCTGAGCATCTCATGTCTACGCTCCCGAGGAAACCCATAAGTACAGGATTAGGGGACATCAAAGCCAGTGACCCCAGGTTAGCCATAGACTAGCTGTAGGGAGTTGAGTGTCATGATTAGAAAGACACTGGCACAATCTTGATGAACATGCTATGTGGAAGTTTTTCTATCTCACTTTTCTACATTTTTTGATATTTTTTAAATGGTTTCAATAGCATTGATTTTATAATCATGAGGAAAATCCTTTAAAAACCAGGTTTGGGGAAAGGTTTTAACTGCTTTAAGAAATCATGGCCCCACTAAGAGACTCTGGGAGAGAAATACTCACCACATATTCCAGAGACCCAGTCAAGTCTCTGCACTGACGTAGAATACTCAGAACCTTCCAGAAGTAGGATACAGAGGTTATGGGGTCAAAAACTACTCAAGCTGTTGAGTGCTTATAGTACAACATAACTGCAGGAGTCAGCATTTAAACATGGATGGCAAGACTGGCAGAAGAAAGCTGGAGGCCAGAGGCATGGCTTTGCCACTCTGCTAGACTTCGGAAACTTCTAGAAGGTGGAATACCAGTGTCTCTGAGGACAGAGGAGCAGCTCCAACGGCAGAGGCCAGGTCAGCCTGGCTCATGAAGGAGGCAAGGGTAACACCACAGCTAGTGTCCTGCGGGCAGGCCTGTTAGTCTGTGATTCTAAGTTCTTAGGGTAAGCAAGGCATTCCTTGTCTCTACCACAGAGGCACCACAGTATGCCACATTCCCTAAGAGAAATGTGACAACCAAAGCTTGTGATCAGTTTTAAGAGACCAAAATGGGGCTGGAGAAATGGCTCAGGGGTTAAGAGCACAGACTGCTCTTCCAGAGGTCCTGAGTTCAAATCCCAACAACCACATGGTGGCTCACAACCATCGGGTAATGGGGATTCAAAACCCTCTTCCAATGTGTCTGAAGCCAGCAACAACATGACAGTGTACTCATATAAATAAAATAAATAAATCTTGAAAAAAAAAGAGAGACCAAAATGATGTATATTTTCTTGGTAAAACTGCTGATCTGCTCCCAGGCAGGCGGGCAGAAGAGAGATCCTAGGGTTGATAGGGCCTATATGAGGTTAGCTCACCTACCTGGTTTTCTGGCTACCCTGGGGCCAGATCAATATGAAACCAGCACAGAATGATAGGGACACCCATATAATCAGCTTGATATTCCCCTCATCCTAGTGTTCCACAGGGTGGGTGGGTCCTGCTGAGCTCCTGTGCCATGTCATAATCAGTCTCCTAAATAGGAAGGAAATCAGGTCCAAGACATATCAGGGACTGGCTGGGGGTGAGGGGTGGAGATGGAGGGGACATTACAGAGGGAATACTAGAGGTGGGTCTGCCTGTTTGCCGAGGAGAAGTAGACAGTCATCACTGAACTCCTTGGGGCACACAGCCATGAGGAGGCCTAACAAGCACTCACAGATGTTTCTACTTCCTATCTGTAACATGAAGCCCCCGTTGGTAGGATTGGGGATGGAAGGAGTTGCCCATAAACAGGAGGCTCTCCTTTGGCAAGTCATAGCCTCCCAGAGAAGCTGGGCTCTCCCAGTACACTCGGGGAACTGGGAAGGGCCACACAGTTCTCAGAACTTGACCAGAATGTAGCAACTCTAAGAACAGGGCCTGTGAGCTGGGGGGTAGACGGGAGATGTAATCAACAGTGAGGTTTGGTCCACAGGTTTAAACGAGAAAATGAAGTAGAAGAATCACAGCCCAGGACATCGGATAAGGCAACAGGAAAGGGAGCAAGAGTAGGCAGTAAAGGGACAGGGGACAGGGCAAAGAGAGTAGACAGTATTGGGGGAGTGTGGACAGTACGGTAGGGGGACAGTGCTAGCAAGAGGCAGAGACAGTGCAGGTGGTAGTGGTGGGGTGGTGGTGGGGGACAAGGGGTCAGTAGGATGAAGGGAAGGGCAGCAGAGGATGGTACAGGAGGAGAGGGCTATAGGAGGAGGGAACAGTATGGAGAAATGGGACTGTGAGGGAGATGAGGGCAGTCCAGGAATAGGACACAAAGCAGATGGAGAAATAAGAGAAAGAGACAAAGGAGGGAGAAGACAGTTTAGGGAGAGGAAACCATTGGGGACTGTGTGTGGGGCTGGGACAAGGGAAGGGAAATAAAGGGGAGAGGAGTATGGAAGGAGGGGAGAGTGTGAGAAGAGGGCAGTATGGAGCCAAGAAAGTATGTGAATTTTGTTAAGAAGGTGACATTTGGGGGTTGGGGATTTAGCTCAGTGGTAGAGCGTTTGCCTAGCAAGCGCAAGGCCCTGGGTTTGGTCCCCAGCTCCGACAAAAAGAAAAGAAAAAAAAAAGAAGGTGACATTTGGGGCACGGGGGGGGCAGGACTTGAGGCTTCTACATCGTCCCCTGGATGGAGTCACAGTAGCTTCCACTAGTCATAGTATATGTTCTCTGAGGCAGCTTTCACCCAGAATGATGGCTCTTCCCCAACTCTGTGGTTCTGTACCAACCAGCCTCAGCCATGGAAAAAGAAACTCCTACAAGGAACCAGGTGTCCACCTACACATATCTGTTGAATATAAGTTGTCTACAAGTGATGTCAGTACCTCTCAGGCCCTTGGGCCCTGCCAGCTCCAGCAAAGGTTCTATCAAAGAGGCTACCTTCACACCTGGGAAGCCCCGCTCGCTCTCATCTTGTGCAAGCAGCCTCACTCCCAGGTGTGTCCAAAGCAGAGGTTCAGGTGCCATTCACCTGAACCAAGCAAGGCTGACCCCAATCTCCTGTAGAGACAGGTGGTGGCCAGCACGCCAATCCTGTTCTGCAGCTTCCCTGTAGGCTGAGAGGTGGAACTGGGAGGGGCTCAACTGGGCATGGCTTCTGTGTGACCTAGTCCTGCTAGCATAAGGTATCATAATCACCAGCCACAGTGGGGCCCAGCCCTTCACAAACTACTGTTTCGCATCCTCACCCGTGGGCACCTGCTTCTTGTTGTGACCTGCAGATCCGTGCCAGCGTGAACTGAGTTGGCACGTACTAGAGTGGTGCACACCTAGACTAGTACATCGGCTTGGTGTTCACTGGCTACATCAATCTCTCCTGGGTCTTGCCTCAGAAGCCTCATGGGAAGAAGCACCTGATGAACAAATAAACCCAATTATTGGGTCTGTTTACCCTGAGGCCCAGAGCTGGAGGGGGAGGGGAATCCACCAACATGCCTTAGGAAAGGGTAAGGGCCACAGAGTTGTCAGAACTTGAACAAGAGGCAGCACCTCCAAGAGCTGATGAGGTCCTCGCCAGGACTCTAGCAGGACAGGGCACACCCCCAGCTCCCTATGATTGGAATGAATCTTCTTTGGGTTTTTTGTTTTGTTTTTAATTGTGTGTGTGTGTGTGTGTGTGTGTGTGTGTGTGTGTGTGTGTATGTGTGTGTATGTGTGTGTGTATGTGTGTGTGTGAGTGTGTGTGTGTGTGTGTGTGTGTATGCTAGATCCCCTGGAATTGTAGTGAAAGGCCTTTATAAGCCACCTAACATGAGTTCCTAACATGGGAACCAAACACAGGTCCTTTGTAAGAATAGCAAGTGCCTAACCATCGAATCTCTCTCCAGATTTGATATTTGTTGTAGCCTTTGCCTCTGACCTAAATGGAAATGGAGTAAATTTCAGGTGAAGATGAGGTCACCAGGATGGGCCCTAAATCAATGATCTGTGTCCTCCCAGTACGGAAAATTTGACACATACCCACACATACAAGGCAGAAGTCACATGGCTGGGAAAGCAACACCAGAGCAAAATGGTCACAAGCCAAAATTCCTGGAGTCACCAGAAGCTTTAAAGTCCCTCCTGGAGCCTGCAGAGGAAATGTGATTCCGTTCACACCCGTTCTGGCTTCCAGGACTGTATGAATGAAAGCCTGCTGCTTAAGCTCCAATTTGTGGAGATTTTCTTACCGGAGAGAAAACCCACACCCTCTGAAGAAATAGGGTCATTAAATAGGTTTAGTCCCTTGGTTTGCTCTGTGCATTTGGGGAAACCTGGGGTCAAAGACTGGTTCAGTGGAAAAGGTGTGGACAGATGCAGAAGGCAACAGTGGCCTGGTAATGGCAAGGGGGGAGCACAAGCCAGGCAGCACCATCTAGAATTGTCCAGTGAACAAAAGGTCTTGGGACAGCAGGCCACAGCTGAGCAGAAAGGGCTCAATACAGGTACCCATCCAATGGGTTGAGATGGATGTAATATTGGGGGCTCAGATCCTGGTCTTTATTCTCTGGAATGGAAGCCGCCTACATACAGTCTGGAAAGGTTCTCAACTGCAAAGATGGTCTTTTAAAATAGAGACCTAAAATGAAGGGGAAATGAAAAAGTATCTGGTCCATACATTTCTGTCACAAGGATAACAAGGCTGAGTCATAGCCATGGAAACCTCAATAGCCATCACTGGGCACCACAACCTACCTCCCATCAATGTATCAAGCCAAATGCAATGGCTGAAAATAACTTTGTAAAAACACTATTAAATGGCACACCAAGGCATCTTTTACAAAAAAAAATATAATAACTTAGTTTGCATTTTACAACATTTCCAATGGGTCAGGGCATCCTTGAATGGGACCTAAGGGGTCAGAGCAGCATGTACCTCCCTTCCCAGTTCAAGCACCAGGCAGGGCTCATGCCACCAGTCTGCAATCTCTATCGGGATTTGATAGAGCAACTGAGCCATGGCTCATCTGAAGGACAGCAGTATGGTGTCACCCTGCAAGTCACTCCATATTGATTTCACAAGGGTTTATGCCCCTTTCTTCTGCTTTCCTGTACATCTTTTGAAAGTCACTAAAGCGTGGGGCACATCCAAGTTGTGCCTCCCCAAAGTGCACATGTCCAGTGAAGAGGAATTCTCCATGCCCTGGTCGTACTCCACACTGCAGCAGTGTTGTGACATGGCCCAGCCAGTGGCCACTGTCCTCAGGAGCTGGCTGGAAGACCCTGCTCTTCTGCCTGTGGAGCCTGCTCACCCGTAGGTGAATGACTGACACTTGCTGTTCTGGTACATGGGTGACATCCTCGATGAAGCCTCGGACAACTGTAGAAGAAGAAGACAGAGGTCAGCAAATCTAATGGGCTCTGTCAGCAATGGCAGGCACATAGCACATGTCGCCCTGGGTATGTCCCTGGCTGTCCAAGGCATTTAGAACTGGCCATGAACCTGCTCTAGTCACATAGCAACCTTTTGAAAGCTCAATGATGAGCAGAAGTCTGTGATATCGATACTGTCAGACAAAGACATTCCACTGGGCATCAGCTATACAGCACACACCCTCCAGGTAAGAACAAGGAAATAAGCAAAGTGCTCTGCAGTTCTGGGTCACATCAGGTGTCGCAGTGCAGCTCAAAGGGCAAGAATAATGAGAGGGGAGGCAACAGGGAGCACCTTGTATTGGGTAGTGGGGTAGGGCCTGGAGAGTGGAGCAGTAAGGAGTCAAGATTCCACCGAGCGATAGCTCTTGGCTTTTGGATGAGGGTTGGAGCACAGTTAGCTGGACCCCAGCTCAATGTAGCTACTATTATGGCAACAGTTAAGCAAGGACTTCCCCTTGTCTAAGGAGAACACTGTGTAAATATTCTAGCAAGGAGCCCCCAACCTCAGAAAACATCCCTGACTCCAAAAGGGCTTTCAAGACCCCAACCACCTGGGTGAAAAATGAGCAAAGCTCTGAGCTGTGGCTGGCACAGGGACATGCCAGGCTGCCCTCTGCACTATGTTCCCAGAGCACTTCTGAAATTTCACTGAGAACTGAAGGACTTCCAGAGTCTGCAGGAGGCTGTGAGATGCTGTGCACAGTGAGCATACACTGACACACTAGTGTGCAAGCCCCAACTCTGCCTGCATGTGTGGTATCCAGACTCACCTTAGGGTACACAGTGCACTGCTCCCTGTGAGTGCAGGGTGAAGCCAGGTTCAGCAAACTTCAGCAACCCACCCCTCCCATACACACACACACACACACACACACACACACACAAGAAATCAATGCTGACTTAGGAAAGCCCTCAGACCCTGGAAAGACAACCACAGGAACAGACTTACCAAAGTCACTGGTGCAGATGGCAAGGAGGACCTCAGCGTCACTGCAAGGTCGACAGGGGGCTGAGGAGGAAAAAAAAAAACAGGGTAATAATACAGCCCAGACAATACTGCTTTGTCACAGACCCTTCCCAACCCTAACACTGCAGAATACAAAAGGCCTGCCTCCCTGGCCTACACGTGAGGGTTCGTGTTTGAGATAAAATCATAGTGAGACCTCCGGCCAACTCCAACTCTACCATGGGAGTGATCAGCAAGGGAGGAGGCTGAAGACCGTCTTCTGTCAAGTCAGCCATTAATTCAAAGGATCACCTGGCCCTCCTAGCTCATGCTGTAGCTGCAATAACACTAGTCCAGACAAGGAAAAGGAGCACATGCCACTCCCACTTATTTGTTAGTGTAGTTCCAAATAAACAATTGTACCCATTTAAAAAACGAAACAACAATAAAAAACAAAGTTGTTCTTACAAGCCTATCACACTGCAAAACCAACCCCAAGATGAGCTGAAACCACATGTGGATACTACCCAGCCAAAGTACCCTCCTACAGCTTCCAACCACAACCTAAAATGGTGTGGGTATCTTAATGCAAAGTAGGACCCTACTGCAGCCTGATGTCTACTCCCCACATCACAGTCCCAAAGGAGGATCTCACTCAGCCCATCTGCCCTGGGCATTTCTTACAAGAACCAAGGCTAAGCATCTGCAAAGGCAGTGTTGACTGGAGTGTGGGAGAGTAGACATGATTGGAGAAATCAATCTCTCTGCTATGGGTATAGGCTCTTGAGCTGGGGCCATCAGTTTAGCCCCTCCTCTAGGCCTCATTGAGCCTTGGGACAAGTTATATACTATGAGAGCCCAGCAAACTGAGTTTTATTCATAGGACTCAGGCTCGAGACACCCAAAACCTGGAGCCTGACATCCTACAGAGGGCCCAGAGGTACATATACTCTTAGAATGAGCTCCCTCACTGGTCAACCACTTGCATAACTCATTTCTCCAGTAACAGCCACCTCCTGCCCTTAGCCCCACTTCCCCTGGTGTGAAACAGAAACTGGCTCAGCAGCTTCTCCACAAACTGGAGTTTTCAAGAAGATGGAAGCTTGTTATCTGCTGTGAGTTATGTCTCAAGACTTTGTCCTCAGTTTCCTGCTTTGGGCCCAAGTTCTCCGATAAAACAGAAACCCTGGGGTATGACATCTCAGACAAATTTCCCTGTAGCCTTTCCCCCTGCAAAGGCTTTGGGGAATCCCTGTCTCAGGGCTCTTTGGTCCTGGAAGAAGTCAATGCTATCTGCATGCCTGGAGGCTACCTACCCTGACCCTAAGTGCTGGTGACATGGCCCCAGGGGAACCAAGACTGCACTCATGTGGGTGGAGGGTAAGCAAGCCAAGTGTTTCCAGGCCAACAGAAGTTCAGAGAAGCCTGAAGTTCAGGTCCTGAAGGAGTAAACCTGAGACAAAGTCTTGGGGTTTACAGTGTCCTAATCAAGCACAGCTCTCTATGGCCCCTTGAGCTGGGTGTGTCTGGGGCCCTATCCTTTGGACCTACCTCGGAAAGGGGGTGGGGTGCCTCCCAGCCTAAGCGCTTGCTGACTCACCCACCCACTCACCTGCAAGCGCTTTTGCTTCTATTTAGCTATCAGAAAAGGGAGAAGCCACCAAACAAGTACAACCTGTTGGCATCAGCACAGCCCATCAGAAAATGAAACACTCCCACCCCCATGCCAGTTTCACAGTCCAGAAACTTCTACTGAGGAGACCCGAATGAAGAACAACTCCTGGAAGCCAGTTTGCTGGTCTCTTGGATGTCCACCCTCAACTCTGGTTGCCCTGCAGCCCCTTTCCTTCTTGTGATATTTTGCTTGGGTCACCACAGTCCCCTGAACCTCTGATGCTACCTGAACCTCTACACTGAAGCTGCTGAGGTGTGTGGTTCCTGTAGCTATTCATTCTCACACTGACTGGGAACCAGCACTCATACTGGATGTGAGCAGACATGGGCTGGGCTGGTCTGGAACACAGGCAGGGCTTGGCTATACAGGAGACCTCAGAGACTATTTTGGGCAACATGAGATTCAGAGAACAGTATTCTGGGATATAACCCTAGTTGGTAACTGACCTGTGCCCACAAGCAGGTTTATTGACCCTGGTGACCACAGTCTACCTGAAGGCCCCCTTCAGGAGGAAGGGCAGCAGACGCTAGGGAAAAGGTTAAGTGTTCAGGCCACACGGGGTTGGGAGTTGGAAGCGAGGGTCCCCAGAAAGCACCTCAGAGTGAAGAGTTAGTTAAGTTGAACCAGGGCAGCTCCTCCAGTGGAGAGGAGGTAAAGAGCAGAGACCCAAGTCCTGGGCATTTAGCCTGAAACAAGTCCCTAAGTTTTGCCCTCCCTGTGAGTTATATGTGCTGGAACCTCAGCTGATAGTTGTAGAGAACATGTAGAGACCACCCCCTTCAGTTGTCCTTGGCCTGGCTCACAACTACCTGTAGGAGATGCCCCTTTGTCAGGCTAGGCATCCTGCAAACCTGTGCGAGCCTCAAGGAGTCGGCGCCATGAGTGACAACTGAGCTAGCTAGTGGCCCACCTGAAGGCATCCTTGAAGTAATTCTGAGCTTCGTTTCTGTGGAAACTCAATGTGGATACTAAGGACCTCCATGTAGGAAGAATTATTAATCAGATTCAAGTTCATAGCAGCTGTAGAATATGCTGGCTGCAGATGCTGACATTGCATTTCCTGGGAGCCACTTTGGAAATCAGGCAGGAAACACATATAAAAGGAACTAAATGAGGATAAAGAAAACAGGATTGAGGCCTCCTGGGGACAGATTTGGGTAAGGGCTCAACCTGGGCAGGGTCCAGAAAGCAGGAAGAGCAAACACAGGCAAGAATATCTGGATGCTAGAAAGCAGACCTTGCAAGCCAGACTAACTGGTGTATGGGCAGCACTGTCTAATGAGAACAGCCAGAATGATACATATAGTTCCAAAGCAAAAACCTTATACACCAAAGCCCTTTGAGGGCCCTAGTGGGGCAGAAAAGCAAGACATACCTGGACAGAGTGGCCTAGGAGCTAAGGTCTAGGCTTCTTCAATGATCACCACTACCAGGTGCCACCCAAAGGACAATGTGACCCAAGGGTTCTCTGAACCCTCCAACCCTGCAAGGGAGTCAGTGAAGACCACACCATTCTTTACCCAAGGTTGAGAGAGGATTACGATGAAAAAATAATCACAAGAAAATCACAGTGGCCTGAGAAACCACCAAGGCAGGAACTGACCAGAGGGTACAGGACTTCAAACAATATGCTCTTTGTTCTTCAGCTTCCAGGGCACCGTGCTTCCTTCCACCACAAGACATGACACTGGGCATGGTGGTGCACATCTTTAATCCCAGCACTCTAGAAGCAGAGGCAGGTGGATCTCTGAGTTTGAGGACAGCCTGGTCTATATAGCAAGTTCTAGGATGGCCAAAGCTACAAAATAAAGAGACCCTGTTCTCAACAGAACAAACAAACAAGACACGGCCTTCAACCCTTACACCATCACAGCCCATACACCAACTCTGTCTACCAAATGGACCTGAGCAGTGGGGTTCCATGTAGTGTCTCAAGCCTATTAGCAACAAGCAGAGCAGGATTTAGAAGGATAAGAAGACACGTTCAGAAGCAGTAGGCCCCACCCTGTGAGCCCAATGAGCCGGTGACAGTAATAGCAAAAGTATCCTGCTGCCTTTCTCTTCAGCGTGTGTCTGAAATGCCGCTGTTGCTACCAACCCCCTCACTTGACACCCCCTCCGAGTTCCGCAGCAATGGCTGCCAAGGTCATGAGCCCACCAGGATGGAATGGAACCAGGACACACCCCAGCTGTACCTATCCCCTGAACCAGAGAGAATCTCACCCTTTCTGGTCACCCCATAGTCATCTCTCCTACATAGAGAGGTCAGCCTCCAGGTAAGAGTTTTATCTGTACTCAGAGGTAGGGCCTTCACTATTCTGCCAGCTTTCCCTAAGCATCAGAGGTAGTGCCACTGCCTAGAAATTCTGAGCAAGGAAAGAGGGGCAGCAGGTGCAGGGTTAGCAGTCAAATCCAGCATCCCAGATGCTGGGGTCACCTCTCATATGACCTAGACACGCCTCTGGAACAGCACTATACCCCACTGCTCCGGTCTTTTCCATTGTGATGCGGGTCACAAGGCAACTATGCTATCCAAGTAAACATGAAGCTAACGCTGTAGACACTCTAGGACCTATCCTGGAGCAGCAGCAGGTTCTCTCCTTTCTGGGTGGGGATCAAGGCTCACATGCACATATGCACATGCTCTCATGTACTCTTGTCTGGGTTCCAACCCATGGCACCACAGTTCTCTTGAGTCGGCACAAATGAGAACTGATTCATCTAGGAACTTGTCTGCCTCTGGCATAAGCATCCAGGGTCAGGTACGCTTTTCCTTCTCTGCCGACACTGCTTTTGTTCCGGCTTATATCTCATTTCTGAAGCTGCACCAAGGCCAAAACAGGAAAAAAAAATGGGGAGGGGGAGCCTGCCACTGGCCATAGAAACCTTGGAAGCTGTCCCAACCTGAGCAGGACAATGGCCAGCACTAACATTTCACATTATATATCCACCTTTTCCTTAAGCACTAACAGCTCAGGAGCCCCCATTCTCCAAAAAAGCTACTGTCCCAGGTGAGACCATCTCAACCATGGGACTCAGGTGCTGCCCCCTAGGATGGTTGGCACCCAGTTCTAGGTAATGCTAGTTTCTGTGCCCATTTTCAGACAATGCTAGAGTTGGGCCAAAGCTCATAACCACTCCAGTCTGAGTCTCTGACCTGAATTCTGATAGTCACTATATAGTGTCTGACATTGACGAAGTATGCAAAATCACTACAAGTTTGATATCACAGACATCCAGGATCAAGCAGGTGTTTGTTTTGGGATAACGAGGGAACCCTGAGGCTCAAACTCAACTAAGTCCTAGGCACAGGGATAGCATGACATTTTACCTGGGACACTGCCTTGTCTTTACCTGTGGCCTGAAAGGTGAATAGAATATTGAATATAGGACTACAGCTAAATATCTACGTCTTCCTGAAACCCCAGGAAAAACTGAGGCCACTCAACTGACCCCTACAGGTCTCCTTCCCTTAGCCTGAAAGTGTGGGCTTGGAGACAGCAGACAGTAAAGGAGAGGAGAGAGGGCAGTTTTGGGGATCTATCAGTCATCCTCATTTATGAGCAAAGAAATAAGACCCTAATGGATCAGAGCACAGGAGGTGAGACTTGCCTTACTGTAAGTTGACATCTCTCTACTACCCACCACAAAGACACATCATTGATGCAATTTATCTGTCATAACTGGTCTTTGCTACTTTGTGGGTTCTTCTTTTTCCACCCTTTATCCTCCAGGTTTCAGTCCCTGTCATTAGACAGGAGAGAAAGGATAGAAGGGAGATAGATAGAGATCTCTGAATCTAATTTTTTTTTCTTGTTTCTTTTTTGAACACAACTACTAACAAACTACGTCCAACCCCCTTGGATGACCAACAACCACTCTTCCTGACTCTCGGGGCCTTGCATTTATATATTCTCTGAGAAGTTCCCAGAGTTTCGAACGTCATACAATCACAGAAACTATCTGCAGCTGGCAAAGACATGCTTCTGCCAGAGCGCGAGGCAAATCAGTCAGCTGCTGCAAAGTGACCCATATTCCCAAACCTGGGATTAAAATGAAAACACGTTCTTATCACTACCGTCTGCCACACAGAAAAACATCTGCTGTGTCAAAACAAAAGAAAGAAAAAACCAAACAAACAGAAACAAAGCCAAGTCCACAGCTTCAGTTATGAGGCCCACATGCTACCTCATTTA
The DNA here is from genome assembly GCF_011064425.1 of Rattus rattus. Taxonomy (NCBI): domain Eukaryota; kingdom Metazoa; phylum Chordata; class Mammalia; order Rodentia; family Muridae; genus Rattus; species Rattus rattus. The sequence goes on from NC_046162.1 coordinate 62,329,274, forward strand.
GCCTTCCCATGGTTTTGGAGAAATGTGTGCCTGAACCTCATCCGTCAGCATCCAAAGCTGCCACTACATCGGCTCCTGAGGGAAGTGAGGTGGCAGGAGTTCCTGACTACTCTGCCCCAGTGGGGAGCTCCTCCCACGGTTACCTACCCCAATTCCCAGCAGGCACCTGGCTACACACCGTCCTTTCTTAACCTCAGACCCTGTGGGGTACTTGCTGGTATCTCCATCGGGCTTCTGGCTTTATCTTGTGGAGATGGAGCTGGCTCAGCTGTGCTCTCCCTGGAGACCTTACATGTCCTCCTCCATCCTCAAAAACCTCTGGGATATCACGGCTTCGTGCAGTTCTGCTCCCCACCCAAAACTATTTCACGTCTATGGCAAACACCAAAAACCTGAACCAGCGGTTTGTGTGACCGCTGGAAGGGTAGAGGCTCCACCTCAAACGAGTTATACACAGTCCTTTTGAGGACCAGAACTGTAAGCCATTCTCAGGGAACACAGCCTCCTACCACCTCACTTCCCTCAAGTCAGAAGCTCCGGGGGCCTAAAGGTACACAACAATGAGAAGTCTTCTTAAAGGGGGTCTTGAATGAAAAGGCTGCACTCAGTTTTAAGGTCTGATACTCTCTCATGTTGCAATCCTTCAGTAGGACAAAGGACTCATGGGACAAGCATGCCACATTGAACCCACAGACATAAGAATGTTTCACAGAGGTGAATTCAGGAGAGGGTAAGGGAATAATCAGTGTGATTAGGTGAACCCCCAGTGTTACCTGAGAGTAAGCAGCAGGACAGGTTAACAGGCCCATGCTAGCCCTGCACAATGTACTTACCAGACAGCACGTGCAGGTCCAGTCCCCTCTGCCCACTCATCAGCTCATACTGGAAGCCTGTGGTCCTTCTGCTGATGTCCTGCTGGGGTGTGGCCTCCACAAATAAGCCTCCCTGCTCTAGGCTGAAGCACTGCACTTGGCCAGGTTCGCCTCTGACGTCCCGCACCAACAGTCTTAGTTCTCCAGTTTTTTCCAAATAAATATTGGCCCCAGAGGAGTCCCTGAAAGGCTTGATGCACACAGTCAAGTTCTGGGCAGGTGAGAAGGTGTTGGGCCGTAGGTTAACAATGAGCGCCCCAGTTGGGTACATCCATTCCACAGAGCCTGCTGAGCAGCGCAGGTACACCTGCTCCACCTCCTTGCTGTGTGCCTCCCGGGTGAGCCCACTGTGGGAAGAGGGAACAGGGTTAGCCAGGATCTCAGAGCAAAGGTCCCACATGCATCACCCCACGCACGGCCTCACTCAAGAGCCACTCACACTCACCTGACACATGTAAAGGGAACCCACCTCTCTCAGCTTCCAGTGGACTCACTCCAAGAGTGAAGCTGAGCAAGACCAAAGCTCTGACGGTACAGGCCATGCTGGCTCCCCAGACCCTACATACATCCCATGCTGCACCCCAGGGCACCAGAGTCTTGGTAGCTTCCTCTGCCAAGGAAATGGCATCAGGAAGTTAGAGCCAAGAATGATCTGGGTATTCTGAGACATGTAGCAAAGCGGACCAGCAGGGCCACTGCACCAGCCAAGGTTTCAAACCACTCAAGGAAGTGAAAAAGGAGGATGAAGCTCGTGTGTAGAGATGCCATGGGTGCACTACACATGTAATCACATACTCCAGAGAGCAGCTTCCAAACCAGCTGGAGGAGTCAGCCACAGGAAATCAGAGATTTGACTTTTCTTAAGCCAATGATCTGACCATTTGTCATTTTCATTTCAGTCATTTTCAAACCTGAAGCTTATTTCACCAATCATATTTTAAAAAACAAATCCAAGAACCATTAAAGTAGAATTCATTATAAGGGTAAAGGAAACATCCCTGGGGCAGGGGGTGGGGAGAAGCCTAAAGAACAAGAGAACCTTTGGATGGGATTCCTAAAGTGACAAGGTTCCTAAAGTAATAATTGGTCTCACATATGCCAAATGAAAGGATGCATGTAGTACGCTACACCCTCGTGAGGCGGTATTGTTTTCAAAAAAAAATCGAAGCTGCTGAAAATGCAGAAGTTTCTCCTGCTCAAACTATAAAGCAAAAGTCAGCTCGTTGCTAAGGTTACGTCATAACCACAGTGGTCTTGGAAAGAAACCAGTGGCTTCAGCTAAGAGTTCTATTACAAGAGTTTGGTTCTGATCAGATCTCAGACAGGTTCACCCACATTCTTAGGATTTTTATGCAAAATAAAAAAAGGCTTTATCCAGAACCTAGCCTGAGTGAGTTACCAGAAAGCTTTCCTGCAAGGGAGAAAATGTATAACACATGGCATACCTTTACTATTAGTGACTCATGCTTCCGGCCCCCAAAACCTCATTTTATATACAAGGACTACAGTAGTCTAAGAGCGTAAGTCACCCCCACAGACCACATCAGAGAGAAGCATTGTGGGTGAACCCCTCCTGACCTGCTTCCCACCCCCACAAGGCTCTGGGCCAGGAGCAGCCAGCCAGCAGGCACTGCCCAAGACACACATATAGAATAAACTTACAAATTACAGTCAATAAAACTCACACAAGTTCATCTGACACCTATGCAGGAATGGGCATAATTATAGTATTTTATGAAAATTAGACTAAATGGGCACATGGCTAAAACCTAATTACTGTTTTTCTCTTTGTCCTGTCTCCAACATCAAGGGACAACTGACACTTGCACCAGGACAGTCACAAATCTCAACTTACAAATATAAATTATATTTAATATAAAGCACCCAGCATGAGGTTTTTGCTTCCTGAGATTCAAGGGCATGGAAGCCTCACTACACCTCAGAGCGCTGAGCCTTGGTGCAGCAGAGGGAGATAGAAAGATTATCCTCCACAGGATAACCAAGGAGACATGAGGCCGGCCCACAATGCCCAGACTAGGGGCTACCATCCACATGCACTATGCGGTCCCCACTGCACTCCACTTAATTGGAAAGAACAACATGAGGGCAGAGGACCCACAGAAATGAGGTGCCGGTGAGCTCACCTCTACTCAGGCTTCACTAACTAAGGGAAGGATTAAGTGTGCATCCCGGGACAGTCAAGAGTGTACCCTCACACTCTCCCAAAACATTCAGATCAACAAGAATACGACTAGTCGCTTGACACAAGAGCTTTCACATCAATGCTAGTACATGTGCACAGTCCATGTTTCGACAAGCAGGAACTAGAGTAAAGGGTCCCTCAGCCAGACAGATCTTTAATGAAGTCAAGACAGGTTCCCACCGGAATACCTAGTACCCCAATCTCCATTTCAAATAGCCAGCACCGTATCATCTTAAATGACCACTGACCAACAGGACTTTACCATCTTCGTGAGATGGAAATGATGCATCAACTACACAAAATAAAACAGCCATGTCCCACTACTATGATGAAGCTGGTACAGACGGAACTCGCCCTAGTCTACACCATAAAGCTGACAGGGATGATCTGACCATAGGTCAAACTGAATAAATGGTGTGTATGGGAATGTGTGTGTCTCTAGGAGCAACGCAGTGTCTTACACGAGTTAAACAGACACTGTACTAACTACTAAGCCATTTCACCAGCTCAGTGCTTTTCTTTTTTGTCCTTCAATCAGCAAGGCTCACTACCCAGATGAACACAAATTCTAATGGCCTCGTGAGACAAAGCATACATTCCAGGTTGTTGTGAGGGCTCGAGGATGCTAGCAGGGCTTGCTCAGATACACTGCTAATGCAAGGACAGGACAAGGGTCTCTAGAAGGGTTCCGGATCCAAGCGTAACCAAAAGGCTCTGCCGCTAAGTTCTTCCTTTTGTTCCTACCTTACAAGACAGGCCAGGTGTGACCACACCTGCCGAGTTCCCACTGATCACAGTGGGAAAGTTCATGGTCCACCTTTATGGCACTGGCTAATCAACATGGACAGAAAAGGGTATTTCAAAATTTCCAACTTGATTTCTTGGAAACACCTAGAGCCCACATGAATTAAATGGAGTGGTCAGGGTTATGGAGAGCAACTTCCTTCCCACCAGAGGCCAGAATACAACATTTTGAGACTTGCTCCACCCAATGATTTGTTCTAGACTGCTTGAAAAAAAAAAGTCATAAACACTGTGTAGAAGCAAGCTGGGCAGTAGCCAACTGATCTGTGAAGTGCACTTATAAGTTGGGACCATGTCTATAACAAAAGGGAGTATTATGTTTTCTCCCAGCCCTATCTACCTACCTACAACTTCCAGATGTCCTCTGGTAGAGCCTGGGAATGAGGTCCTCAAAGGAATCCCAGAATAGGAATGAGTTGGGGGAGAAGGGCCAGGTAGGTATAAGGATGGACACTTCCCACTGCTTACACTCCTTTGGAGGACCTTGGCCTGGCTCTGGAGGTAGGCAGGGGAGAGGGGGTGTCCAAGGGGACAGGTAGCCAGCTCACAATGCCCAGACTTGAATTTGGGGGCTGCCACCCCCAGCAGTCACACGCATCATGTGGTAGTTAGTCATCTGATTCCATTTAATTGGAAGGAACGACATGAGAATGGACCCGCGGAAATAAGGTGTCCTTTACTTTGTCTCTACTCAATCCCTCACTACCTGGGGGAAAACAACCCCTCACCACAGATCCCTGGGCTCAGGGAAAGGTCGTCTTTCAGGCACACAGTATTCTAAGAACCTGGAAGAAAAGCAAGTGTCTGGAAACCCCATTCAAAGGCCGGCGTACGGTTTCTGGTTTTGGTCTGCTGGAACAGGGCACCCCAAGCCCTGAAGTTAGAGTACACTAATTCTGCAGTGCAGGTTGTGAGGAGAGAGTTAATTACCATGGGGAAAGGGCAACCCGGTAAGAGCTTAGCATCACAGGCTCGTGGCCAGCCCTGTGATGGCGCCAGCATTCCCAAGGCCAGTCCTCCCCCAGATCCAATCTGCTCTTGTCTGCCCCAAGCTCTACTGATTCCCTGTTCTTGCCAGGCAGAAGGGATTTCTGCTGGAGAAAAAGCTCCAACTCCCTGAAAGACCGGTGCTGGAGCACTCGGGAGGCAGCTCTCAATCTTTCAGTCCAAGCACTCCAGCCGCAGTCTTGATGAGAGTTGATTTTGGTCTCTGTGGTTTCCTCAGAAAGTCAGGCACTGTAAGTGTACAAGATAACCATTGATGCCCTGCTTACGCAGATCCGGGGCACTGCTCAACATCCACCTTTCTCAGAAAACCCTCTTGACCAAAATCACCCATCACACGCATTGCCCCATGAGCCCTCTCTACACTGGAGTCTGTGCTTCAGACCAGATCGTGTACCTTCCCCAGCCTGCGCAAGCGCCCTTCCCGTGGGATGAGCTACACCAGACCCCCACCGCCGTCCCAGCCCACGTTTTCAGCGGAGACCCGCATCAGCGCAGCGCGCTATGCAAACCGCTGAATTGGCAACTTGCAGCGAATCAAACTGGCTCTGCAAAGAGAGGGGGCCGGCCGCTGTGCCTGGCGCGTTTTCAGTGTACAAAGTAGCTACGATTCCTCAGGCACCCCGCCCGCGCACGCTTGTGACTTGTGCTTCTTTCCATACGTCACACTTCAGTTAAAACAACAGCGAAAAGTCCTCCGCTGTCACCGCTGATGGGGGACGAGAGGTGTCACAGGAACCCTGCGCCCTGCTGCCAAGGGCGGCTTGACCTTCACCGAGGAGGCGCAGGGCTCTACCCTACTGCATTTGGCCGGGGACAGGTGCCGACCCCGTCTTGTTGCCCCGAAGACAAGGCTGGTGCTGCAGCCGATACGTGTCTACCCCTCTAGATGAGCACAATCCCAACCCTTCCTCAAGGAACAGAAATCCCAATCGTTGGGAGGACTGAACCTGCAGCCCCTGGAGCCCAGGAAACCCACTAGGGCAGTGATTCGCGCGCGGAGAGTGGGCGTCCTCCGAGCTGGGACCCAGATGCCACCAACTCTTTTGTTCTAAATCCAGAGCTGGGGCGGGGGTCACAGGACTTGGCCAACATAGCTGTCCCTACCCTGCAGGCACCACCAGCTCTGCCACCCGCTGCCGAGGGCTCCCGTCCAGGTCCAGGCGGTCCACGCTGGAATCGTCCCCCAAGACTCACCTCCCCTTCCAGCTGCACAGGTCGCTGGAGTACTGCGCGCTCGCGCCGCCCAGCAGCAGCAGTAGCAGCAACAGCAGCGGTGGCGGCGGGGGCGGACCCGGCCCAGGGCCCGGGGACCGAGGCCACTGCTGCCCCGCGCGCCTCCGGGCCGCCCACACCGCACCCCGCATGCTCCGGCAGGGTCTGAGACCGGTGCGTGCCTGCACCCACAGAATAGACTCTTGAGGCAGTGCTGCGGGAGGCGTGGGTCCGCGTGCGAGCTGATCACGTCGCGCGTCTACAGGCCATCCCGTCTAGCCCCTGGCCGCCCACCATAGGAGCCGCCCGAGCCGCCCAAGCTGCAACCAGAGAAGCGCGCCGGCTGCCCCTAGAACCTCTGAGCTGGCAAGTTCCCGACCGTGGTCTGGCTCAGCTGGGGGGCGGAACCGTGAAGCCACCCCGCCCTCGTCCGAGCTCCGCCCCCGCCTGGCCTTCGGCCCGGGCCAGCAGTTCCGCCCCGCGCGTCAGCTCACAGATCTGCGTCCTGCCAGCTCTGGCCTGGAACGCCCTGGTGTCACGCCGCTGCAGATACTCAGTGGGCAGCATCTCGCAGCACAGGACGAGGGAAAGTGCAACTTGGAGTGGGACAAACGACTTTGCAAAGGACGGGAACAAGGTCAGGGAGGAGGGCTGGGGCTGGGACACAGAAGCTGCGGGATGGTGATGGGAGAGTTTGGGCCTGGGGGAACTGCACCATCATGCACGAAGTGAAGAAATCTGAGCTCCTTCCAGCAGCTAGACTCCATCTTTCAGACAGCCTGAGTGGCCTCGAGTTTACAGGGGCTTATTGTGATGCTTACAGCTCAATAGCGAGCGGTGGCTTCTTGGAGTTCCTGGCACCCTCCCTTTCCCTTCCCTGTACGCAAAATTTGCCTTGGTAGAGAAAGACTGCTATTAGTAAGAGTAGGCAGCTTCCGCGAGGTTTTGCGAGGCTTTGGAGCGTCCATCCCATAGAAAGGCCTTAAAGTGTGCAATCAATCCCCAGGCCACACTTCCAAGGCTCCTGCTGTCTCGAGGTTTTTTTTTTTTTTTTTTAGAATTTCTTTTTTCTTTTTTTCGGAGCTGGGGACCGAACCCAGGGCCTTGCCTTTGCTAGGCAAGCGCTCTACCACTGGAAGCTGAGGTTTTAAGCTGGATGCTTCTTTACAGCGGAACCTACCTTGGGCAGTGTGGGGCTTTCGTATCATTTCATCTTGGGACCCATCATTCTATACTTCAATAGGATCGCCCCTTCCAGGTTTGAGAACTCGAATTGTCTCCAAACATCAACAGGAATATAAAATAACCATCCGAGAGCTACACAGAGTTACACAGGAGCAGGGCAGAAATAGGTAGGTGGAGGGACACTTTCTCTGGCCTGTAGCTTGATTTAAAAAAAAAAAAGAAAGAAAGAAAGAAAGAAAGAAAGAAAGAAAGAAAGAAAGAAAGAAAGAAAGAAAGAAAGCAAGCAAGCAGGGAGAAGGTGATGAGGCAGTCTTTCTTCACTCCAAAGCCCCAAACAGTTACAAACAAAACTGATCTGGATACATTTCAGGAGGAAACAAGGGATTGCAGGGTACCCTCTGTCCATGAGGAGAGGCCTAGAAATCCAGTTTATTTATTAGTTGGTGACCATACTGAGAGCAGGAGAGGGACAAAGTCTTCAACACAAAGAAAGAGGCAGCACGGCCTGAGGATTCAAGGCCACTGAACAGCTGAGGAGAAGCGAAGAGCTTGAGGAACTGGAAAAGACACCTGCATTTTTAAGAATCGGTATGAAACAGCCTTACAACTGAGCAGGCCTTTGTACTCAACTAAAACCCAGAACTGGAACCCTGCCTCGCATATAAAGTGATGTCACCCTGAAATTCAAGGCCCTGTTGGATGCTCCAGGGACACACCTGTGCATTCAGAGCTTGAAGGTCTGCTCCACCAACTCCAAGGCCCTTACAGCATAGGCCTGGTCCCTTTCACTGCAAGGTTCCAATGCACAGAAATTATGTGAGCCAGGTGATAACCCCAAGCAGGTGAGCATAGGAACCTGCCAATTGCACACTGTACACTCCGGCTACTTTCTAGATAGTAATCCCTTTTACTAGGGGCTCTGTGGAGATGGAGACACAGTTTGCATGTAGCCAATCAGGTCTCATCCATCTCAGAAGGGCTATAATGGCTCATCACAGTGCAGACCATAGCATGAAAGCCAGCAGTGATGGTAAGCAGTCCAGCCATGAAGAGCTAACGGCCTGCAGTCACTAACCAGTCTCAGGTTGACTAAAGCTGGTTCTGTCCCAGGGGATGGTACGAGCTCATGTGCGTCTGTCCAAAAACAAAAACAAAACAAAACAAAACAAAACCCAACCAAAACCAAAAACAAAACAGTGGAATGCAAGATTGAACTGGAATCTATTCTTTGCCCTTTAGTTTATGACATACAAATACTAGCTCATTATTACTGCACATCTATTAAGACGAGATGCTAATGACTGGGAGGAAGGAGTAGACACTGGAGATGTCTCTGTTTTCTGCTCAGTTTTGGTAAACCTTTTAAAATCCAACAAAAAATTAAGAACAAGGTAAGGATGACTATTTGTCTATCAGGGTTCTTGCAAGAATCCCGTAGGACACCAAGGAGGCTGTCACTGCCTTCCAGGACCCTAATCCTCCTGTAGGATCACTGAAGCAGTCATCCCCTCATTCTCATCCCCCTGACCCATTGTCTAGGCTAGGGTGGGGACAGGGTGGTTTTCAGAGCTGTCACTGGGATGCACTCTGCTGGCTTCTGAAGTTTTGTGCTGGGGAGATCCTCATAGACTCCTGACACCCGTGCTGACCACTGTCCTGCAACATCTGCAGAAAAGATATCCCCCAACAGACAGGGCTCCTCAGGGCAGGAAAATGAAGTAGGTCAAGGATGTCAGGTTGCCTACCAACCACTGTCCTGTTCTTCTAGGTCCTAGTGGGTTGCCATGGACCCACCGGGGCCTGGACATTGTCTCTGAGGTTTCCCAGAGGCCCTTTGGGAAGTTCTGTAAGGAAAGAGCCTGGTGTGTGTTCTTCCATGATAAGGTGGAAGGGACTACTTCTCAGGTAACATTTTATAAGCTAAACCCAAGAAGGACTCCAGCATCTCCCTCCTGACCTGCAGTGGGAGGATTGGCCCCACCATGGTCCTTGCACCATTGCTACAGAGTTTGATACAAATATCTCTGATAAATCCCAAGTGCAGCCTCAGGGTGGAGCATCTGTAGTCAGATGTGAGGCTGAGGAGGAACATGGCCTCACAGATCTGAGGACCAGAATAACAAGGTCAGCTATGTATGTCTGGCCCCAGAGATTTCCTGCCATCCAGTGTGAGCTAGTCCAGTTCATGGGACCCAGCAACAGAAAGGAGATGCTGGGGGCAGGCTCTGTGGGACCAGATCTCTCAGCTCTTTTAAACTTTAACATGTACCTAGGTCCCTGTGAGTGATAGACTATGTGGCTTACGTACTAATACTATATTCTGCTTTCCACAATCTCCGGTGTTAGGGCCCATTTTTGTACCTCAGTTACTTCCAAAGCAGGGCAGCTCTAATTCCCAGAGTGAGACGGGGTTCTCGGTGTCAACGAATAGTACCTCATCCTTCGATGGGAGCTGGCAATCGGAGGCTCTCAGGGACAGATTCAGCCATTTCTCCTTTAAGGGAAGACACATTATGGGAATTCTCTGTTTCCCCATAGTAGTAGGACTTTGTGCCACAGACACAACAGATTGCCGAAAGTGGTAGCTTTTGCCAGATCTTGAGATCTCCATTGTTTATCAATGACGATTCTGTTACGCAAAATGACTATCACTAAAGAATCACCTAGGGGGGTGGGGGAATCTGCTTTCTTCCAGCATTTGAAATTTTTGAAGTTAGCCAGCCATGCCCTGCTTTGGCCTTTGGTGTTAATATGAGAACACAGCCCTGCTCAGCCCCAACCCCCAAGTCATCTGTCACCCCAGTATCCTCCTCTGAGTTACTCTGCTGACCTTCTAGCAAGGACATAATTATCATAATTGTGGTCAAATGATGCGCAGAGAGCCAACGCTTGTAATTTCACATTTAGCAACTGCACTGAGTAACCTGTAATTACAACATGAAACAGCCTAGAGGCCTCAACTCAGCAACCTTCACCTAGCTCCCCCTAACCTAATTTGCTAGCAGGTTTGCTGTCTATGAGTCAGAGGAAAGTGGGAGAGAGGGAGTCTTAGCTGGCTTGACCTTCCTCAGGTCCAGAGAGCAAGGACCTCAAGCTCCACAGCCACAGATTCAAGTCCAGGCAGACTGGCCAAGGTAGCACCTAAAGTGTGTAAGCACAGGGCACGTTAAGTGTGGGCAGTTGTATGTGGTGCCTGGAAGATCACAGTCTAAGGGGCAGCAAGACGTAGCTATCCCACGTGTAGGCACTTGACTTTTGAGGATGCTCTCAAGGGAGAAGGGGTGGCCATGGGAGAGGTTCAGCTACATCAAAATTCATACGTGGAAGTGACAGCTTGACATGTAAGCCGGTCATAGTTGTTAGTCAAGTGACCACAGAGGCCCAGGCAAAGAAACCTATGATAGAATACTGAGCTGTCAGTAACACTCTTAATCTCAGCACTTCGAAGGCAGAGGCAGGTGGATCTCTCAGTTCAAGGCTAGCCGGGTCCACAGAATGAGTTCCAGGACAGCCAGGGCTACACAGAAAAACTCTTGTCTCAAACAAAACAAAACAAAACAAAACAAAACAAAACAAAACAAAACAAAGGACTTTGGTGGCCCTCATGACTCCAGGGGTGCAGGTGTGACTTTTAGCTCCCCACCCCCATTGGGCAGCCTCCAGCTGCACATTCAAGAGCCTATCTCTTCTCTAAAGACAGGACTAAATGGGTTGATGATATGGGTAGATACATGTCCCAGCAACAAATCCTGGACTCAGTCACTGGGGTACAAATAGCTGTTGTCTGTTGGTGAGGGCCAGTCCTCAGTCTCTCAGTGTTGACCTCAGCTATATTCAGGAGGAGAGACACCTAGTCCAGAACAACTGGGAAATACTGGGTAGTGCTTACACTCTCTACTGTCCCCCTTGCCTACATACAGTCAGCTTTTCACAAAACAAAACGAAACAAACAAAGCAAGAACCAGGAATCCTCCTGTCCTGAGGGTTCCACAGGACAGAGCTCAGAGGATGTCAGTTGGATCAGGTCTCTTGTCTTCAGTATGTCACCTGTGTGTACCACCTTGTTCCTGAGGCCACTGGAATGGCTGCCCAGGAAAGGAGCATCCAAAGGCCCAAATAGCTTGGCAGGGTCAGTACCCTTCACCCCAGCCCACCTTACAGTGTCCAACAGGACTGGGAATAACTGGAAGGAGACCTCAGAAATGAGGACTGGGCGATGTAGTTGCTACGAGAAAGGGAACAACAGGACACGGGGTGGCAGGGATGATGCTGACCCTTCCATACCTTCTGTGCTCTCTGTATCCTTCCAGTAGCAGAAAACACATAGCTAAGGAACCCCCCTTGGGTTTCTGACTGCAAGGGTGGTTGATGGGGTCCTTCCAAGATGGCAGAACTGTGAGTGGGCAGTGAACTCACTGTGAGGAGGGAGTGAACTGCTCCCTCCTCAGCATTGACCCACTAAGGGATATGGGAAACTTCGGGCCAATGCAGCAGGTTAGAGAGCCTTTGATGCAGCACGGGTCTCAGGCTTCAAACAAGGTGTCAAAGCTTCAGCTCCATCTCTACCTTACTCTCCCTGCATTTGGGACAGGGACACCAGGTCCTATGTAAATTTTTTACAATTGAGAAAGCTCAGAGGACCTCTCTTTCAGGCTATGATGGTGGACTGAGAATCTGGCTGTCAATTCAGCCCCGAGAAAGACAACTGGGCCCTAGATCCTGGACTCCTTCCTCTCATGCTTCTATCCTACAGTTCTTTCACCCTTCACCAGATTGACTTCTCCATAGGTGTTTCCACCTTTTCTACCCTGTTGGGGGAGCTACACAATATCCACAGGGGCCTCTAGGTCCATAGGAGTTCCCTACAATTCTGCTCACAAGTAGTCTTTGAACCACTTGGAACAGCCAGTGTTAATGGGTGTACTGTATTACGGCTCAACTGGGAAAGGTTTCCTGGCAGTCAGGAGCCAAGGAATACCACAAAGTCACATTGTACAACAAACCTCACACAAGGGATTTATTGGGAGGGAAAAACCCAGGAGGGTGGCTCCCTTTGCTCAGGCAAGAAGCAACAGAGAATTGAGCAGAAGGCATGGTTTCTATAGTGTGTCTTAGGGTGGAGGTGGGGAGGGGGAAGCTTTTTGGGGTGGTCTGGGATTGGAGAGGTTAAGTGGCCTGATCTTGGGGCAAGCTAGGGGATTGGTGGGATTTTTTTTTCTGTTGGGTGGGGCCTGGCCACTCTCTCACCTTAGGGAAGGGATGGGGGAGTTAGAGAAGTCTCTGGTAGGTTCAGGGCCTGGCAGTCAGAGATGCATAGGGGTGGAGCCTGGCAGCCTGAGGAGTCCAGGGGTGGGGCCTCAACATGGCAAAGAAAGCTGTCCTTGTTGTTGTGAATAGCCAACATATACTTCTGTAGGGCTGACAAGAGAAGGTGGTCCACATATACATCCATTACCAAGAGTTCAGAGAGCATGGGCATTATGAAGAGGCCTAGCATAGTTGAGGGGAAATTCCAGGCAGCCTGTCTCTGAAACCACATTAGTAGGAAGAATAAAACCATACATCTTTAAATATAGTATGTAACTGTTACAGCTCTGAGCGGAAGGTATTCTGGCTAGCAGCAGGTCAGGAGCCAGGAATGGCCATTAGAGTGCTCTGTGGGAGGAGCCTGGTGGTTGAAGGTCCTCAGGGGCAGGGCCTAACCACTTTGCATACTTTGAGGGGCCAGGCCCAGCTGTTAGTGTTCTAGAGGAGGGGGATGGCCTAGGGGGTTGTTGTTGGAGGTTCTTGGGGTGGGGCTGGCCACTTGCTGTGCCTTGCACCTCCCCTTTTCTGTTCACTATTGATTATTCATTGATTGTTTAATCAAGGGTCAGGAAAGGGGAGGGGCAGTTGACACTACCATTAGACTACTTCCTGATGAATGGAGGTGTTGAAGTCCTTGGAGCAAGCTTGATCCTCACTCTCAGGGTATAATTGGGAGTTGCAGGCCTCTGGCCAGTAATCCTGTAGTAGCAACTGATCCAAAGTCTGGTTAGAAATCTTTTGGATCTGTTGTTGAAGAAACACCTAAACAAGAAGTTTATGAAGCATGGTGTGACTAGCAGAATTAAGAAGAGAAGAGAGTTGAAAGGGGTAGTATCCAATTCCATATTAGACTGTCAATGATCCACTAGCTAGAAGCAATAAGTAGTTCCCTAGGATTTTAGAGGTCTGTCTGGAGTTGTCAGATCTTGCTTCTTACTATACCTGACTGGTTGATATAAAAGCAACATTCCTTCCCGAGGAAGAAGCAAACCATCTGTTTTTAGTAAATCTAATCCTTGCCCATTTTACAGTACCACAGTGGCCAGCTAGTCCTATGGCCCTGGAGTGGTAAGGATAGTCTGAGCCACTTGTTGGAGATCTTGGATGAATAGAGAGGAAAACTGATAGTAGAAGTTAGTCCTGCTGCTCCAGTGGTAACACATAGTTATGTTATCCCTAATGTTTTCCAAGTGGTTCGTATAGAACAGGATTTTTCTTTCTTAAAGCCATGTAATAACTCCTTGTCCTCACAGAGCAGGTTGGATGTCCTATCACGCTTTAGCTAATGACTCTACCTTTTGATAGATTTGGGTCTGCTTGGTTCTAAAAGGTACCTCCCGGTGTGCCAATAGGCATATAGGTAGCTGTTTTATCTCTAACATTCCAGCCTTTTGTAGAGGATAAGGGGCAACATACTCTCTTCTGTAACTAGATTAGAATCTAGTGAAATTAGAATGTCATTGTCAGAACCTAGAAATGCTGGAATGCTAGTCAACGGTTGGGAGAGGAAAAAGCCAATGGACAAAGCTACAAATAGTGGTCATGAGTTTGACTCAAGAGGAACACACAACCAGCATTCTCCAAAGTGACCAGGCAGAGTGTTATTTAGTAACTGATGTGTGGAGGGTGAAGTCTGAAAGAAGAGATAGAGTAACCATGGGGACAGAGAGATGAGATCAGTATAGTCCATGCTTCCTTCATATCATAGCGTGTAAGAGGAGAATATACAAGGTATATTTGGAATCTATATAAAGGTTTAGGGATTGTCCCTTTTCTAATTGAAATGCATGGGTAAGAGCCATTAGTTCAGATTGTTGGTTTGTGGTTTGAACTAGAAGAGCCTGTGCTTCCACCACCTTGGTGTACAAAACAATGACATATCCTGCCTTTCAGGCTCTCTTGTGTACAAAGGAGCTGTCATCTGTGTACCAAGTATAGGTGTCCTGAAGTAGTGCTCCCCTGAGTATGTGTATAGGATGAGATGGTATTTGTTCTAGGGTCTCAATGTAAGAGTGAGATTGAGAATATCCTGTATTGATCGGGGAAGGAGATTTGAAATGTTGAGAGGTGGGCATGGTTGAAAATTAATTGTAATGTCCTCTCCTGGTGCTACCTGAAGAGAGAGGACTCAGGAAGTGGGTAGTGTTTGGTAACCTTGGTATGTCAGAAGGTGGGGCAGGTGGTAGGAAAGAAAACAGTAATAGGTGGCCTAAAGGTTAACTTCTCTGATTCACATAAATGAAGTTTGTCATGGCCAGAGCACATAGGCAAGGTGTTCATCCTTGGATCATATGTTCAGGTATTTTTATAAATATGTTATGGGCATAAAGGAAGGTGATCCAGGACCCTGAGGTCATATCCCTTCTTTTCTGTGACATAGAGAGAGAAGGGGCAAGTTAAGTTGAGAAGATGTTTGTCTGTGGCCTGAAGGAGGGCCTGTTGAAGCTTGCAAAAGGGTTTGGTAATGGGTGCAAGGAGGGGTTTGTGTGAGGGGTCATGGGCTACTTCATATAGGAGGTGAGTAAGAAAGGAGAAAGAGGGGATCCAAGAGCAAAGGAAATCAAATATCCCCTAGGAAGGACATAATTTCATTCTTGGTGGTGGGGACTAAATTAAGTGCTTCTATCTAAGGTGACTGGCTTTGTGAACTGGAGTAATAGCTTGTCCCAGAAAAGTAACCTGAGGGGTGGACAGCTGGACTTTAGTTGGCAAGACCCTATATCCCTGGCCAGACAGAAAGTTTAGTAGAGTAGAGGTGTCAGCCTGGCTAATTTGCAAAGACAGAATACAGAGAAGATTTATGTATTGTATAAGCTTGGATTTAAGTAGGGGCATGGAGTGAGACAGAGGCCAAAGCCTGGCCAAATAAATGTGAGCTGTCCTGGGACCCCTGGAGTAGAAACTTCCAAGGAAGTTGGGTAGAAAGGTGGGTGTCCAGTTAAGTTCAAGTAAAGATGAAGGAATTTTGAGACTGGGAATTAAAGGAATAGAAAAGAAGGCACCCTTGAGGTCTAAGACGGAAAAATGAGAGGTCCCTGAGGAGATAGTGGAAAGGGGGTTTTAGGGGTTGGGTACTACAGGGTAAAGGAGAAACACTGCTGAGTTGGTAAGTTGGAGATCCTGAACCAAGTGGTATGTTCCATTGTTTGTTTGTTTTAACTGTGAGTATGGGGGTCTTAAAGGGAGAAGACCTGGGGCACAAAAGGCCTTTCCTTAAGAGATCTGCAATAAGAGGCTTAAGTTCTTGGAGACTTTGGAGAGAGAGTGGGTATTGAACCTGGGTGATGTAATTGGTAGGGCTCATCAATGGATGGCAAGAGGAGACTGACAATGGCTGTAGAGAGGTATCCCATACTCAGAGACCTAACTGAGAGACCAATAAAGGGAAAGATGTGTTGGATTGTGTGGTTTGGAGAAGAAGGGAGAAGGAAAATGGCTGGCCAGCCTAGGGTCAAGTAGATGTGGGGAGCAAAAAGTGTAGAGGCTCCCACTTTGGCGAGAAGGTCCCTTTCCCAGAAAGGGGATTGGACAGGTTGGTACCAGTAGGAAGGAGTGGGTAGGGAAATACCCCTAAAAATACAACTAAATGGTGGAGTTTGGTGAGGCTGCTATTTCTACCCTAGCAATAGAGAAATAGGAGGGAGAGATAGGTTCCCGAAACTCCCATCAGACCTGAGTAGGTAGCCCTGGTGTCCAGAAGGGAGGAGATGGGTTGCCCTGGTACTGTGATGACTTCCCAAAGCTCCCTTTTGGAGACAGTGATGATTGGGCATTGGGACCTCAGGCCCTCTCAGTTGTCCATGGCCAGACCCTAGGAGGTCTGCTAGAGGGCAGTCTGGGCTTGATGTCTTCATGCTGCAAGGAACATGGGAACAGTTAGCAGCCCAATGTCCCTCTTGATGGCACCTTGGACATGGTTGGTGGGTTTGCAAGATTTTGTCTAGGCGCTGTGACACCTCCCCCCTACCCCCGACCACATTTGAGCAGGGACACAGAGGTTCACAGGCTTTTCGGAAGCAAGAAGACAGTTGCTATGGCTGACTGAAAGGCCTTAGCTAGCATCAGGTATTTTTGTTTTCAGACTTTCTCATTTCTTTCATGATATACCTTAAAGGCTACCACTAAGACTTCTGCATCCCCTCTCTAGGTATTTAAGTTTAGTCCTAATGTCAGGGAAACTTTGGGAGAAGTAGTCATAAGGAGTTGTTTCTTATCTGGAGTTTTGGGATCCAGATTGCTATATTGTAGGAGGGCCTTTATAAAGTGGTCTAGGAATTGAGATGGGTTTTCATGTTTGTCCTGGATGATCTCTTATATTTTTCTCATAATTGACCACTTCTAGGTAAGCTTTATGGATACTAGCCAGGAGGAAAGTTATAAGTTGGTCTCTAGCTAAAATGTTGTAGTTCCACTCAGGATCCTGGCTTGGGACCAACTCAGCCCGGACTGGGTGAGCAGTGTTACTTCGCTGGATTTCATCTGCATGTGTCCTAGCCTGGTCCCTGACTTACCTGCATTCCTTAAGGAGGAGGTTGTTGGTGAGAATCACATAAACATCATAGAAGGTGAGGTTGTAAGATTAGGTAATATTTGAAACTCCTTAATGAAGGTAGAGGAATTAGTAGTATAAGATGTCAATATTTTTCTGAGAGAGTTCGCTTAGTGAGAAGGGAAGTTGTACCCTGACCTAGCATCCACTCTGGTAACTTCCCACAGGGGGAGAACTGTGGCCACATTAGGACAGGTAGGAGGAGTTAGAGAGGGTCCATGGTGGAACAGGAACAAGTAACAGGAGGACTTAGGGTTGTCAGTGAGCTGACACTTTCAGGGTTGTTTTGGGTGGCCAATTGCTGAGGAGAAAGGGAGACTGAAAAGGCTGGAGAGGGAGAGAAGGAACTGTGGGTTGAAGCCAATAGTGAGGGGGGAGCTCATTAGCAGCCTTGAAAATAGCGGAAGGATCATCTGGTTTGGGTTTCATAGCTAAGAGGAGTTTGTTCTTTGGTCAGCTTTTACCAAGTGGCCACTTTTAATCAAGATTCGAGTAAAGTCACATGACAAAATCCATCCTTTCCAACCTTAACAAAGATGGCTGTCAGCCACGTGGCTGCCTCCATCCCAATGGGGAGACAGTAGTTAAGATGACAGCAAGCCACATGTTTCCTTTAAGATCACCTATGTGTAGACTTTTAACTATCAACCCTGGCATCGTGAGTTTTTAAGTTAACCTCTTTGTTACAGACTTTATAGATTTTAATCACACCCAATGTGCTTACAGATCTTGAGAAATAGAAAGTTTACACAATAGTCATAAACTAAAACCAAAAGAATAGGAGATGAGAAGCAGTAGTCGCAGTTGGGAATGGCCTGTCTGTTTTGTTTTGCTCTCCTTTCCCTGTACGTAGTCAGGTAGCTGGCCTGGTATGGGACTGAGATTTCGGAGGAAACCTTTCAAAAAGCATTCTTGGATGTAGAGGAGGGGGAGTCCTATCCCAACTCCAGAGCCAGCTTTCAATTGTCACGGGACAGCATAAAACAAGACTCTAATGCCATTCACAGCTAATAGACAACCTGTAAAACTGAATCCAGAAAGCTGAGAACAAAGAAGGCTTGAAGATAGGAAATATTCGAGAGCCCTGGCTATAGACAAGGAAGCTGCAGGAAGGAGCTGAGAGATGCACCAGCCAGGAAGGAGTGGGGTGGGGGGAAGTGCGCCCTGCAGCCGGCCTACTCCTTTGATTTCTCTCCCTCCTGCTAGGACTGGCTCTCTCTTTATAACAAACTTAGAGATCCATCAACTATAACTTGAAAGACAGGACATTTACACAGTGTGTGTGTGTGTGTGTGTGTGTGTGTGTGTGTGTGTGTGTGTGAGAGAGAGTGTGTTTGAGGTGGGGGTGGGGACACAAGTGGATGACCAGACAAAACAAACACAGCTTGGAGCAGAGAAAAGAGAAAACTTGATTGTAGGGAATGGGGAAATCTCTCCATTTCCCCAATTGCTCACAGCATTTGTAAAGGTCCCGGATGTATTGGGATCCAGAGTGCCATTAGGTGGCCACTTGGATTGATTATCTGAAGAGTATTAAGACCAAGTTTGATTGAAAAAGCAAATAAATATGGGGCCCTACTGGTCAGGTGCCAGGTGGAGAGGCCAGAGGTCAGGAGGAAGCATTCCAAAAGGGGATGGGAAGGTATGGAAGGCACAATAGCTGGGTTGTGCCTAAAGAAATTGTAGGACGACAGCTGTAAGGGTGGAGGGATAGGGTCAGGTAGAGAGGGCCAGCTGAGGCCTTAAAGAGGATACCTCTACCTCAGAGAGTACCAGCGTGATGCTGGCCACTCAGTGGTCACTTCCTTGGACACGGGGAAGTGTTTACACCAAGCAAAGAGAAAACTTTCCTAATTGCCACCGGTGGATGGAGCGCCCAGGGATTGGAGAGGTCCTCAGGAGCAGAGCCTGGCCACTCGCCCACCTCAAGGAGCTTATACAGTGCAACATTAATATTCTATAACAAGACCAAGTGTGCCCACACCAGCTGGATGGTTGGCTTGTATGACATTCTTTTAATATTTTCCCTAGATTTCTACAAAAGGCTTTGCCGATTTAGCATGAAAAGTTACTTTTAAAGGAAGAAAGGAAAGAAGAAAAGGGATGAGAAAGGGAAACAGATTATTCCAGATTCTGAGGGACATTAGTGACCAGGAAGACAATCGCTACCTGAGGGCTTTCCCTGGGCTCAGATCTGGGTTGTTGCTGAAAAAAGAGTAACCCGGGGGTTTTGGGTTGTGAACCATTGACAACTATTCATCTCAGACATAAGTAACCAGTAACCAATGGAGCTCAAGTAAACTGACAATATCACAGTGAAAGTACTGGATGAGAGGCTCAGCCTGCTCAGTGAGGCCAGAGTCTCGGTTCTTTGGAGATTTGGAGCACGGACCCCTCTTCCTCAGTCTCTCCACTGCCCGATCTTGAACTCAGCCTCCCTGGCTTGTCATGCTACATCACCTGTGACCACTAGAAATGGCCACTCCGTTATTGCCTTCTGGAGTCTGTTTACTCTTGGGAGAGTCCAGGGTTCGACATCTTGTCCCCAACACCTACTAGCACTTTTGTATGTTATACAGGAAACAAGGTGGGGAAGAATAGGATTCGTATTTGCCTCCGTAGTGATAACTGAAAGGCCTAAGGCATTCTTCTTACCTATAAATGTGTGTGGCTATTGAAAAAGATCGACTGTTTTAGAAGATAAAGAGGTCCTTCCATCCACCTTGGAGTGGTCTCGTGTTAACGTGTGTTGCCTTGGACTCCTGGATGCCGAGTGTGTGTCTCTATGTGTAGAGCTTTCAAAATGAACTCACAAAAAGCACAGAGTTGGGGGCTGGGTAGCATGTCCATGGACTGCCAATTACCCCAGCAGGGTGGGTGGAGCTGAGAGAGGCTCTGGCCCCTGAGAACAGTGAAAGTGTTTACAGGAAACCCTTTTGTGGGTAGTTTTGGATTTTGTCTGTCCTCGCTTCTTTGAAGTCTAGCAAGGGTGGGCAGAATGGCTGCCATGACCGCTGGTGACCACCATCGCCAGATCACTTTCCTGACCATCTCCAAGCCCAGTTAGTGCATTCCACCTGCTTCTGACCCTTCCCAGGATTTCACGAGCCCCACTGTCTCCGCTGTGTAGTGGAACTCAGAGTAAGCTGAGGGGCTGAAAGCCAAATGTCACCTTCGGGGAGCTGGTTAGGGTGACACTCACCAAATGGGCTGTGTGGTAGGTATTCCATCCCTGTCTGCCCTGCCATTGCCACAGCCACAGCCTTTTCTCAAAAAGTTTCACAGCTGACCAGGTAGCACCTTCTCTTTTCCCTAGATGGCACCTTCCAAGGCCAAGTGACAGATCATGTCTTGGTCACTGAGGGCCAGCAAGTACCACACATGGTAGGGGCTCAAGGAGTCCATTCAGGTGGACGCTACCAGTTCCTGATGAGAAAAGCACATCCTCCAAGAGGAGGGTACCGACACAATATTCCTTTGTGCTGAATATCTGAATATGTAAACCTCACTTCCTCCTAGACGTTACCTTAAGGATGCAGACACCAGCTGGACTGTCCTCAATGGCTCTTGGTTCAAGGACCAGCTAGAAGGAACTCAGCCTTCGATGTCCTCTCACTTGGAGGATGAAGAGGGTGTGATAGAAAACACTGAAAAAACTAGCATGGCCAACATGTGCCAGCATGGCCAGCATGTGCCAGCATGTGCCAGCATGTGGAGTTATGTGCCTGCGTGTACCAGATGTATGAGGACCAGGAAGTAGGAAGAGAATGGCCCAGGTCCCAAACCCAGTCCAAGGTCAGTCATGCTACAGGGCCCCAGGACTCATGTTAGTTTTGTGGGAAAAGACTTTCCGGTGTTTGCTTAAAATAGTTCTGACCAGAACAGCCTGCTCCAGAGATCCCAGCAAGATCCTATGCCAGTACTGCAAGGTGAGCAGAGCTGCTAGAATTTCAACAGTCTATGTAGCACCCCATCCCCAGAATGGAACACTGTTATTATATTATCCATCTGTCTTGGCTTCGCTTAGGTTTTGTTCCCGCGTATTTTCTGCTTATGCACACGTGATTTCCACAGCCATAAACGTTGACATATTTTCCATCCTGAAATTATAATTTAAGAAATGTTTGAGGATCTTTTTCTCTGGAAAAGGTGAACTTGGGAAGATAATCTCCTGTGAGTCCCGAGGGGACTCTACTGACCTTGCCAGTTCTTGCTAGTTCTCCAACACCATGATGTAAAGAGCCTCCCCCATCATACCCGCTCCACACACACCCAAGGCTCGTGCTTTGGGAAGCACTTTCCCTCAGCTAAACCTCATGTGTTTCCTGTACTTCCAAAGCATCCAGACAGGAAGTACTAAACCTCAGAAGGCAAAAATAGCTGACTCTTCCCCAAGGGCCATGGCCTCCAGACACAGAGCTAGCGCCGCCAAGCCCTGCAGCTCTAGGCTTACTAGGTCTTGTCATTTTAAGTCTGATCTGACCCAAGTCTATTCATTTCCTAAAGGACTAACATTAGGCCTCAGTCCGTGACTGCTATGCTCGGGTGTGGTCCTTAGACACAAACAATGTCTGACAACAAGATAAGACTAGAGCTAATTGTAGCCAGATGAATGAAGAGGGGTTCAGGTTGGGTCCCAACCCCTCTGACTAGCCTCTAGTTACGAGGAGGCCCGCTGGGCATGATGCTATAGCTTTAGGTGTCCACAGCAAGGAAACAGTCCTGAGGGGAGGGGAATAGGTCCCAGGAGATTCTCTGCCTGGGGGACTTCCCTGGGACATCAGTATCAATGTCTTCACCATTTATCATGAAGATTCATTGCTGAAGGGTTCAGCTCATAATCCAGAGAGGGAAGAAAGGGGGTACTCTGCCTCAACATGGCCAACTCACAGGCCAGCATACAAAGCACTACCTCTGTCTGAAGCCCAGGGTTTCATGTTCACCATTACTCATACCCCACAGGAGAAGCAGCAGCTCAGTGCTCTTTGGAGGGAGGTACACACTGGGTATGGGACCAGACCAACTCCAGGGTTTTACTGGGTCTCCAGGTAGGGAGTTCTTTAGTAACATGTCTTTCTTAACACATTCCCTGCTGTGGTTACTCATGGTCTGGATAAGGACACATGTGTAGTGTTGTAAGGACAGGATCCAAAAGGATACACCATCTAAAACAGGGAAGGGTGGCTAGGAGTCAAGGCCTGAGACTGAAGCATGGCTTCCCTTGCAGAAGCAATGCACCTCTACTATACAAAATACAGACGAAACAATAAATTAATACTGATTAACACAGGGGTGGATGCGAGGATGTCCTAAAGTTCCATGTACAGGAAGTAGCAGCTGGGTGGCGGGATGTGTAGGGACTAAACTTGGTGTTCCTGGTATTGGATGACCCTGGGTCACAGGCTGCTGAGGTAAAATCTAATTCTCAAGGGTGGGTCTAATAAAGTAAGACATCTACAACTTGAATTATCCTCAGGGAGGGATGGCCTCACAGAGATGATGTCTTTGACAAACGGTCTTCAGTTCACATTTCACTGCCTGCTAAGAGTTGTCCTGAGTAGGAGTCTCCTTGGGTGTCCAGAGCTTCTGGACACCAGTATGACATAATAAGAAATATGTATTTGGTCTCTGTCCCAGTTCCTGATTCAGCTCTGAAATCTTTTGGAATTTCCTGGACAACAGAAGCAACGTTTGCTTTTTGAGAAGGACCCACACCCCCAACCAGACAATGAGCCTAGATTGGTACGTATGGGGTGCAGGCTATTTCCGTGGGGTCATAGGTCATGTTCTTAGGGTTCTTGGTACTCAACATGTGTACGTATCTGGCTGCTTATCTATATACTTTCCTGTGTCCCTTAAAATAAACTGGAAATGCATTTCATGTCTCCCTGAGTTGTATGAGCCCAACAGCAGATTATAGGGAAGCTAAGTTAGGCAGAAACTTGGGGACACAAACTTGGGGCCCAGTACCTGGAATAATAACTGAAATAGGGTTTATGATTTCAACCAAGGGTAGCTGTCAGAACTCCTTGTGAATTTCAAAGTCTCTGACGCTCTCTCCCTCTGATATTTGTGCTATTTAAGAGAGTAGACATTAAGCAGAAAGAGGATGTTAAGTCACCCAAAACTACAGGCTACTGAGCAGGATATGGGCTCTCCAGCCAGCATTGACTTTGGGGCCCCTCACCATAGGCCTCTTTTTTTTTTTCTTTTTTTCTTTTTTTCCAGAGCTGGGGACCGAACCCAGGGCCTTGCGCTTCCTAGGCAAGCGCTCTACCACTGAGCTAAATCCCCAACCCCCATAGGCCTCTTTTTGATGACTTCCAGCAGTCAGGGAGTCTAACCCTCCATAGGCCCCCAGGGAAATCAGGGAGGCTCCGGGAAGACAAAGTTAACCTGCAGCAGGGTCAGCCCCTCTCGGTTCTAGGGGAGGAATAACCCAGCCAAGCTGCTGAGAAACCCTTCTGTTTTCCATGGGTTGTTCTATGGAACTTATACCCAGATCTGCAAAGATCCCCCCAGCCTCCCCCAAAGCCCTTGACAAATGACTCAGGCTCAGTACAAAACCAAAAAACCTCTTCTCAAACCAGGAAACCTTAAGTCCTAGGTGCCAGCCTAGAATTTATAGCCAAGCCTCGGATTTGTTAATACATTCATGATTTATAGGCCTCTGACATTTACAAATCTCAGGAGAAAGTGCAAATCTGTACCCCAAGAAAACTGCCATGGTTAGTGTCCCCCAAAATCCATATCTCAGAAACTTCGTCCCCCCCAAATCACACATGTGTCAATGGTATTTAGAGGCTGGAACGAGGCAAGATAAAAAGACAGGGAAAATGAAGGGATATGGAAAGAGAGAAAAAGTCCCTCGCCCTTGCTGTCTGAGAATAAGAGACTTTCACAAGTACATCTGTGTGTGTGTGCGTGCGTGTGTGTGTGTGTGTGTGTGTGTGTGTGTGTGTGGTGTGTTTGACCTACATATAAAAAGGATCCCCTTGACTTTTTTTGACCTGTTTCCATTTTATTAGCCTGCATACTTGTATAGTACCCTCAGAAACCATCTATGATATCATTTATGAAGTAACAATTCCTTAGAAGTTTTGGTATAGTAAGAATGCCAAAACATTTTAAACCCCTTGAACAATAAAATTTCAAGGGCCATAAAATCATGTACGTATGTAGGTATGCATGTATGTATGTACATATGCGTATAATATATACACATATATATCATTGTTAAAATACTTAAGTTTGATTCTGAAGATATTCTCAAACATTCTAAGCCACTCACACTCTCCTCTTAACAACTCTTTCTCCCTCTTAATCCTGGTACTTAAAACTGCACTAAAACCTTTTGTTTATTTATTTTTTGTTGAGACTGGATCTCACTATTTGTCCCAGGCTGGCCTAGAACTCACTATGGAGCCCTAGCTGACTTCAAACTTGACAATCCCCCTACCTCAGCTTCTCAACAGCTAGCTTTTCCTTAATAAATTTTGAGTTTGCTTCATAGCATTTTGTGATTCTTTTCCATGGTGCAAGTCAAGAATCCCAGGTTCACTTAAGTACTGGTCTCGGAAAACAACTCCTCAGGTTGACAGCATTGAGCCACATTTTCCATTGCTACTGACAGGGCCTTTGGGAGGCAATTAATTGGGATTAGAATTGTTTGGGTATGGAGCCACCTTTGGTAAGCACCCACAGATGACCTCTTGAGCATGAGGAACATGCCTAGCCCTCTTCTTGAGGAGTCAGTCCCCATATACTCCAGAGTCTGTCTTAAGGCTCCAGCCCCTTTCCTCCCTGCTGCCTGTTATACTTCCTGGCCCCAGAATTCTGGACCTGCATCAGCAACCAGCTCACGTGATTGTTGGCCTCCGCCAGCAAAAGGGGACTTGGCAGTACACAAAAAAGACCCTGTCCCTGCCCCCACAGAGCCAGCAGTTTGGAGACAGTGCTGGAAGGCCCTTAATAGAAAGACTTCCTGTAGAAGGGATAAGCAGACAGTGTGGGTGAGGGGATGGCAGAGGTGGGGTGGCCTAAAGCAGCCCTCAAATTGGGTAGGGGTAGGGGGTCACAGACTACTATCATCTGAGTAGGACTGAATTTGATATTATTTATGTCTTAGGGTTTCTATTGCTTGATAAAGCACCATGACCAAAGGCAACTTGGCGGGGGTGGGGTGTTTCAGCTTATAGTTCCACAGCACAGTCTGTCACTGACAGGGCAGGAACATAAACATGGCAGGATTATGATAGCAGGCACTGATGAATGGCCAGAGGTGTGCTGGTTACTGGCTTGTTCTTATGGCTTGCTCAGCCTGCTTTTTTATAGCACCCAGGACCACCTGTTCAGGGGTGGCACTACCCATAATAGGCTGGGCCCACCAATAGCAATCACCAGTCAAGAAAATGTACCACAAATTTACCTGCAAGCCAATATTATGGAGGCATTGTCTCAATTAAGATTCCCTCTTCCTAAATATATCTTCAGCTTGTGTCAAGTTGACATAAAACTAGCCAGCACAGATATGCAGTTTGGAATGGTGTCCCTAGAAATGGGGAAATAAGGAAAAAATACAGAGGCAACTGTGCCCAGCAGACTTGTAGCTTGGAATGACTATGGAATGGCTCCTCTTTGGGTCCAGGAACTTGTGAGTAGGCCTGAGTTCTTTCTGAAGCCCCTGTAGTTGAATAGGCTGAGTTTAGTTTTTGAAGCCTAGTCTACTACTGGCCCTATACCTATCTATTGGTATAGCTTCTCTGTGCTTACACAATTCCCTTCGGGACAGCGCCTTCTAATCAGTGTCCTCCTTGCAGCCCTATCTTTCCTTCCTGTGGCAGTGACCGTAGGGATAAACTTCCTTTCTATCATAGAACGGCCACAGATAGATTTGGATTTTATGTCTAGACATTGCCAGTTGTAGCCTACATCATCAACTCTGTGACCCCAGTGTGTTGGAAGGTTCTCTATGGCAACTTATCCAGCATCCCAGGTTCTTGGCTGGACCTTGCTCTAGAGTAAATGTCCAGGAATGTTTGAGGACTCAGGGTGATCATGGTGACATTTGTCTCCACTGCCTTGACTTGACCACTGAGGATAACTTGAAATTATTTATCATACCAAAGACCATGGGAAAGCGAGGGACTAGAAAAGCTCACGACAACCTGGAGAGGATCAAGGGACAGAGTGGTAGCTATACAGGCTAACAACCACAGTTTGCCTCCTGGTAGTAAGGTTGTGGCCATGCACTATGGTAACCAGGTATGTCACCTGCCTTAGGTGATTAGTTTTTGTTAAGGGGTGGGTTCTAATTTGCAATAAGGTACACAAGTTTCTGTGGCATGATGGCATGGCCAAGCTAGGGTCACTAGGCCAGGACAAGACAGAGCTGAGAAGGAGGTCCCATGTGGTCCCAAGCCATTGGCTTCAGTCTCTACCCCAGGCTCCTGTCCAGTCGCAGCCTTGCCACTATCTGGTGCAGCTATGGATCAAAAGAGGCTTCAAAAGTCATGCTTTGGCACTGTCCTAGCTGCAGTGGAGGTACAAGTTATTTGGTGCTGAAGCTTGTGCTTCTTAGCAAATCCCTTCCGCGAGGTCGGGGACGGCTAAGGAAGACCCTGACGCAGTTTTCCTTGGAGGTCTCACAAGGAGTGGAGGCTGTCCACTTCTTAGGATAACTAACTAGCTTTGACATTAGCAACACTGCTTCCCTTCCTGAGGCCTCAGGGAAGCACCAAGTTGCTCCCAGAATCCCTGGCCTCCCACCTCTCCTCCACATTCTCTGTGGGTGGTTGATCCCAGCACTCTCTCTTACATGCAAGCTCTATCGAAGCGCCATTTCCTGTTAATGAATTCCATATACTATTGTAGCTCGTGTGAGACATTTTCCTGCCCACATTTCAGAGAACGACGTCTCACCGAATATAATAAGATGCTAACCCCAGTCCATTCCTGTCCCCTCTATCAAGCAGACAGCTCAAGTTAGATGGATAATGTAGCTTGCTATACCTCAGTACAACTCTAAAGGGACCTCCTAGACCGGGAGGGGCCTCTGGCTTTAACACCGCCAAACTAGCCTCAGGTTCTGTGTGCACGACAAGGTGGTTCCTTTTGCAAGTCAAGATACTTCTATTTTCTTCCCAGCCTGGGTCGTGTTCCTTCCTCAATCAGGGCCTACCTACCATGTGTCTTTATCTTACCAGAAGTGGTGCTAGCTGTTTTTTGTAAACCTGACATGAATCTATACATATCTGGGAAGAGGGGATCTTAGCTAAGACATGCATCCATCCCTTAGACTTGCTTACCGGCAAGTCTGTAGAAGATTTCTTGATTAACGACTGATGTGGAAGAGCCCCACTCACTATAGGCAATGCCATGCCTGGGTGGGTGGTCCTGGATGATCTAAGAGAACAGGTTGAGAAAACTAGTAAGCAGCACTCTTCCATAACTTCTGCTTCAGTACCCGTCTCCAGGTTCCTCTCTTAAGTTCCTGTTTTGACTTCCTGTAATGGTGGTGTGGAAATGTAAGTGAAATAACCCTTCGCTCACTGCCCCACCCCAAGTTCCTTTTGCGCATGTGGTGTTTTATCACGGCAGTAAAAAGCTAACTAGGACAGTGGCTAAATGGGCCCCAGGAATCAAGACATATGTAGTTCCTTCAGTAGCCACAAGAGGGGCTTAGATTAGATCCAGCCATTCCAGCCTCTGCTGAGGTGGACAATTCTCTAGGTATTGGACAAGGCCTGGAGTTCAACACTGGAAATGAACTTTATTCTGGACTCCACATGTTCTGACCTCCTCTCCTGCATCACCACGGCTTGTATGTTACCCGAGAACAAAAGCCTCTGACTCAGGTTTCACATGGATGTTTTCATGGCTGTGGGGTTGGGGTTTGGGATCCAGGTCAAGACAAATACTTCACACACGGTTCTTCAGAGAATGCCTTACTGCTTGCTACCTGTTCTATGCCATAGCAGACTTATCCTTTCCTACAGTGGGGCTCTGAGTGGAGAGCCTTACCATCACAGGAGGCCACAGGGATACCCCGTAGCTTTGTCACAGACACCTTCCGAATGCTTGCAGAGATCACAGTTGGGATCCGTGTTCTGTATCACAGGTTTCATTTTCCTTTCTCAGGATCTGACAGTGGTCATGAAAGCTCCAACCACAGCCTCAAACCGTTTCCCATGGATTCCAGGATCTCCAGGTGAGAAGAGAGACACCTCTTCAGAAGTCATGACCCAAAAAGATCGGTTCTGTCTAGTCCAGTAACTAGGCCAGGTAATGGGAAAGGCTGGTGGCTTCTAACCAAGGGTTAGAAACCTTGGTGTTGAAAGTTGTGACCCCCAAAGATAATGGCTGATAATGGTTGGGTAGCAGTAATGGAAACCACTGAAAGAGGGGGCTGCTGGTCACCCGGACCATCCTGGCTCTCCAGGTCTAAGCCTTTTTCTCATGGATAGTCTGACCCTCTGATGTGGCTGTGAGACAATAATGGGTTTGTATCACACTGTCTATCGTATGACACTATCCCTGGCGACATCTGAATAAATGTCTACTCATCCCAGACAGGGAACTGACAATAGACCAAAGCACAGATACCAAGTCAATGAACTAATGAGTGTTATTAGTGTTACTTATAGAAAGAAGTAGGGGTGAGGGATACTTATAAGGGTGGAAATGACTCAAAGACAGCTACATCACCGAAGCCTACCCCAACATGACTGACAGCTCAGAAAAACTGGAAACTTGTAGCACACCGTATAACCTGGAGGCAGTTCCACATGTTAGAAAGTGTCCTTTCCGTGTAGTTTAGTTGGTCTGAGCCTCTGCCAGGAAGCTCAGCTGGTTTCTGGTTCTTCCAGGTTGTTTGGCTGGTCTCTTGTTTCTTCTAAACTGCTGGGCTGGTCTCTGTTCCTTCCAGACTGCTGAGCTAGTGTGCTGGTTAATTTTATGACAACCTGATGCAAGCTTGAGTCATTCGCTTGAGTCATTCTCGCTGAGAAAATGGCCCCACCAGATTGGCCTGAAGACAATCTGTGGGGCTTTTTCTTAATTAGTGATTGATGTGGGAGGGTTCAGCCTTCTGTGGGAGGTGCCACCCATGGGCAGGTGTTCCTTGAGCGTACAATAGAAGCAGGCTAAGCAAGCCTAGGGGAACAAGTAATTAGCACTTCTCTATGGCCACTGTATCAGTTCCTGTCAACTTCCTTCAGCGTCTGTGCTGTAGAACTGTAAGCTGAAAACTCCTTTCTCCTCAAATTAATTTAGGTTATGGAGGTTTATCTCAGCAATAAAAACCCTAACTAAGATGGCTGGTTTCTGTTCCTTCCAGGGGCCTGGGTTTGTCTGAAGGTGACTCTCAACAGTTTTTACTACTTATATACTCTTGGGGAAGGAGGAGCCTAGTGAATCTGGTCAGTTTTGAGGACTTCCCGAAGCTACTTCATTTACTTCCTGTGTTAAGGAGCTTCCCTGGAGGTTGGAGTGGTTCACCTCTCCTATGTCTTAGTGTTTCTGTTGCTGTGATGAAACACCATGACCAAAAAGCAAGTTTGGTTTATACTTCCATATTGCTGTTCATCACTAAAGGATGTCAGGATAGGAACTCAAACACTGCAGGATTCTGGAGACAGGAACTGATGCAGAAGCCATAGAGAGGTGCTGCTTACTGCCTTGCCTCATATGGCTTGCTCAGCCTGCTTTCTTATAAAACCCAAGACTACCTGTCCAGGGATAGCACCACCCACCGTGGGCTGGGCCCTCTCCCATTGATTACTTGTTGAGGAAACGCCTAACAGCTGGATCCTCAGCTGAGGCTGCTTCCTCTCTGATGACTCTAGCTTGTATCAAGTGGATACACAAAACCAGGCAGTACACCTTGGAATACCATCATAAAATGTTTGGTTGTTTCAACCTCCCCTTTTATATTCTATGTCTTAAGAGGTTTCCTTCCAAGATGGAAGGCTTTAATCTAGGAACAAACTGCTACAGGACAAGGGTTTACCCTCATTCAGGAACACATCACACAGGAATTACTCTCTGACTACATCACAGGGGTGTCTCACAGGAACTCTAATCCCCAGATTTGGATTCTAGGAGCACGTGCTGCCGAAAGACAGAATTCTTGGGATCGTGTCCACAGCAAACCTATGTCCTGTACATTATATTTCTAAAAAGTATAATGTCTTGAATGAGACGTTAAATTTTAAGTGTGAGGTATAACTAGTCTATAAAATAGTGAGGTAGCATAGAAGTGGGAGCTGTGTCTAGCCATAGCCTGCTTTCCTCTTGAGGACTGGAGAGTTTTTTGGAGGTGTGCTGATCGCCATGTGCAGTTTTCTATGGTCCAAGTATTCTGACCTCCAGCAGGGAGAGGTTCCGTTGAGGTAAATTGAGATCTGTCCCATTCGTAAACTTGGGAAGAACACTGGAGGTCTTGAGCTCCAGCTGTCTTGAGAGCCCATCTGGTTATTGCTTTAAAATTTTCATCTTGATCTCTTCTGGTGGTGTACCTGGAAGACCATCACCGACGGCCCAGCAACACCCAAGCCTTGTCATATCCATGTAGACCTTCAGTGAGTCTTTGATTCCAGTACCAGAATCATGTAATTGTACATTTTAGAAACTAGCATTTAGTGTGTTTGGTTGCTCTAACAAAATATCACAGTCTGGTTAAGTTAATTTTTATTTATTTTTGTTTTCTCAGGACAGGATTTCTCTGTGCAACTCTGACTGTACTGGAATCCGCTCTCTATAGAGCAGGCTGGTCTTTTAGTCAGAGATTTGCCTGTCTCTGCTTCCTGAGTGTTGGGATTAAAGGTGTACACCACCACCACCACCACCAGACAGAGTCTGGGTGAGTTATAAGCAGTAGAGTTTTATTTCTCATAGTTCTAGAGGCCGGGAGTTCATGGTCACCAGGAGATTCGGTGTTTGGTGAGGGCAACTTCCTCACGGATGGTACCTCTTATGTGTCCTCACATCGAAGAAGATGTAGAGTTCCCTTAAGTGTCTTGTATAAGGCAACTAATTTAACAAGCTCAGTATCTCCTAAAAAGCCCCATCTAACATCATCCTCTGGGGGCCAGGTTCCCATAAAGGAGCCTGGGCGACATGACATTTCAGACTATAATGGTTTGCCCTCCCCTGAAGTCCTGGGCAGTTAGCACTGAGGCCTCCAAAGACACATATGTAGCTTCCCTGAGCATTTTGTATAAGCAGCATCAAGCCACAGCTTCAGGAGTTTCGTATCACTCTCCTCCAGATGCCCATCTGCATCTCTCGTCCCTGTTCCTCTTCCCTGATTCGAGACCACATACTTTCGATACAGTAAACACAATGCCCTGCCCATTTCCTATATTCTGCCTGCTCTGGTGCCAGTCTCCATAGCCTGGCCCTTTGACGGTACCTTGGTGAGACTCCCTACAGTTAGGGGATGGTTTTGTGCAGTGCATATCTCAGATGCTGATTTCTATGCCCAGAGATCTCCTTGCAGTCTGGACGTGGGCGTTGTCATGATTATTAGAGCATCTCGTGTCTCAATGATGGTAAAAACTGTTTTCCCATCACTTCTGAATAGTTATGATAAAGAAATTATCAGCCTATAGCTGGGCAAGAAGACAGGGGAGGCTGGACTTCTGATCTCAGCCAGGAGGTCCCAAGGAGAGACAGAGGTGTCAGGGGAGAACCAAGAGGATTCTTTATGAGCAGGTCACCAAGGGAGCAGCCGTGAGGACACACATGGAGCAGAGTGAGCTAGGGCAAGACTCAGATGGCAGGTAGTGGGGCATGTGGCTGGGGAGTAGTCCAAGCAAGCATGATCAGGTTAGAGTAGATGAGTATCTGTCCAGCGACTGTGCTTGAAGCCTTTTAATAATTATTAGGTCATTGTGTCATTTATTTGGGAACAAGAGGGTTGTAGAAAAGCCCAGAATTAACACTTACACCCTACTTCAAGGGTATCAAGCTTAGGTTCCACTGCCCTTGGATTTCAGAACAGCACCTGCTGCCGCCATGAACTTTCGCAGTGCTTTG
The DNA here is from genome assembly GCF_011064425.1 of Rattus rattus. Classification (NCBI taxonomy): domain Eukaryota; kingdom Metazoa; phylum Chordata; class Mammalia; order Rodentia; family Muridae; genus Rattus; species Rattus rattus. The sequence continues at coordinate 62,361,453 of NC_046162.1, forward strand.
GCACTCTGAATGTTTGCAAAAAGGAGTTCCCAGGTGTTTATGACAAAGCTTTTCTTGGGGATATGGAACACACATAACTAACGATTCACCCTTTGTCATGACAGACCAAAGTACAGATACTACCCGAGTCCAATTTGGTGGACCAATGCATTTTATTGTTGTTTCTTTCAGGAGTGAAAATGATTCAAAGGACAGCTGCATCACCAAGGCCCACCCCAGCATGGATAACAGCTCACAAAAGCTGGGATCCTAGAGCATACTGCACAGCCTGCAGGCCACCCAACAGGTTGGAGAGTGTTCTGTTTATGTGCCTCAGTTGGTCTAAACCTGTTCCAGGCAGTTTGACTGGCTTCTGCTTCTTCAAGGCAGCTATTATGGTCCAAGTCTTCTTTTAGCTCAGCTTCCTTTAGTCTGAGAGGGACTTTCTCAGCTTTTATTGTTTATTTTGGTGGGGGTGGGGGGGACTATTGAATCTGATTAGTTTCAGGAGCTTCCTGAAGGTAATTCGAGTTGTTTACCTTCCGGTTTAAGGAGCTTCCCTGCAGGATGGAATGCTTCAAAATCAGAGAAAACTGTTGTACAATACTAGTTCTGTCGAGAAGGCTTAGTCATGAAGATTGCTGGTTGTTTTTGTGAGGATCTTAGCTTGATTCCCAGCACCCATATGTTGGTTCATAACCACCTGTAACTCCAGTTCTGGGGGATCTAGCACCCTCTTCTGGCCTCCACAGCTAACACACACAATACACATACATATGCATGCAGAACACTCGTATACATTAAAGAAAACATTTTTAAGAATGTCTACACATATTGTGTTGGAGGATATATCTAAAAAGCAATTTTCTTGCTGCAAAAGATTACAGGAGGCGAGATACAAGCAACCCCAGCCCACTCCAAACACCATGTGCTGCAAATGTGTAGAAACTACCTGTGCTTCCTTATCTCCAGCCCATTCTCAGAGCTGGAACGCTACTTACTACTAAGTCATTTAAAATGAAACTATTCTCCACACATTAACTCTGAGAGACCATTAGGTCTTTGAAAACAAATCCTCAGATTGCTTTGGTCAGACTTAAAGATAAGGTTGTATTTCCACTCAACTCATTTAATGGTTTCTATTTCCTACTGGCTTCTCAGATAAGGTGCAATTTCAGCAAAAATATCATACGTGACACAGTGCTTTGCTTTGTAAGATGCTAAGGAACGTTTTGCATTTGATCTAATTTTTAAAAAGGAAACCTTTATTTTTTACTGTGAACGAGGTGCTCATAGACACAGCCATATGCCTTAGTTTAGAGCCCTTAAGAGTAGCAGCCTGAGTGGGTTAATCCAGGTAAGAGGGGCAGCACAGTGCTAGACAAAGCACACCTGCTTTACAGAGCGCTTGTGCTTTTTATCACTTGCTCGCCTTCTGTATGTGAGGTGAGTTAGAGATCTCTCCAGTATCCTGCACAGGTTCTAGCATAGCTCTGTTCCAGCTTCGTGGAAGAGGGTGAACATCCTGTTTATACAGTCAGGAAAAGGTCTGGCAATGCCTAGAACAGACTGTAGGGCACTACTGCATCTCCAAAAGTTAAGCTGGTAAGATTGCTAAGGGTACTTGGTTCCTTTGCTGAACTGCCAGGGACAATGCAGACTCTTTCCTTTGGGGGAGAAAAAAACAAAACAAAACAAAAAACTGTTTTCTACTGAGGAAAATATTTTAATGCATAAGCTCTAGCCCTGAACTGGAAAGTTGGCTCGGGAGTTAAGAGCACTTGTTGCTTTCGCAGAGACATGGTTTTGAGTCCCAACACCTGCCTGGTGGCTCACAGCTGTCTGTAATTCCAGTTTCAGGAGATGTGGCACTCTCTTTTGACCTTCATGGGCACCGGGGAGGCATGTGGTACACACACATACATGTAGGTAAAACGCTCATATACATAAAATAAATTAACCAAAATTTTGACAAACACTGTAGCCTAAAGCTTTGCTGAGAGCTCTTGCTATTTTAAAATTACATTTTATTTTGTGCATATGTTGGGGGTGTGGGTGTGTATTCACTATGGCCTATTTTTGGAGGTCAGACTCCATAACTCGTGGGAATAAGGGTCTCTCCTTGACACCATGTGGGTCCCAGGGCTCAAAGTAGGGTTCTTAGTTAGCAGCAACTGCCTTTATCCGTTGAGCCATCTCTTCCACCCATCTCCTGCTATTTTTAAGTGTGAAAACTCTTGAGGGATGCTTGGTGCCAAGGCCAGTGGGTGACCTCAGTGTTACCCCTTACAAATGGGAGGGTGTGGATGACCAAAACATGCCATCTTAAAATAAACTTCTAGTTGTAGGATGACCATTCAGAGAAACTGCAGGCACAAAAATAAGTCAGAAAAGCACTCTTTTTTGGAAACGAAATATACATGGGTTATCTACATTAAGTAATCAGGTGTTTTATCTCTATCTGGGTTCCCATGCAGCCCAGAGATTGTCACCATCCTTTGGAAGTAATTTACTGAAACCTTTTGGTTCTATGGGGCTCCCACAGTTCATAGCACACTTCCTTCCCTTGTCACCCCCGCCCACTCCCCCGGACGCTGAATCTCTGTGTAGCATAGGAACTCAGCCATTTGGCTTTGACTGAGCAGCAAGCAATCAAATGCAGGCCACACTCTTCAGTGCCTTGGGTCCATCTGAGCTATATCTATCTACCTTTGGCTCATTCCAGGTAGACCCAGTCCAGACCAGTGAACCTTCCTCCGGGAGGGTTCCTTCCTCCTCGTCTGGAATGGAGTAGTCAGACCAAACACGATTCTGATGAAATGTCGCCTGTTTGTTTCAAACTTACTGGCATTTTTTCTTTTTACAGTTATATAGGCCCAACCTGTGGTCGGGTTTGTATTTCTAAGTAACCACCTACTTGCACAGGGTGGAGCCCCTCACAAGTTGCCCCATTCTGAAGTATTTTTATAACATTAGTTTGGCTGTGGACATCAGTTTGCGATGATTTCCGACAGGCTGGGCAGGACGAGAAGCCGCAAAGGCAAGTGAGAACTACAAGGGCAGAAAGGCATGAGCGCCCACGGACTTCGGAAGCGCAACCCTTTGCTCGGCCAGGTCCCGCCCACACTCAGCACTGGCCACCCCCTACCCCCCCCCCCACCCCCGAAGCCTGCTGGTCCTAGCTGCTGGAGCCAAGAACGCCGGCTTTCCCCTCCTGCTCCACGAGTCCCATCATCTATAGAACACTGACACGCCGCCTCACTGGGCACTCTGCTCGAAGTACCGCCTTCCCTTACTGACTGACACGTATCTACACCAATAAAACATTGCTATTCCCCTTCCGCCCGCCCACACCCCTAAGGCTCGAAACCTACTCGGAGTAAGGCAGGGACAGGCCACCAGTCCCTAGCGAGCCACGTGGCTTTGCACCAATCGGAAGTGGTCCAGTCTGTGCACAGCCTCCCGGAGCTTGCTGTGCACGCTTTGGCCTCCTAGGCAGGACTGCGATAGTAGGAGAAGGGCAGTGGAGCCGCGCTATGCAGCTACCCGAGGACGCCACAAAGCGCGCCCCGCTGGCCCTAGTGGTAGGTATGGCTGGGTGAGACACGGCCCAGCCCTCTTGTCCCTTCTTCTGTTGTTGTTTCTCCCTCCCTTCACGGTAGTTATCCTAGAGCCGCTAGGTTTCCTGTAGGAAACCGGTTGCCACGGGTTCAGGAACCTCATCTTGGAGGGTTCCTATCATTCCTGTTCAAGGTGGACATGTGTACAGATGGAGCTCGTTACCGTACACTAACCTGCACACCTACCTGCCCTGCTCTCTAGCGCCCCTCCCCCCTTAGCTCCGCTCACTTGCTTGCCACACCTGCCTTACATACCCAGCTGGTGGCTTAGATGTTGGTCCGGACACATTAAGTATGGTTCACAGGCTCAACGCCAAGTGATGTATTTTTCATGCCAGTTTTACTGAAATTGGAAACCGGAAAATCAAGGCCTTCGTCAGAAATTAATATCGTTTTTATGTGGTAAGGTCTGTAGCTCTGGCTGGCCTGCAACACATGCAACCGAGGATGACCTCGAAACCTTCGAGCATCCGAGTCACATTTACTGATAACAAATATGAGTCATACCACCCTTCTTCAGTTAAAATCTTGTAGGTCTTGAGAAAAATTAAAAATGTTCTTTTCCTGTACAAAATGAGCCCAGAGGACTGGGGTGTAACTCTGACATGCGTGTGAAAGGCCCTGGGTTCGATCCCTAGCAGCTCAAATAAATTATAAAAAGTCTTTAAGCAGCATGCTTTCAGAATAAACACGAACGGGACAGAATGCCACTTTTGGATCCTCCGATCCTCAAAGAGCGTTTCATCTGTAAAGAACCTGGTAAATTGTGTCTTCAGCACTCCATTACAAGCGTCTTATAGCCATGTTTAGATTCAGTAATTTAAAGTGTATTATATGTAGATATTGTTTATATTATATGTAGGCCTTGTCTGTAGAGATTTTTTTTTCTTCCCGCCCGTCTGTAGAGATTTTATATCTATTGTCTGTTGTATATAGCTATGTAACATGCACATATATGTATGTATGTGTTCACACCTACCTACCTATTGGTTTTCCTGCTTAGAAACATGTCCAATTTTCCTTTTCACATTAATTCAAGGGTGATGCCGACTGCTAATTTCCGTGGCTGTTTTTTCCACCACCACTTACTGTGTTATATGAAATTGAGGCAGTTCCTTGTTCCTTTGGCTGTCAGGTTTCAGTGATTTTATTCCATGCACCTTTAGAAACTTTTGACTTTGCGAGACTCCCTGAGAAAAAGGTGCCAGAATTCAAATGTAGAACAATGGGGCCTCCACATGCCCTCTTGGTCCAGCTTGGCTCTTTGATGACCTGTGATGACCCCTATGAAGGGGTCACTCTGTTGGAGTCTGGTTCTCCTGAGCAGGGGATTGATGTTTAACCAGAATGATGATGCTTTTGCCTAGTGATTGAAGTCATGAATCCACCACTGAGTGAGGGATCATTTTGGTGCTTTTAAGTACATCCCCTCCCCCGCATCTGGAAGGGTATGCGACAGATAGACCAGTGGGTAAAGTACTTCCTACCAAACTTGATAACCTGTATTTGTTCCCCATGGTCATGTGTACACATACAATAACAGATGAATAAATGGAACATCTTTTAAAAGCATCAAGGACTTAAGGGATACCTAAGACCTATTAAATATTATGGACCAAATGAATACCAAGAGCTTAGAGAAGAGAAGTAGAAATCTTTGGTTTGCTGGGCATGCCCCATCATGAGGCCTGGTTCTAGACCTGAAGGCCAGGGCTTCATCTTGTGGGATATATATTTCATGGCTGCTGAAGGGAGTGCAGTTGTGCATGGCTGTTTGTTAACCCATTTCTCTGAATTCTAGTCTATTATCCTCCCGGTGCACAATGCTGAACAATGGTTGGACGAGTGCTTGATGTCTGTTTTACAGCAAGACTTTGAAGGCACCATGGAGCTCTCAGTTTTTAATGATGCCAGCAAGGTATTTACCATCCAGCTGTTGGGTGATTTAATATTTTGCAGAACACATTTGAGGGACGTTTCCTGACCTGCTGTGTCATACTTACAGGACAAGTCTAGGGCCATCATTGAAAAATGGAAGGTGAAACTGGAAGATTCTGGCATCTCGGTAGTCATCGGAGGCCATGACTCTCCTTCTCCCAGAGGAGGTAACATATTAAATTGTAATTGCAGTTTCTTAGCAACAAACTTAAATGATTTCATATTGTTACAATCTGGAGAAAAGTATCCTGGTGGAAAAAAAGCATCCTGGTAATCTCCAGGTCTGGTGATTAGGTCTACTGCCTACTTAGAACCAAGTGGGCCTCAGTGTGTCTGTCTGTCTGTCTGCCTGTCTGTCTGCCTGTCTGTCTCCCTCTATCTCTGTCTCCTCCCTCCCCTTTTCCCTCTCCTCTTCCTCCCCCTTTCCTTCTCCCTCCCCCTTCACCCTCCCCTCCCCTCCCCTCTCCCTCTTACACACACACACACACACACACACACACACACACACACACACACACACACACACACATAGAGCAAGCTGACCTAGAACTCAGAGATCTGTCTGCCTCTGCCACCACTGCCTCCCATTCAGTCGGTTTCTCCTTTGGTAAGGCCTTATTGCTGTCTCTGTGTTCACTCCATTTGTAGGTGGAGCCTAATCCATGTGTAAGTTTTAGGAGGTGTGGTCTTTGAGAGATGATAGGGTCATGGGGGTGGAGACTCATGAATGGAAATAGGATTAGTGCTTTGTGGAAAAGGCCCCAAATAATCCTTTACCCTTCTGATGTGTGAGGACAGAGGGGAAATAACCTCAATGAATCAGGAAGCCCTGACCAGATACCAGATCTGCTCGTGCTTTGATCTTTGATAAACGGCTTTCTCTTAAGTGTATGGGCTACCTTGGTTCGAGGCGATTGCCAATGTAGTTCATGTCTGTAATTCCTTAAGCACAGTTTTATTAATATTTTAATGTACCAATACCTTATTCCTTATTAGAGAAAAATTCCGTTGTACAGATAAACCATTTTGTTTATTCATTCATCAATTGATCGGTGTTTAGATTTTTCTCCACTTCTGGGAAATTCTTCTCAGTGAACTTGTGTACAAGTTTTTGTTGGAACACTTGAGTTTTCAACTATTTTGAATACATGAACATTGTTTTTCAAATTTATTGACCATATACCTTATAATTTTATATTTTCCAACTTGAGTACCCACCAAACTGTTAATCTCAGTTTACTCATATCCTGGCTGTTACCTGTTATTCCTTTTATAATTACTATTATAGCCATTCTGGCGAGTGTGAGGTATTTGATTGTGGGTTTGTTTGTGTTTCCAAATGGCTAATGATGTTGAGCCTTGCGTGCTATGTGAATCCTTGGATCCACCTTTGTCCGTTGTTTCCTTGAGTAGTTCTCTTTTCTCTGCTGAGCTATAGGAGTGTATCTATGTGGCACACCAGAGCGTGATTAGATGTATAATTTACATACGCTGTCTTACATTCTTTGGATTGTTTTTTTAGCCTCTTGTGGTAATTACCTTTGGTGCACAAAAGTTCACAGTTGATAAAATCCAGTTTAGTTTTTCTTCATGGCGTCAGTATCTCAAACAACCGTTGCTACATCAACGTAGGAAAGAAATCACTCCTTTTTTTACTTTAGGGATTTTTATTCCTTTATCTCTTATAGTTAGTCTTTCAGTCCACTGTGAGTTAATTCCTATAAATGACAGGACTGTTCATCTTTATAAAGGTTTAGTCCCCTGACTAAACATCATTTTTGAAGAACCTATAGGTGTTATCTTGTTTCAATATCATTTAGTATTCTTTCTTTTTTAATGTATATGGGTGTATATGTCTGTGTACCATATGATCTGCCTGGTGCCTGAGGCCAAAGAGGGAGTCAGATTCCTGGAGGTGAGTCACAGGCACCTGTCAGCTGCCACCTAGGTGCTGGAAATTGAACTTTGAACCTCTGGAAGAGCAGTTGGTGCTCTAACCCCAGAACCCATCTCTCCAATCATCAACAGCTCTTTTGCACTTGTATTCATTCTCATTCATTCATATTCTCTCTCTCTTTCTCTCTCTCTCTCTCTCTCTCCTCTCTCTCTCTCTCTCTCTCTCTCTCTCTCTCTCTCTCTCTCTCATTTTTCAGTATAGAGTTTCTCTGTGTAGCCCTGGCTGTTCTAGAACTTGCTCTATAGATCAGGCTGGCCTCTGGGATTAGAGATATGTGCCACCATGCCCGCCGTGTGACTTTTTTATCTTGTCAGGCATCAGTTAACCACGGATGCATGAGTTCACTTTTGGACTATTCTCCATTGATCTGTGTGGTCATCCGTATGCCTGTCCCATGTTTTTGGCTGCTGCAGCCTTTTGTTTTATTTTCTGTTCATCTTTGTTACGTATACAAGCAAACACTTCACCATTGATGTATGTTCTCAGCCAAATAAATTGTTTTCCTAATTTCCTACTTGGACTGCTCGTTTTTCTTATTGTTGATACTGGAGATCTTACAGCTTTGATTAATTTGTTTGCACAATTTAAAAAAATATTTTTTTTCTTTATTGACTTGAGTATTTCTTATTTACATTTCGATTGTTATTCCCTTTCCCGGTTTCCGGGCCAACATCCCCCTAACCCCTCCCCCTCCCCTTCTATATGGGTGTTCCCGTCCCCATCCTCCCCCCATTACGACCCTCCCCACAACAATCGCGTTCACTGGGGGTTCAGTCTTGGCAGGACCAAGGGCTTCCCCTTCCACTGGTGCTCTCACTAGGCTATTGCTACCTATGAAGTTGGAGCCCAGGGTCAGTCCATGTATAGTCTTTGAGTAGTGGCTTAGTCCCTGGAAGCTCTGGTTGGTTGGCATTGTTGTTCATATGGGGTCTCAAGCCCCTTCAAGCTCTTCCAGTCCTTTCTCTGATTCCTTCAACAGGGGTCCCGTTCTCAGTTCAGTGGTTAAGATAGAGCCATGTATTAACAGAAGTAGAGGTAGTTTTCCTTCTGATTTGGATGTGTGAGGGCATTTGCATGCGAGCACATTCGTGTGTGTGTGTGTGTGTGTATGTGTGTTTATATGTGTGTGTGGTGTGTGTGTGTGTGTTTATGAATGCTTGTCTACATGTTCATGAATGTGGAGGCTAGAAATTCACCATCATTCTTCACCTTATTTTTTGAGACAAAGTCTCTGTACTGGCTGGTTTTGTGTGTCAACTTGACACAAGCTTGAGTTATCACAGAGAAAGGAGCCTCCCTTGAGGAAATGCCTCCCTGAGACCCAGCTGTAAGGCATTTTCTCAACTAGTGGTCAAGTAGGGAGGACTCAACCCATTGTGGGTGGTGCTGTCCCTGGGTTCCAATCCTGGGTTCCATAAGAAAGCAAACTGAGCAAGCCAGGGGAAGTAATCCAGTAAGCAGCACCCCTCCATGGCCTCTGCATCAGCTCCTGCCTCCAAGTTCCTGCCCTGTGTGAGTTCCAGTTCTGACTTCCTTTGGTGATGAACAGCAATGTGGAGGTGTGAGCTGAAAAAAACCCTTTCCGCCCCAACTTGCTTCTTGGTCGTGATGTTTTGTGCAGGAACAGAAACCCTGACTAAGACAGTCTCTTATTAAAACTCGTGTTCACTGATTTGGCAAGACTAATGCTTGGCTAATGCTCTTTCTGTCTGATTCCCCAGGGCTAAGATTATAGAGATTTAGCACCATGCTCTGCCTTTCATATGGGTAGTAGAGATACAGTTTCTCGTGGTCGTGTGGCGGTATTTTGCTAACCGAGATATTTCTCCATCTCTTTTTAAAGATTTTTTTTAAAACAAGTTTTCACGGTGTAGATCAGGCTGGCTTAGAATTTAACATGCCTCAGCCTCCCAATTTCTGGGATTAAAGGGGTGAGCTGCTGCAGGTGGCTTTTATTAAGGATTTTTTTGGTTTGTGTGTTCATGAGGGATGTTTTTGGCCTTCAGTTCTTACAATATTTTTTGGTGGCTTTGATGTCAGGAATTCTGACCTCTAGGACAGCTTAGGGAATGGAGGATATATTCTAACTTTTGGAAATATTTAAGAAGGACTAGTGTTAATTCTCTTGCTTGGTAGAATTCATTGGTGAAACCATTGGATTCTGAGCTTATTTTTTTGTTCCTGAGTCCTCACTTTTTAGTTTCTATGTCAGGAGTTTCTCTGCTTCACTCACGTTCCTGACACACGGTGTCCAGAGTTTCCACCCCTAACCCTTTGGGCCCTTGGCAAGGCTGGTGCTGATGTATTTCAGTGATTTGAGTTTTCCCTTTTTTCAATCTAGCTATGTTGGTTACTTTGTTACTTCATTTACTCAGAGGCTCTCCGGGTATAATTTTTGTCTTTTTGATTGATGGATCCCCTTATCAGTATAATGATGTTGGGTTTTGTTTATTTGTTTCTTAAAATAATTTAGGAATAAAATTGGTTTTTATTTGGTATTTGCACAGCCACGCAGCTTTCTTTGTAATTACTACAAGGGATATTTTTTAAATGCTGTCTTTCAGCTCATTGTGTGCATGGACCTCTTACAACATTTAGAGGAGTCATTTTTAAATTTATTAATTTTTATGTTTTGAGACTTTTTTTATTATTGTTTTTATGATTTATTATTATTTGTTTTGTTTTGTCTTACTGTGTAACTCAGGCTGGCCTTGACCTTGGGATTCTCTTGCCTCAGTTTCTCCAAATTCTGAGATTGTAGATGTAAGATATCTGGATGAGTAATTTTTAAAAATTGTTCTGCCATAGCCAGGTGGTGGTGGCACCTGTTTTTAATCCCAGAACTTGGAAGGCAGAGGCAGGTGGATCTCTGTGAGTTTAAGGCCAGCCTGGTCTACAGAGCAATTTCCAGGACAGCCAAAGCTACACAGAGAAACCCTGTCTTTAAAAACCCAAATAAATAAATAAGTAAATAAATAAATTGTTCTGCCACTGTTTATTTTTTAATTGGGGATTTTAACCTACTTAAATATAACTGTACTTCACCTACAAGGAGGACATTTGCTATTAACTGCTCTGACTTCTAAATGTCTTCTTTCTCTTGTGTTCATTCTTCAGTCCCGTAATTCTGCCTTTTTGTGGGTATTTACTTGTTCCCTGGTGTTCTGTTTAAGTCCCCTGTTATTTCCTTCCTATGTTTTTGTAATTAGTTAATATAGGGATTATAATAGTCATCTTGTCACTAACGTAGGTCAAATTAATAGCATTTTAGCTTTAGTTCCTCACACCTCTCAACTCCTTACTTGATGTTATAAAAATTACATCTTCGTTGTGTGTCCACAGAGGTTCATTATGAATTGCGCCTATTAACATAGATTATGTTGTCCCATGTATCGTCTTATAAGTCATATTGCAAATACATGCAGATCAGAATGAGGGAATGCAGTCTTTTATATTTGCTATGTCCCACCTTGATCGGAACTGTTTACATTCTTCGGCTTCAAGCTCCTGTTTAGCCCCAGGATTCCCCTCTATCCCTATAGGAGATCCACAAACTCCCTCAGTTTTTGTTTATTTGGAATTTCTTTTTTTTTTTTTTTTTTTTTTCGGAGCTGGGGGACCCGAACCCAGGCCTTTGCTTGCTAGGCAAGCACTCTACCACTGAGCTAAATCCCCTCAACCCCTATTTGGAATTTCTTGATTCCATCTTTCTTGAAGGATAATTTTGTAACAACTTTAATTTCATGTTATTTTATGTGTATAGGTGTTGAGACCGCATGTACGGTTGAGCATCTTGTGCATGCCTGGTACCATCAAAGGCCACCAGAGGGCGTCAGAGTCCTCAGACTTGGAGTTAACTGGCAATTGTCAGCCATTTTATGGGTGCTGGGAATTGAACCCAGGACCTGCTTGTATTCGTTGCATAGCACCGAGGCTAACGTCACATATACACCTTCCCAAAGAAGGAGCAATACCGTTTCTAATGTGATATCAATCACTCTGCGGTCGTACATGCTGCCACTGTTAAACACCCGCTGTTTGATTAACCCAGAGGGGAAGACGTTAGCGGTATGGCTTTGCTGACTCCCACTTTGTCTCTGTCTTTATCAGTTGTTTATCACTTAAAATTTCAGTAGTATCCCCCAGAGATTTTAATGTTAATGCCTAAAGCCTGGGAGAAGGGGGTTTTCTTGGGCCCGTGACCAGTGTTCTGGGACCACAGTAACATTACAGGGGCAGTGGCCCAATCAGGTGGCAGCTTGTATCTTATTGGCCAGCGGCCTGTGCTCGAGCTCATTGAGGTCTTTTTCCTTGTTCAGCACAGAGCTCAAATTCCTCCCAACAATGAAGCAACTTGTTGCTCAAGAGCTGACTTGTTTTCCAGATGCCCTTGGGATGGCTTTGGGTATCATGCTGTTCTTGGCCATGGCACCACAGCCTTCCCTGAGATCATCATGCATGTCTTTTGGAGCAACATGCGTGTCTGCTGGAACAACATGCATGTCTTTTGGAGCCCACATTTTCTTCCCCACAATGAAGCATTTTGGATGATTCCCTAAATGATAGGCGATCGGGGTTGGGGGTTTAGCTCAGCGGTAGAGCGCTTGCCTAGCAAGCGCAAGGCCCTGGGTTCTGTCCCCAGCTCCGAAAAAAAGAAAAAAAAAGAAAAAAGAAATGTTAGGCGATCTTCAGTTGGACTTCCAGGTTGCCCAGCCTTTCCTGAGTGTTATGGCAGTGCATCGGAGGTTGCCATGAAAGGTTAAAGATTACGTCACTCGAATGAGCGACAGGTACTGCATTTGGCTTCTTACATGGGCTCTGGGGACACAAACCTACGTGTGAGTCACCTCCCTCCCCACTTGGCACCTCACAAAATCGATAGTTCAGTTAGTAGAAGAAAGGAAAAAAGTTATGTATTCACATCGTCTTTTATAATTACGAGTCCAGCCCTCACCAGCGCTGTGGTTTTGGAGTGGATTGAGGGCTTGCTGATCTTTTCAGCCTTAATAACTTGAGGATTTCTCTAAGGCTGGTTTGCTATCAACAGATTTTTCTCAACTTTAGTTTATCTGGGAATGTCTTCATTTCTCTTTCACCTTTAGAATGAGACTCTTGGGTGGCAGTCTTCTTTCTGGGATGCTCCTGCCCTCCTCCTCGTTTCTGACAGTAAGCCAGCTGTTTCCCTCTGTCCTAGTTAGCTTTCACTGTCAACTTGACACTGCCGAGAATCACCTCAGAAGGAGTCTCAATTGAAGAATTCCCCAGGTCAGTTCGATCTAAAGGATTTGTCTGTGAGGGATCTCCTTGGTTGTTAATTGATGGGAGGAGGGCTCCGCTCACTGTGAATGGTTCTATTCCCTGGGTGAGTGGTCTTGGGCTGTAGCAGGAAACTAGCTGAATGTAAGCCAGAGAGAGAGAGAGAGAGAGAGAGAGAGAGAGAGAGGAGGGAGAGGAGGAGGGGGAGGGAGGGGAGGGGAGGGAGAGGGGGGGGAAAAGAGAGAGGGGAGAGGAGGGGGGGGGGGAGGGGGGGGGAGAGGAGAGGAGAGGAGAGGAGAGGAGAGAGGAGAGGAGAGGAGAGAAGAGAAGAGAGGCAGTGCCCTGCTAAGGTTTAATTTGTGCTTGATTTCTGCACTGACTTCCATAGTGATGGACTCTGAGACCTGGGAGTATAAATCAAAGAAAGCCTTTTCTCCTCTAAAATGCTTCTGGTCAGTGTGCTTTATCACAGTAACAGAGAAGTAGAACAGTCCTGTGAGGGATTTTCTTAACCAGGTTATTTGAAGAGCTACCCTATATGTGGGCAGGACCTTCAGGTGCCTGTATCCTTAATGCTCACTGGCAGGTTCCCTACCTGTTGCTATTGAAGCTGCTACTGCCATCCTTGTCGAATATCAAAACCCAGCTTCTCTGATTTTCTAGTGTGAGCTGAACACTCACATTCTCTAGGAATCCCCCAGGCCTTTGGCCTGCTCTCAAAAGATCATCATAGCTGAGCCTGTTGACTGTCTACCTCCCCTCATAGGGGAAGAGGTTGGGAAGGATCATGGAACCCTCACCTGAGTATCCAGCTACCCTCCCCAACAACTTGTATGCACTATTGTCCTAATTATATTGTGTAAGTAGATTCCAGCAGGTAGACCATAGTAGTAAATTAGCGGCATTGTAAGCATCTGACCCACAGTATAGTGTATTAGGTGCTGATGCAAGGGAGCTGGGACTGGATTTCCAGAGTGTTGCAACCCCATAGAGCCTTGAACCATCTGGTCTCCGTGGTAACATTCAGGTTTCTATTCACATCTTGTTTTCTCTTTATTTCCCATTGAAAATGTTTTCTTCTTAACCTCATCTCTTCCGTTTTCTGGAGCTACTACTTCAGATGATCCTTGTGCCCGGGACATAGATAGTAAAGTAAGATTCCTACTTGTCTACAGTGCTTTTTAAAGTCCTACTTAGTTTTCTGGGCAAAGAATTCTAGAGGCAAAATAACTTTTTTCATACTTATAAAGGATCACCTCATTACCTTCTAGTGTATCATTATGATTCTTGTTATTTTAAAGGTATCTTCTTTGAAAGATGCCTTAAATGATAGTTAATACTTAAGTTTTGAAATTTTTTATGTTGGGTCAAGGTTTTTGTTTCTCCCTTTATTTTTGAGATTAAATGATTTGCCTCACAGTCTTTCTTCTCATTGTAATAAGTCAGGGACTTTAAGGTCTGGACTTGAAAAGAGTATGCCTCATGCAGGTCATTCTTGGTGACAGATGGGTCCTCTTTGGCTACATTTAATTATTTAATACTTATTTAATTTACAGTGTGAGTGGGTATGAATGTGAGGGCACACATGTGTAGGTCAGACAATAACTGTGGGATTTATCCTCTCTTTTCTGCCATATGGGTTCTGGAATCACCCTCAGACCCTCAGCATTGGTGGCAAGTACTTTATACTTACATCACCAGCTGTGTAGAGCTGGTAAGTTGGTGACTTGCTTCCAGGATTTGACTGCATTTGAAGTCATCTGTGATAATTTAAAACCCCAGGTACCTAAATCCTGCTTATGACGTTCTCACAGAATCTGGAACACTGTTTCAGCATTGCAAATATCCCAGGAGGTCTGAGATGAATTTGAGGTTGAAAGCCACAGCTCTAACATTTCAGAAGTAGCATACAATCTTAGTCAGGTTTCTATCGCAGTGATAAACATCGTTAACAAAAGCATCTTGGGAAGGATAGGGTTTATTTCACCTTACAGTGTATAGTCACTCCATCATTAAGGGAGTCAGGGCGGGAACTCAAAGCAGGAATAGAAGCAGAGACCATGGAGAAATCATGTTTATCTGTTTGTACTTCCTGACTCACTTGGTTTGACTTCTTATGCTCCCCACTACCAACTTTCTTACACCCCACTCTCACCTGACCAGGGTTGGCATCACCTGCAGTAGGCTGGGCTCCATCAGTCACCCGCCAAGAAAATGCCCCACGGGCCAATCTCATAGAGTCACTTTCTCAGTTGAGGTTCCTTTTCCTCCAGTCACTGTAGCTTAAGTTGAGTGTCAAGCCAGCACATACACCGTGTTCCCATTTTTGACAGTGTCCACACTGGGTACTCTTTGTGTAGTTCCAGTGTATTTCAAGGACAGCAGGCAGCAGGTAAGGGTTCCCTCTAGGGCACAGGTTGTGACAGCCTGGATATGTAGGGCCTGCTGCTACTGGTAATTCCCCAAACCTGGGCTCTTAGCTTCCTTTGAGATCTTGGAGTAGAGTTGTGTGGGTGGAAGGTGGAGGAAGCAGGAGGTGTGAGTGTGCTTGGAATACTTTGATGGCTCTCAGGAAAAGGAATAAGAGGAAGAGACAGGTCTTGCTGTTACCAGACCTCGTGCTTCACAGTCCCTCCCCCTTCCTGCGCTTGCTCTTTGTGTTAATGTAACGTCTGGATGGCTGTAAGGAGCATGGGTGGTAGAGGACCTGTAGTCCTCGGGTCACTTAGTGATCCTGCTCGGCCCCCTTTCTCATCACTTAGTGATTCATCCACCACCCACCACCCCTTGTTGCTTAGTGATCCTGCCTGCCTGCCCTCCCGCCCGCTGGCCAGCCTGCTCTTCTTCCTTCCTTTTCTTCCTCCCTTCCTTCATCACCATCTCATTGTATAGCCCAGGCTGGCATCAGCCTTGAATAATCCTCCTGCCTCCGCCTCCTGTTATTATAGGCCCGTGCTACCATGTTTGCTTTACTTGATGATTGTTAAGAGATTGATTGATTCAAGGACAGCCTTGATTGTTCATCGCCCATGAGTTCACCCAGTTCTCATTTCCGTCTTTGGTCTATCGTTGTCCCCAGTATCCAGACACCAATCTGGAAATACTGGGTCTCAGTGTCTTCAGGACCTTGGACGTAATTTGTCTGCTTTCTCAAAGTAGCTTATATTTCACCTGCCCAATCTGAAAGCCTGCTATGCTGATGTTACTGCCCTCTGTGGTCTCCGGCTGATGTTTAGTTTCTCTCGTGTTTGCTGTTCTGGGTGAAGTACAGGGTAGATGTTGGAAGCTCAAGTCAGCACTATTGGGCTGCTAAGCCTCAGCTGAACCTGGTCTGTCAAGATGAACCCTAAGAAATGTTGCCTGCAGGAGTGCAGTTTGAGGAAGCACAATAGCATGAACAATATTTAAGACAAAGTTTAAATAAAACTGCTTTTTAGGGCTAAAGAGATGGCTCCGTCAGTGTTTGCCTTACAAGTGTGAAGACCCAAGTTTAATCCCTAGAATGTGTGTCAAAAAATCTGGGTGTGGTAGCATATTTGGAGAAAGGCCAAGTCCTGGGGACAGCCAGCCATGCCTGCTTAGTGAGATCTAGGTTCATGAGAGACCTGTCTGATAAAAGAATAGACTGAGGAATGAGATTCAAGAATGGCAACACTCTCTTCACTTGTCCTCATCTTGTGCGTTTGGAAAATGTTAATATCTTCTGGAAATTATTTCCTAGTTTTACTGTCTTTACATTGAAATAGAAAACTACATGGGACATTACACAATGTATGCTTCAACTTCTGAAACATGAATCTGAAACTAAATGTTCTTTGGTACTCTTTAGTTAAGAGGGATTTTGCAGCTTCTGTCATCGAATGGAAAGGGCATTTTGATAACCGATGTTTCTTGTCTCCACTTTAAAAACAGATTTTGTCTTTCACTGCTTGTCACTGAGTCATATCATGTCTGAATGCACTCTATGACAAGGACAGTATAAAACTGAGGACCCCAGTGGAGTGCTGGACATGTTACCTTAGTCATTAGACAAATTCAAACATCTTGTTTCCAGGAATGCCGGGTTATTTGTAGTGGGTGAAGAGTCACTTTTTAGAAATAACATAATCATATAACAACAGAAATACATTTTACCATGTGGCCTTTTGCTAAAGGCAGAATGAGCCACAGCCGACTGCTCCTCTCCAGGAGTGAGGAATGCTAATATCTCCATGGAGCTAGGTTTTTTCCTGTTGGAACCATAGCAACCGACTACCCTCACAAAGGGACTGGCCTCCCCAAACATGGAGCCCCCACACAAACATTTGACTTTCTTCAAGGCAGTAATATTAGAGCAAATTCCTTGTCTTTGCCAAACACAAGATTCATTGTGAGAAGCTCCAGCATCTTCAGTGGGCTGGGACCCCCCTTCATTACAGATTCAAGGATTCAGTCTCTCTCTTAAAATCTGACTTTTCATAAGCAACTTTTGTGACAGAATTCTGTTAATTTTAGCGTGCTTGTGAAGAAGGACGACTTCTTTTGTTGTTGTTGAGGTTCTGAGGAGGTGTTTATTCTAGATGCTTGCTTTGCTCTGTAGGGATGGCCCTGGGGTTTTCTAGTGGTTGCAAATCTGTCTCAGGGTAAGAGGTACTGCATTACCTTTTGTGATCATCTCCTCCTCTGCTTTTGTTTATGCTTACGGTTTTTCAAAATCTGGGCCATTGCTAACTGGTTTGGACTGGCCAAGTTCTAGAGATTAGTGCTGGAAATTAACCTGCTGCTGCATATAAACCCCGCAGAAGGATGCTAGTTTGGGTTGGATCTTAGGGGGCTTGAGCAAATAGGGCAGCTTCCCATTGTCTTGTGTCTTGCTTTTACATTTTCAGTCATAGCATTACTCCTCTTGCCCCCTGGTGTCTCTGTCTCTCTCTTTTCTCTCCCCATCCTCCCTGCCCCGTGCGCGCGCGCGCGCGCGCGCGCGCGCGTGTGTGTGTGTGTGTTCGTTCGCACACACACACATGCACTCTGTTCCCAACTTTCTTAAGCTTGCCTTCAAATACCAAAGAGATTTATTGTTTCAACTCTATACACATCTAGTTTGCTTTGTGTACTTTTCTCAGGGGCATCAAGACTGTAACCATCTGGTTGATGTGATTCAGGTGTTGGTAGGCTTTTCCAGGAAGAGTTGGCCCTCCTTAAAGCCACAGTAGCGCCCTCTTCTGGTTTGATTTTGCTTTAATGGCTCTACCTTTGGCACCCTGGCGAGCCTGTGTCACTTTTTGTACAGTGCCCCAAATGTCCAAACCTCTGTAATTCCCTTGTCCGTAGGGCAAAGCTCAGCCCTCTTAGCCCAACAGTCAGCTCCTCCAGAAGTGATTTGTTCCTCCAACCCGTCTGCATCCAAGGTTCTGCCCCACACTTGCTTTTCTGTTTGTGTCAATCACAGCACAGTTCTCCCTGTAATCCTCTTTGTGGTGATTTTTGTCTTTTAAGTTCTTCTGCTTTTTTGGCACCATTCATTGAATTGCCACCATGGAGTGTTTGTTTGTTTGTTTTGTTTTTAACAATTCACTTGTAGTATCTTTGAAGGGAATGATTTTGCAAAATACTTTACTATGTATCCCCTGGGGATAAGGCATCACCAGTCCCTGAAGCAGAGGCCAAACTGGATTCTCCATCCAAGACAATCACTTTCCCAGCTCTTTAGCCCTGAAGGACCTCTTTGCTTAAGTTCTGTATCCCCTGCAGTCTGCTTCTTCGGGTCTGGTCCCCGTGCTCCGTCCTACAGTAAGGGTTGCCTTCATTGCTGTGTGAAACCCTGGGCTGATCACTGTCAAGTAACTGGTTTTGTTTGTTTTTATTTTTAACCTTCAATTTAGGCTGCCCCAGCTCTGGACTTTTAGGATGACTAATCATGACTAAAAGTTCCCTTGGGTCTGTGCTGAGCACTGAATGCTTAGTACGTACTTAGGCAGTGACCTGGGCTGGGTGTGCACACACTCAGATGTGGCAGACATTGTCAGCCACCTGGCCTTGGTCATCTAACCTTCCGTGAAGCATTCAAACAGAAGCATTTGCCAACCAGTCACACATAAGTATGCTTGGTGCAGCTCCCTTGCAAGCAGACTTTTACACTCTCCTCAGGGACAATTTATTTTTATTTTAATATAGTTCCAGATGCCTTACTCTTGGCGTTCTCTGATATCATCACAGAATGTGGGCTTGCTTTCTATTTACCTTCCTTTTATTCTTTCAAATTTGTACCTGAAGTTTGGGTGGTTGTGTGAAGTGACCTTGGCTTTCTTGGGGTGTAAAGTACATTGATCTTTATGCTGCTGAAAACTGAATTCTAAAAGAACCGTTTTCTCTTTGTTCTAACAGTTGGATATTCTAAAAACCAAGCGATCGCACAGAGCACAGGGTCTTACCTTTGCTTTCTGGATTCAGTAAGTAGCTCTCCATCTTGTTTATGGTGGTTGCCCAAATAATGTTTGTGAATTTTAGTAGGGTTCTTAAAATATAAGGTTTTAGATATGTTATGGTGACTCTCAAAAGGCAAGTTTAATAGGTTGTTGCTATGTGTTGTCATAGCATGTAATTAATAATAAATAACACCCTATAAAATGTAAGAAGACCACAGGGGCTATAAAAATAAGCAGAATGCTAGCAAATGTGATACTTAAGGGATTAGGAAATGGAACAGTTTGTGACAGCTAGAGCAAACTATGAAGCACATTATAAAGGTAAGGAGGGACAGGTAGGTGACAGGTAGACTTATACAGAAATTCAAATCAATCAAAATTATATTAAAATTTAAATTTGTGACTAAACAAATTAAATTAGCAAAATACTCCCACAAAGCAAGTTAAGTATTTTCTTTTCTTTTTCTTTCTTTCTTTCTTTCTTTTTTTTTTTTTTTTTTGTCCCTGAGATAGGGTTCTTTGTGTAGCTCTGGTTGTTCTGATACTGGCTTCGTAGACCAGGCTGGCTTCAAACTCAAAGAGGTCCACCTGCTCCTGCTCCGAGTGCTGGGATCAAAGGTGTGCACCACCATACTCGGCCTCAATGAAGTGTTTTCAAAATGTAAACAGTATTTCAGACTGAGTCAGCATCATGTTGATAGCATGATTGATTGTGCGTTTTGTTTAAGAACTTAAAGGGCTGTGGCCTTGACTCCTGGTTTTCACCTCTTGGAATATTCAGTGAAAGACCTGTGTGCAGTCATGCCTTAGGCTGTTTATCATGACAGAAATTAGAAGCTGGTTACTGTGTGCTGGCTGAGTACTGGCGAAGAACACTGACTGACAGTCAGAGAGCGGTCATGTGTATGGAGAATGGTTAGGAGTAGGACGCTTGGTTGTAATGGGTGAACAGAGACTCTGTGCAAATTGTGCTGTCCTTAAAAGCTCTCGTGGAATAAAGCAAAGCAAACAGAGTCCGTCTTTAAAAAATATAACTTTTATGTACCTAAATCATTGGATAGGTTGGACTTCTGGCTTCTTAGAAACATGCACAGCGGGGCCCATGGAAATGTTAGCCATTGGCTTATGCAGCTGTTGCAAGTTTTGTTTGTTTCCGGTTGATGATTCCAGGTACACGGAGGTGAGAAAATGCACAGACCAGGAAATGAAGCCTCCCTCCCATGCAAGGGACAAGAGGAGAATTGACCCAGAGGGTTGCCTTGGGAGGTCTGACATTTTGAAATCAGAGTTCTGCACAATGTCATCTTTACTGTATTTAGTTAGCACATTTGTCAGTAACTGACTGACGACAGATGTTGCCAGCTGGATGAGGAAGTGTCTCTGTCACATACCGTGTGTGATTTTTATATCTGACCTATCCGTTTTAGCGTGAGGTTATTTATTAAACAGCTTTGGTATTGGCGTATAGAACCGACTTCAGCTTTAGGAAGCAGCTGAGGAATGCCACCGTTTGTGGCCCAGTGCAGGTGTCTGGCAGAATAGGCCCCGTGTGGACCGCTGCTCTGCTGTGCTTTACCCTGAAGTTTTGGCTCCACCTTCAGGTGCTAGTTGTTCCCCTAAGCTGAAAACAGAGAACAGGCTGTTCATGCGGAGCCTGCGTTTAACTGGCTCTGGAAGTTCATGAGAGACGTGGGAGTGGGAGGCAGAACTGGGACCTGAGGTTTGTATCTCATTTCTGTCCCTTTGGTTACATTTCTCTCGGGAGGGAACTACAAAATATCTTCTGTCTGTAATT
The DNA here is from genome assembly GCF_011064425.1 of Rattus rattus. Taxonomy (NCBI): domain Eukaryota; kingdom Metazoa; phylum Chordata; class Mammalia; order Rodentia; family Muridae; genus Rattus; species Rattus rattus. Next base: position 62,382,402 of record NC_046162.1, read on the forward strand.
TAGGTGGGCTTACCCTTGTTTTAAAAATGTGTGTGTGTGTGTGGTCTTAAAGTGGATCACAGTAAACAAATCCCCCTCCATTAGGACAAGGTCTCATCACTTCAAGCTTCTACTACTTCCTTGCAATACTAAACTGGCAACCTTTAGGGAGGTACTTCATAGAGTGCCCAGAAAATGTCAGAGGTGATTTGATGGGCTGCTACTAAGGATGAGGCTGGTCACCCAAAATCAGACGTAGAGTAGAAGGGTTTAGGTTTCAGCCCCAGGGCCAGAGATTGGACCAATAAATCACACCTGCCTGGTGAAGCCTCTGCTGTAAACAGAGGAGCTCAGAAAGTTTCTGGTGTAGACCTGTGAAAGTCCCGGGGTGTAGTACACCCCAATCCCATGGGAATAGAAAGCCTTATACTTGAATCCCTTGGGCCTCTCTGTATCTGCCTCATCATCTGGCTGTTCACCTGCCTTCTTTACTATGTCCCTTCCCATCAACTGAAAATAGACTTTGTTTTTCCCTGAGTCCTGTGCACCTATCAGATTACCTGGAAACACCCCAATTGTATAGCCAAGTAATATCCGCACTGAGCATAAGCCCATAGCCAGGGATCCATGCTATTCCAGAGAGTATAAGGACCGCGTGGGATGGCGAGTCCTAGCAGAGGTCTTCAGAGAGACAGAGCTAAAGACAGAGCTCCGTCATCCCCTTCAGGGTTCTTAGGAACAAACAGAGAGATGAAGTAGAACCACAGGGTGATGACTGATTATCTTGAATGGGGGAAACCGGAGCACACACGTGTCACCTCCAGTCTAACGTCATTCAGGGTTTACATGCTCTTGCTGTGTGGGAGTTTGGGGAATGTGCATAGTTTGAGAGGAAGGGAGGTGATACGGTAGAGAGCTTCTGGTTTGGGAAATATTCATGGGGCCAGTGCATTCTGCTTGGCCCACAGAATAGCAATGGATGGTCAGTAATTTGCTGCGCCACCCAGTGTCATGTGATAGTTGCCTGTCTGGTACACTTGACATTCTGTGGCTTCCACTTGCCACAGGAGTTTTATCTGAGATCCTCAAGGAAGGATGTATTGGAGTTAAACCGACAAGACCTTTGCAGAGACTGTACCACATAAGGAGGGAACCAGGTGTTAGATAGACTCGACTTACTGTCTGAGGCTCCATGGTCAGGGCTCGACAGCATTGATGATAAGGGGAAACCACACATATCAGAGTATTGTGGGTTAAGAAGCCGTTTGGCGTATGAAAAGCACTGCACACTGCTTTTCAGAACAGGCTCAGGAAGTGACTGGGTTTTGTATACTTGTCCTCCATAGTTGAGTTCACAGTGATTAGGCATGAATAGGAAGTTTCTCCCTAAGTTTCCACATCTCATCTAAAAACCAAACGAGGTGACTGTGTTCTCTGTGGCAGGCACGTTTTGCTAAGGCCTTTAACATTCTTCATTTGTTAATGTTACCCCAAGGCCTCTCTGCCCCTGTCATTTTCAAGGGTATCGTCTTAGATGTCACTGGACGCCTACTTATCATTTATTCTCCTCAGTTCTTTTGACTAATTAAAAAAAATTGTTCGTGGGTGTGCATGTGTGTGTGTGTGCCTGTGTGTGTGCGTGCGTGTGTGCATGTGTGAGTGCGTGTATATATGCTTATGTGTTTCCCAGGCAGGCCAGAAGAGGATGTTGGGTTCTAAGGAGCTGCAGTAACAGGTGGCTGTGATCCATTTGATGCATTGATGCTGGAAATGAACTCTAGTTTTTAGAAAGGCATGAAGTTCCCTGACTATCTCCCCAGGCCCTGTCCGATGCTCTTTCTGTGATGCTTCCGGTTTCTTTTCTCAGGCTGCCCCATCATTCCACAGCGATGAATCCCTGTTCATAGTTGTGGAGTTTCAGCCCCTCTGGTAATTTCATGCATTCCAGAAATGCCAGTGGTAATGTTTCAAATCTACTTCTCACTGGGGAAAGAAAGCCCCAGGTAATATTCCTTGGCACGAGCTCTGAGATGAATGCACTCTGCCTTCACGGTCGATGCACACAGAGCATCTTGCATTTAGTCCGTTAGCCCCTCTATTTCGCATTTCAAATGTCAGCTGACTCTAGTTAACCCATCGCAGGGAGCCTGCCCACAGAGGGAGTAGGAGCCGGCAGGTCAGCTTGGCTTCCATGAAAGGGAAAGGGATCACCTTCTCTGTGGTGCAGTAACTTCCTGGCTTGTTATCAAAGTTCTCCCTTGCTTTCATTTACAAAAAAGACCTTTTCATTCTCCAGTCTCTCGGCCACTTTCTTCTCTTTCTGGTGGCCTCCCAAAACAAAGAACTTATTTATTTTATTAGTTATCGTGCTCTGTAAGGGTTAGCACTTGCTTCTCTGTCCACTCTTTGGATTGAATGTCTGTTCACCACTTCTTCCTTAGTTTGGTCAATGAGTGCATTAATTCTTTTTGTTCTCTCTTTGCTCTTATTGTAGTTGCTGACTCCCAACAGCCACACTAGAACATTCTTTAGGCTCTTGAGAGCAATGCTGAGCATTTTTGCTTTCTGAACTGTAAAGTTAGAGTCTTGTTTTATTCCATATGTATTATTAGTCAGAGCCCAGAGAGGTTGGACAGTAAGGCTGAGGGGGAGGGGTGTTGGGTGGGGAGAAAGAAGGGGAGGGGTGATAGTGGTGTTATCAGTCTACTGATAAAAATGCCAATGTCTCCCAGATCCACCTTCACAGATAGAAGTACCAGGCCACTTTCCTGGGCAGCCTTCAGGCCAGTTGAGTGGACACATAAAATTAATCATCACATGTCCACCCTGTGCTAACCTGGCATGCATACACATCTCCTTCAACAACACTTGCTTGGGGCCAGCCAGAGTTAGGTACAGTTTTGATACACCATGCAAACACGATGCTTATAGCTGAATATATGCAGTTTCTTCCCCAAAGAGTCCTAGCCCTCAAGTAAGTCTACTGATGTCCCAGAACGGTAATGTGGGGAATAAGAGAGGGAAGAAAACAAAGATGTTTGCCTAATATGTTTGTAACAAATTAACATGGAAATGTATTATGACTTTGATACCCTCATTTCTGTTATTGGTCACATGGTCATAGCTATTCTGACTGCTCCCAAAGTCCACTCAGTGGTGAATGCAGTCACAGCAGCTCAGATCAACAAATCCAGGACAAAAGAACAGACACAGGATATATTGTCTATTCTTTCTAATCCCATGGAATAATCCCATATATCCTAAAACCATATATTGTGGAGCATATATAAGGAGACAGTGTGGCCCTAAAGGCCCAAACTGAGGTCCCTCTGAGCAGGAAGTGGCTGGAAGTGTCATTGTAGCAGATGCATGAAGTGTTGGCAGTGGGCACTTCTGTACTTCTTACTGCCTCCATTTCACAATTCTTTATCTCATGATTCTTTACTAACCACCTCAGAGGAGTTGGTTCTTTATCTAGAAGGTGACTCACACCTTTATTCTGGAAAAGGTCTGTGCCGTATGTTGTGTTTTTGTAGTTCTTACTGGCTTTAATCGCAAAGCGTAGTACTACTAAGAGGCTCTCTCGAAAAAACTGCAAAGCTTCTGTAAGGCAAAAGGACACTGTGGTTAGGACAAACGGCAACCAACAGTTAGGAAAAGATCTTTACCAATCCTACAACAGATAGAGGCCTTATATCCAAAATATACAAAGAACTCAGAAGTTAGACACTTGAGGGAGACAAATAACTCTATTAAAAATGGGGGTTCAGAGCTAAACAAAGAATTCACAGCTGAGGAATGCCAAATGGCTGAGAAACACCTAAAGAAATGTTCAACATCTTTAGTCATAAGGGAAATGCAAATCAAAACAACCCTGAGATTTCACCTCACACCAGTCAGAATGGCCAAGGTCAAAAACTCAGGTGACAGCAAATGCTGGCAAGGATGCGGAGAAAGAGGAACACTCCTCCATTGTTGGTGGGGTTGCAGACTGGTACAACCATTCTGGAAATCAGTCTGGAGGTTCCTCAGAAAATTGGACATTGAACTTCCTGAGGATCCAGCTATACTTCTCTTGGGCATATACCCAAAAGATGCCCCAACATATAAAAAAGACACGTGCTCCACTATGTTCATAGCAGCCTTACTTATAATAGCCAGAAGCTGGAAAGAACCCAGATGCCCTTCAACAGAGGGATGGATACAGAAAATGTGGTACATCTACACAATGGAATATTACTCAGCTATCAAAAACAATGACTTTATGAAATTCGTAGGCAAATGGATGGAACTGGAAAATATCATCCTGAGTGAGGTAACCCAATCACAGAAAAAACACACATGGTTTGCACTCATTGATAAGTGGATATTAGCCCAAATGCTTGAATTACCCTAGATGCCTAGAACAAATGAAACTCAAGACGGATGATCAAAATGTGAATGCTTCACTCCTTCTTTAAAAGGGGAACAAGAATATCCTTGGCAGGGAATAGAGAGGCAAAGATTAAAACAGACACAGAAGGAACACCCATTGAGAGCCTGCCCCACATGTGGCCCATACATATACAGCCATCCAATTAGACAAGATGGATGAAGCAAAGAAGTACAGGCCGACAGGAGCGGATGTAGATCGCTCCTGAGAGACACAGCCAGAATACAGCAAATACAGAGGGGAATGCCAGCAGCAAACCACTGAACTGAGAATAGGACCCCCGTTGAAGGAATCAGAGAAAGAACTGGAAGAGCTTGAAGGGGCTTGAGACCCCATATGTACAACAATGCCAAGCAACCAGAGCTTCCAGGGACTAAGCCACTACCTAAAGACTATACATGGATTGACCCTGGACTCTAACCTCATAGGTAGCAATGAATATCCTAGTAAGAGCACCAGTGGAAGGGGAAGCCCTGGGTCCTGCTAAGACTGAACCCCCAGTGAACTAGATTGTTGGGGGGAGGGCGGAAATGGGGGGAGGATGAGGAGAGGAACACCCATAAGGAAGGGGAGGGGGAGGGATTAGGGGGATGTTTGCCCGGAAACCAGGAAAGGGAATAACACTCGAAATGTAAATAAGAAATACTCAAGTTAATAATTAAAAAAAAAAAAAAAAAAAAAATCTCCGTCCTCTACTCTGCCTGGCTCCTTGTAGAATAGTCAGTCATCTGGTTTCTCCAATATTCCATGTTGGCAGTCAACATCACTCCTTTCCTTATCTGTTTATTTTTGAGCACAAGGAGTCCAAAGTAGCAAGTGGCCCCTTAATTTAGAAGTATTTCTCCTGTCACTTACTCCCACACCCCTTCAGATATTTAAATCTTTGTTGATTACTCATCCACTGAAAATGCCTTATTATGTAGGAAATGAAACATTGCTACAGAAAAATTCACAAAACCATATATTGTGGAGCGTATCTAAGGAGCTCCCTATTGTCAACACACCAGGGCCTGCCACGATGCTGCTTCTAGAAACTTCCTGGTCACAGTGACCTCAGTTAGGGCCACACTGTCCTTACTTTTCCTTATTGTTTTCATTATATGTGCATTTATTAAATCATGTGGTACATTTTCCTAGGGTTTGGATTTAAGTATGCGATGGGATCCTGTGTCTGTTCTCTTGCCCTTACTGAGTTTGAGGACCTGCAGCTGAGTTCCTCACTGAGTGGACTTTGAGAGCAGTTTCTTTCTCCATCTGATGCCGACTTGAATGTTCTATGTCTGGAAAGTGCCGTTTGAATCTTACTTGGGTAGAGGACCTTTTCTACACAGGTGGTAAAATCACTAAGTCTTAGGGAATCTATACCTCCAGCCTTGCTGGATGATGTTCTAACACCACTGAGGACAACCATAGTGTTTCACACAGACACATGAGGGTCCCCTTGTTCTTCATCTTGAGCCACTCTGGACTCAATCACATCACTGCTTCTCCTTGATGACTAAAGAGGGTCCTGGTTTACGGATATCTGAATGGACTGGTCACATTGCTTGTTGTGTTCTTGGGCTACATGCCTTTTCTTACTGCGTTGGAGTCCCTTCACGTGTGTTTAAAATGTGCTCTACATGCAGGATGATGTTATGATGCCCCAGAGAGTGAGGATGCAATATGAAGCCGCTGTTCAGCACCCAGCGAGCGTGAGTACACCTTCCCTGTGTTGCCACCCCCTTTAATGAAATGCCAGTGTGGGTTGTAGATCAGACTGGCTTCAAACTCACAGGCGTCTTGCCTGCCTCTGCCTCATGAGTACTAAGATTGAAGGTGTGCACCAACACCAGCTGGCACCAGTAATTTCTAAAAAATAGAGATACTCCTTGGGATTAGAAAGAATCTGTTTACAGTCAGCTAGTCAAATTAGGGGGGAGATTCATGACTGCCGTGTTTGTGAGCCCTTAATGATGGCTCCCTCTGGAGATAAACATGCTTCTGGTTGCTGGCAACAGGAGTAGGAACTGGGAATAAAACTTCTCCTTGCTGCCTACAGCAGCCTGAGGTGTTCTTGTGAGAGAACTCCACTAAGTGAGGTTAGAATTCCTAACTTCACCAAAGAAAAGAATTTCAGGATAAGTTACTATAAAGTAGAATTAGAGTTTATTAAGACAATTTTTAACATAGATTTAGGCAGGGCATCAGTAGACAACTGTTTAGGAGAAGATACTATACCCCCAAGTATGGGCCTAGATTTCTTAGTTACCATTAGGGTCTTATCAATAGCTACACATGTAACTTTGATGGCTTCTAAAGTTACATTGTTTAAAGGATTTCAAGAAATTCTTTTTTTTCTTTCCTCTTTTGTTTTCTTTTTGTAAATGAGATTGGAAAGCACTTTCTGAGGTGTATTGGACAGGATTAAAGGCCGATTAAGAAAACCACAGGTCAGAAGAGTTGAAGCTTGCTTTGCTATATTACGTTACAGGGCGTTAAGATGTGTTTTTACTGTAAGCAAAGTTTACACTCTGGAGAGATTCTCAAAAAACCCGATGTTTTACAGCTGGAAAAGGAGTAGGCTAACTGTAACACAGTTGGAATATGCTTAGGCCTTAAGCATGCTAGCCCTCTTGTTTGAAAATCTCTGTGAAAAAGCAAATTGTCCTTTATAGCTGATTTTTATCCATTATACTGGAAATTTTGACTCTCTGTTGGAGAAAGACTTCAGGCAAACTCCTTCCTAGGTGAAGGGCTCCTTTCCATTTCTGTGTCTCCTTAGTGTCTTCTGCCTGTCTGTCTGTTGCATTTATCATTCTGGAAAGCATTTGTTACTTTGAAACAGAGAGAATGGTGTCTCTGTCTCTGTCTGTCTTTCCCCCCTCCCCCTCGCTTTGTGATGCTGTGATACCCATTTCCCATGTAGCCACTCATCCAGGACAGGCTTCTTATACAGGGTGATTGACTCCATGTGAAGTCAAGTTGGACTACACTGGCCTTTATTTCCATATTACTATGGTTCTGATAAGCAAATTATTCAAAGGAAAAAAAAGCTCATAAAACAACCTTCCCTGAAGGATGCTTTTATAGGCATTCATTTAAACCTCTTATGATCATAGGCATTGTTCTGTGAACTCCAAATGTAGCTCGCATATTATTTGCTTTTACAAAACTGGCACCTTTTACTTATTTCTCCCCTTCTCTTCCCTTTGATTCTGAGGACTTGTCCCTGGCACATGGGTGTATTTGCCTCTCCTGGGATAAGGCGTTGCCTAACCTGTTTCAAGTCAGAGGCTGAAGGCTTATATACTCTGAGCTGGAATTGCTGATGTATATATAAATGTGCCCAGCACATAGCTGGGGAGTATACCTATAAGATAAGAGGAAATGTCTGGATTGCCCTTGAAAGGTTTCTAGGAACAGGATAGAACCTTTCTATCCCTGGGGCAGCTCTGTGACTCTCGAGGGCTGCGGATTGTTGCAGTAGGATATATGGCCAGATCAGTCCCTATCACCCTGTCTTTCTAAGCTCATCTTACCCAGCCTACCTTTGATGCTGCTTCTGGCCCCTTTGGCCACCTCTCTTTGCACATAGGGTTGATGCTCAGCCTTAGCATAGGAGATCTCAGAACCATTTCTAGTATAGAGTCCTAGGGCAGGCAGTTGTGTGAGAACAGATGGAAATCCAGACAGAATATACACTGCCCTCCCAGGAGCAGAGGGGATACTTAGATACTTCACTGTGATTATGGAAGTCCTGGGGGACTGAGGGTCCCAGGGAGTCTGCCAGACTGCTGTGAGGTATGTTTCAGTCAGGAAAATGAAGATCTGTAAATAGAGCCAAGAAACCACAGTTTTGTGTAAATAATATGTTTTTAGTGACTACACACTCTAGGAATTGCTTTGCTTTTTTTTTTTAAGTTCAAAAGCACAGAATATTCTATTTCATCCCCCATTCTAATTGGGAAAGATGTCAGAAGGCTAACAGCGTCTGACAACATGTGCTGTCACGGAGCCTATGGGAACTCCATCTGCACCAAGTAATAGATAGTGTCTCCAGGATTGGAGTCACTGGATCTCATCCAGCAGTTCAAGGTTTTCTACCTCAGCCTCCAGAGATGTTGGCAGGCATCCTCGTCGTACGGGGAAACAGACTGTTCTCTGGTGTGGTCTCTTTGCCGGGAATAAGTCCCCGTAGGTAGATTTTTTTTTTTTTTTTTTTTTTTTTTGTGCTGTGTATAAAGGGAATAAATGCTAGGATTTCCAGAGGCTCCTCCCAGTGGCTGACAGTGAGGTAATGTTGTTCATAAAGTCGGAGGATAAAAGACAAGCACAGCCTCAGAAACGTACTACTCCCAACAGTGACTACTTGGTGCCTCTCACTGTGGGGTGCGGTCCTCCATCGCTCTGCCTGTCCCAGCAATCATGCCCTCCTGAGAGGCCGGTGCTGTGTCTTCATGTAAGATGCCGTGTGTTTACTCAGAAATGAGAGTTTCCAGTTTATTTTAATGTTCTATGCGCTGGAAGCTTGTAAAGGATTTTGTGACGAGCATTGACATTTTAAAGAGCCATATTCTTTTCAGACGTTTTTCATCTCCACCCCAAACCAACACTAAACAGGTCAGCCACATTCACGAACTTAATTTTGCAGTTTTTGGAGACGTTCATTGAAACGAACTGTGATATTTAAAAAATAAAACTATCGGTTGGGGATTTAGCTCAGTGGTAGAGCGCTTGCCTAGCAAGCGCAAGACCCTGGATTTGGTCCCCAGCTCCGAAAAAAAGGAAAAAAGAAAAAAAAAAAAAAAAACCAAAACTGTCAGTTTTTCTAACAGTGAAACCCACCTTCATTTGCATTTTATATACGGCTTAAGGTTCTAGATTATGACTTATCTCGCTCAACCTCACTGAATTCTTAGATACTCTGTCCAGTCTTCGGTAGAGAACCTTGTGCTCTATTTTCCTCCCAACCTCAGTCGGGTGGAGTACCCTGTCCTTTCTTTTTCTCTTCCCGACTCAGTATGTCAGGACCAATTGGCTCTGTTACACAAAATTAGCCTGAGAAGAAGCAGTTACTATGATTCTGGGGTTAAAACCATGGCTTACAAAGTCCCAATCTGCAGTTGCTGGTTGGTGGCTATGATGATTATTATGTTTAGTTTGTTCAGAAGGAATGAAATGAATGTTGGCAGAACGTTCCTACCCTGCTGTTACTTCAAGGCCATTTACAAGAAAACCACTTGGAAAGAGGAGACCCCTGACGGCAACTGCATCCCATTGTTTGAATCACTGCAGAGTTGTCGGATTTTATGCATTGAGCATCATTAGCAGCTCTAGATGTGATTTTATTTTTTATTTTTATTTTATTTTTTTATTCCTATCATCTGTCTCCTGAACCTTTGCAGCCTAAATCAGTCCTGGAACCGATACGTTACTGTAGGAAGTTCTACAGGATCCTTAAATGTCCATAAGAGGATCATTCCCACTAGATTCATGAGCACAGGCATAGAGGGAAGAGTGGTAGTAAGCACAGCTTCAAGGATACCAAAGGAAAAGGCAGGAAAATAGTATTATTTTCCACTTGCGAGGTTTGCTACAAACAGACGTGGTGGTGAGTGGCTTCTGTACACATAAACACTAGATCGCTAATAGTTCTTTTCAGAACCCTTGTACATAGTGTGGCTGTCAGTGTCAGGAATGTCCTGAGGGCCCCCAAATCAAGCTCAGTGGTAGACACAGGTGCAAGAACGTGAGTCCCGGGGTTGGAGGTTTAGCTCAGTGGTAGAGCGCTTGCCTAGCAAGCGCAAGGCCCTGGGTTCGGTCCCCAGCTCCGAAAAAAAAAAAAGAACGTGAGTCCCAAGCTCTAAGTGTAGAAGAGTCGAGGAGCCGCCAACCTCTGCTCCCAGAGTCTCTCTCCACAGAGTACGATTTGCCATCGTGTCACAGCTCAGGAAGGGGTTTCAAAGGCAGCAGAGCTGTCCCATCACTTCCTGTCCTTTCAGATCCACGCCCTTGAACTCTTACCTACTGAATGAGACAGGATCCTCTCTACAGCTATAGTCTCACTAACCCTGTGAGGCGGAAGCTTCACCTCTAACTAAATGGTCTTGGTGACTTAGTGACTTTTATCTACTTCTGAGGTGAGAGGTCACCCTTACGTAGAGTCTCACTAATCTTCTTCTACCCTGTGAAGTTCAGAGTCTCACTGACCTTCACCCTTTCCGTAAGGCAGGAACCACATCCCGAGGACAGTCTCACCGAACCCTCTCGACCCAGTAAACTGATAGCTTTGCTCCCACGTGTAATACTAGTCTAACCACTTAGCCCATCTGGCAAAGCAGGAGCTTCACCTCTGTTTTGTTACCTGTTCTTGTGCACACAGAATGGTGAGATCCCCTACGTAGAATTTCATTGACCTTCGTCTACCCAGTGATACAAGAATTTCAACCCAACTGCTGTCTCACAGACTCTCGTTCCTGGTGCGAAGCCTATACTTCAACCGAGGTGTACCATCACCAAGTGTGTCAGTCACCTTTCTGTTGCCCCGGCCTTGGCCGAGGCCACTTAAGGCAGAAAGAGCTAATTTTGGCTTATGGTTCTAGAGGGAATGTGGCAGGGAGACATAGCAGCAAGGAACAGGCTTAGACTTCATGTGGGCCTGGCATCCTGCTCTCCCTTGCCCTTGATGCCAGGGACTTTTGCTCACATCAGCCCTCAATCCATGGACTTCATACATACTTACAAAGCCTTAAAATATATCTGTTGTTTCCCACAGATCATAGGATGCCAAGTGAGGAGAGATCCCCCAGACTCCACAGAGCGATACACACGCTGGATCAACCAGTTGACGTCTGATCAGCTGCTGACACAGGTAGCAGTCACCAAGTGTTTGACCTTTTAGAGACTCAGCTGCTTTGGGTTCGAGCCCCCTGGGACCGTGTCCAACTTGTTGGCACGTTCATTCAGGGTGTGGCCCTCGTATCTTCACTCATCTACATATTCTTGACTAGACTGTCTAGTTGGGGCACACCCAACTGTGCTCAGAATCCAAAGCAAGCATTTAAGTCTCTAAGTAATGTGTCCTTAACATGTTCCAAGTGGAGATGCATAGCACTGTCAGCCACAGTGGCCCCAGAACCAAATATACGGTTGCTTAAGTGGTGGGCACAAAGCGGCTATGACAGTAGACACGGGATGGCTCTGGCTCTGGATGGAGAGTGGGTACAGAAGTAGATGGCAGATGACCATGGCACTACCATGCTGGCGTTGAGACCAGACATAAGCTCACCTAGCAGCCTTAGATCTCACTAACTCTGTTGAATACGGACTTGTGGGCATCATGGAGGCAGTGATTATGACTTTCCTCTGTGTGGTCCCCTGTCCATTAACCCCTCAGACAGGCAGGGACTGTCTTGTCACCTTGTTAGGGAAGTCCTTTCCTATTACAGAGGCAGTCAAGGCCTAGCATCTGCCACAGAGCCCTGGCTTCATAGTCTTGTCACAGGACTGCATGCTGTGAGGGGAAAGATTTACTCTTTGAGTGCCTGCATAGCACATTGGACTGACTGTGGTCTTCCATGGAGCTGTACCTGTGAGAGCTGGAAGGTAACACTGAAGCCACCATGCTCCCAGTATCAATCAGGCTGGCTTTAGACATCGTTGTTGCCTGTCTTCTGAGAGCACATTCTATCCACCATAGCAAAGTCCCATATGAGTGCAGAATCCCACAATGAGTTAGGTTTTGTGTATATGGAAAATTTTGGTTTTAATTTTGATTATTTTGAAAAGTTTATTATTACTACTATTGTTGTTGTTATTGTTGTTATTATTATTATTATTTTGAAATAAGGTCTTACTATGTAGCCCAGGCTAGCCTCCCAGTCAAGATCCTCTTGCCTCAGCCCCCTGAGTGCAGAGATTGCAAGCATGATGTTATCTTAAATAGGCTTGGCTACTGCATAAACAAATTGGGTAGAGGAAAGCCAAGAGAAAGTAATGGGGTGGTGGTAACTATGAGCAAAGAACATATGCGTGAAAATATTGCTTAAAAACCTATTATTTTGTATTGTAACTAGAAAAATTAATATAAAAATAATTGTTAAAAAATGAAGATGCTTGAATTATAGAAAAGATTTTGAAAAACATATTAGGGCTGGAGAGATGGCTTAGTGGTTAAGAGCAAAAACATTAAATTAACCGAATTCCCACTCTTTGGTTCACTTACTTGCCACATATCTTATATCTTCTGGGTTTAAGCGTCAAAATCCTCATAGGAAATATTGAATTAATTATTATTATTACTTTTTTTTTAAAGACAGGGTTTTACTATACAGCCCTGGCTGCCTGGAACTTGCCACATAGACCAGGCAGTCCTCAAACTCACAGCGATCCACCTGTCTCTGCCTCCCGAGTTCTGAGCTTGAAGCTATGTACTGCCACACCCACCATAGGAACTATTAAATACAGGATTCTGTGCTGTCACTGTTGACTGTTTTGTTTTTTTTTTCAGACCTTTTCTGAGGATTCAGATATTCACAAAACATTTACCAGAAATTTACTGGTGGACAATTCACAAAATTGGAAAGCTACTTAAGATGGAGGAGGATATAAGATTCAGGCGACAGGTCCATGACCTGGAGAGCTATAAAGGAGACCCTGGGAGATAGAAGGAACTCAGTCCCCATACCATTGTTCTGGGAAATGGAAAAACAACAACACAGTTGTGTTTGTGAGGAAAAGATGAATGTTTAGGGTCATAGGCCCATGCCTCCTTTTGTAAATTAAAGCTGTGTGGTGATTTCAGGGCTGTTCTGCCCAAAGAGGTCTACCCAGCTGCCTCTTGAGGCCTCAGTGGGCCAGGCTTCTGCGAATGGGCCGCTCAGCTCATGTTAGCGCTAAACTGAGGAGGTCTGGGTACTTTCCAGAAGCCTTCAGAGGCCAACACTTACTGTCTTAGTACTTTGTGGGTCCAACCATGAGGGGGCAGGTCCTTTCGGATACTTCTGTGGCAGTGGAAGACTGAGTGGTAGGGCCACCTGCTGTTTTCTGAGAGTCCAAGCTGTTTGTGATAGACAACCCTGGTTCCTCCAAGAGTATGGGAAGGAGAACAGGCCTTGGGCCTGGTTTGCAAGAGTGTGCTGTGGGTGCCTATCCACCTCGAAGGATCCCAGATGGTCAAGGACTTGGGATGGCATACGTAGCAAGAGCTTCAGGGTGTGGCAGCAGCTTGTCTGGGCTCTTTCTCTTTGGTCACATGAAACTCCCAAACTGGGCTCAGGGACTCCAGTAGTAAATGCGTCAGATGTAAGCATGGCATACGTGGTGACTACTAGGGATCTCTGCTTTAACCCTTCCCCACTGAGTGACATTCCTCTAGGTTCAGGGTCAATCTTAATAGAAGGGAGGGCCTGACTGTCATGGCCCTTACGTGTCCCACAGTGCCTGCCCTTCTTATAAACTGTTAATTACTGGGATAAATGCAGTTAGTGTGTTAGGAGGTGCTGGAAGGACAACTGGGCAGACCATTACAGACCCTTCTGTTTATTTTTCCTGTTTACAGAGCATGTCTTCTCTAAACTTCTGTTTTCTAACGTTGGGAAATGTTGAATATACAGATGCACAGAGAACACGAATGGCCCCAGGCTTCCTCAGCACACTGTGAGCTACTGAGACACCATGCCCAGGCCTCACACTCCACTGCTTTATATATCACTGGAGGAAGGTCTACCTTTTTTTTTTTTTTAAGGATTCAGATGCTCTGATACGTATAAAGTTATGATGATGCTTTGTGTACCCTTCTCTCTCTGGGGTTCTAACACTCCTGCTACAATCTCTGTTCCTCATATTTCCGTCTTTGCTGGTAGGACCTGAGTCTTCAGTTCTAATAGAGACTGTGTTGCTGAATGCCCATGTGACCCAGCTTTCAGTGAATCAGGGCTGATATTGGCTTGCGGTCAGCTTTTCCACCACGGGGATCACTTCTGTGTTTCAACCGCCCTTCCGGAATGCTGGTGCCCTTAGTCAGCAGCTTCCTACCTCCTTCCAGACCTTGTGCTGTAGTCCTAGCCCTCTCCTTATGGGGGTAGGGTCTGTTCTGATGTCTGACCCTTCCCACCCTGTACATTCTGCATCTGCTTCACCTGTGCATCATGTGAAACTTGACCTGCACTTCTCTTGTCATTTCTCCGAGATATCCTAGCTCACTGTCAGCCTCCAGTTTGAGTCTAGAAGGGAAGATGAAAATGCATTCTAGGGCCAGAACATTAAACTCAACACCAGGCATAGACAGTGGACCTGACAGAGGTGTTGCCCTACATTCACTCAGCCTTGATAGCGGTCTGGAGATACCCCCTCTGTGAGGCCAGGAATCGCCAACAACATCCCCTTTGTAAAGTCAGGATTCAAGGATTTCTATACTCTGAAGTCAACAGACACCTTAAGGAGCTTTCTAGGCTCAGTTTTACTTGTAGATTTGAGAGTTTCACTACTAGGCCTAGGTCTTTTCATGGCTGACCACTCTGTAACCTATTCGTTTGAAGACCTTTAACAAAATTAAATAGAGGAAAAATTATCACTGACTTAGAAGGCATTGTATATGAATTCCATATTGTAGGTTGTGGTGACCCAGGGGCCCTATTGTCTGTAGACTTGAGAGGCCACTGAGGCCTCTTGCTCACCCCCACCCCCATCCCCACCCCCACCTCGAGAGGCTGAGACTTGTCCACTTCATTTTCATTTTAAGCTTCTAGATTTTAGTGAGACGGTAAGAACTGGCCTGCAATGTGCATACGTTCTACGACAGCTCAGAGGTTTCAATCTAATTCTAATAAGTTAGCATTCGTGAAGTTTCAGACACTGAATATTTTGAAGGAGGTCACTGTGCTAATCTTTCTCACTTTCAGGGGAGTTTCATAAAGCAAAAGAGGTACAGGCCCAAGAAAACTACCATTTCCCAGTAGGTTAGCCTGTGATCATTCAAAACTCGCTTGTGTGTAACGAGGACGGGAATATTTTATTAGTGTCTGAATCTTACTAAATTTAAAAGCAATAAAAAGTTAATTTTATATTAGAGTTTATTTTTATAGCTATGTAAATATTAAAATGCTGGACATTCTGTTACTGGTTTAGAGATGATCTTTAACTTCTATTCCTAAGACAGCAAGTTGAAATCTACGTCTTTTGTTTCGGTTTTTAAAGTATTTGTGAAAGCATTCATTCCAGGTGGGTAGCTCCTCCCCTCCTCATATCCTTTGTGATAAAACAGAACAGTGGATTTCACCCAGGGCATTATACGGCCTGTAGGTTTTGATACTGGTTCCACATAATTGAGTATACATCCCAGGGCACTCAGATGGGCTTTTAAGCTTTTATATCATAAAATGAGCTTAGCCAAGCATACTCAACCTAAGAGCAAACTTCAGACCCAAACCTTAGAACAGTCAGAGCAAGTGAGGCCGTGGCCGCCACACTGACAGTTCTAGAAAACGGAGTATCTCATTTCTCACAAAGGGAGGGCCACCCTGGCATGAAGGAGGAGACAGAAGTAACCAAGGAAGGGAGGGACCATTAGGGAGGCCATCAGTGCCATCAATGCCTCCTCCCCATACCTGTGCTCCTTAGTCTCACTGTGAGAGACACTCACAGTCTTCACCCTTCCCTTTGGCTGTTGACTCCCCTCACTACTATGTCCTACTCTCTTCCTGTCTGTGTCTCTCCCCTTTACCTTCCACCTTCTTTGCTCCATGTCCACGGTCCTCATTCTGTCTGTCTATGCTCATTGCTCCTACTTATTTAAACCCCTCTTGCCGTCTAAGGCTACTCTGAGTGTCCACAGCCTTCTCACTCTCTGTGCAAAGATTTATTTATTACATATGAGCACACTGTAGCTGTCTTCAGAAGCACCAGAAGAGGGCATCAGATCCCATTACAGATGGTTGTGAGCCACCATGTATTTGCTGGGAATTGAACTCGGGACCTCTGGAAGAGCAGTCAGAGCTCTTAACCACTGAGCCTTCTCTCCAGACCCACAGCCTTCTCTCTTAACTGCACATGCCCCTCCTGGCTGTTCACACTTGTCGTGCTCCCCCCGTCCCCGCCCTGTTCACAGTTTTCCCTCTTATGTATCCCCCCTCCTGCCTGTGGCTTCTGCTTACCTGTCTGCACTCCTCACTCTGCCTATTCATTATCATGCTATACCCAAGTGTAAGGTCTTAAGCTGGGTCAGATGTGTTTCCTCTTAAGTTTGGGAGGCCCCAATTTGGAGCACTTGCTTTATGGCTCCTCGGCTGTCCGTATTTAGCCCTTGAGCATCAGTATTCTGAGTGTCTCCACAACCGCCATTACCTAACCTCATGTGGGCAGATGGTGTAGGCCTAAAGCCTCTCACTGTACCTTACTGACTTGGGCTCCAATACCAATCCTGAGACATCTCCTCAGCCTGGGCCTTGTGGGATATCCAAAGGCACCTACAGATGGACTTTGTGTAGTTTGAGCCTAAACACATCTGAACGGCGTCCCCCATGTTTGTTACCTGCTCCCCAAGTTGTCCTCCAGGAGCTGGGATTGGCACCTTAAGTCTTCACTGTGGACACTGACTCTCTTTGGAGTCTATGAGGCTCTTTAGGGCTAAGTGCTTTTTCTGCTGAGTTTTTGCTTCCTCCGTCATCTCCAAGTATGATTATGTTAGCAGTGGATTCCACCTCTGGCAGCTTGCAAAGGCAGGTGGCTGAGGATGTGCTGTTCATGTGTTGGCTGAGGCTACCTAAGAAAGCCGCAGCTCAGCACTGCTGATGCCCTTCAGCCCTTGCTGCTTGATGTGGTCACATGACTCTAAATGGACCAATAGGATTATCTGTAACTGAGTATAAGATGGCTTTACAAAGGCCTAAGAAATGCTTTTCTTTGAAATTTTAAACTCGTTTCACTAAATGTAATGTTTTCAGAGTTTACTTACATTGTGGAAAGTACCGAGTCGTGTTCCATTTTATAGCTGCAAAACAGTCCACCGTGTGTTCTATCCATAATTGGGAGACGGTAGGTCCTCTTCACCCTTTGGTGATTGTGAATAGCACTACCATGGGTGGCTGGTGTGCACCCTCTGAGTCTCTTGTTCAGTTCTATGTTTATAACAGGGATGATTTTGTTGGGTGATCTGGCAATTCTGAGTCTTTCCACAATGGCTGACGGTGGAAACACTTTCTCTTGTTCTATGAAGCATCTGCGTTCTTGGATGTGTGTGGGTGATACTGAAAAGATAGGAGAGTCCAAAAGAAAGACACTTTGGACTGTGTGGTGGTTGGACAGGTACGGCCCCCATGGACTTAACATTTGGATGCTTGGCCCACAGGGAGTGGCACTGTTAGGAGGTCTGGCCTTGTTGGAGGAGGTGTGTCCCTGTGGGGGCTTTGAGGTCTCCTCTGCTCAAGCTATTCCCAGTGTGGCACACAGTCTCCTGCTGCCTGTGGATCAAGATATAGATCTCTCGGCTACCTCTCTAGCACCACATCTGCCTGCCCCCCACTGTGCTTCCCACCATGATGATAATGGACTAAACTTCTGAACTGTACGCCAGTTAATTGAAAGCGAATGTTTTTCTTTATAACAGTTGCCATAAAACCCTAAGATAGGCTGTGTTTCTGTGCTCACAGTAATATGTGGTAGAAATGGTTCTCGATGATGGAGTGTTAATGTTTCTCTTTCTTACCTGTCTCAGAGACAGAGATATTATCCCTAGCATTTGCAGAGTGGCTGGATGCAGTGGGATAGCCCTCAGCAGTGGGATAGCCCTCAGGAATGTGTACATTTACAGGTGGACATTAGAGCTGTATATTCATGTAACGTGAGACCACTGTCCTAGAGAGAAATGCCAGTGATCAGCTAGTCAGCTTGTAGCCAAAAGCTGGAGCTATTGATGGTAGCTGACCCATCCAGCCTTCAACTAATGGGGCTACCTAGTTTAATCCCATTCAAAGTTCATGAGCCCCAGATTGGGAGAAAAGTAAATATTTATATATCAGCTTTAGGGTATAAGCAGGGCCCTGCCCCTACCACAGGTCCTACCAAGCCTTATCCAGTGGTACCTATCTGCCTCAGGCAAGCCAGACCCTCTCATTTCTCATTCGAGTGGTCAGAACCTTTTAATCCACCATTCGTTTCATAAATTTCTAAAAGACACTTTTTGTAAGACAGGAAGTATGTAAATCTGATCTCCGCCACCCATGTGTAGAATCTTCATGAGCTGGGGAAAACCAGTTCTTTGGAAGTATTTTCCTATGCTCATGTTGACCTCAGTGGTACAGTGACCCTGTCCTTGGAACTGAGTGTATTGGCATGATGTTCACGTGTATAATGATGTCACAAGGCATCCACAGAGGGCTAAAACATGGCAGCCTGGCAAGGTTTGCCACCATAACATTTGAGAGTGGTTTCTCTGTTACCTGAGTGTGGTGAGAAGGGCCCTCTCACAACCAGGTACTTCCCAAACCCTTGGGAGAGGCTCTCTAGTCTGGGTGATTAGTGTTCACAGGTGCCATGACACTGTGTTGAAGCCACTGTCAGTTTGTCTAACATTTAAAGCTGCTTGGGGATGGGCTGCCAGCATCCGTGCTGTTTTTCTTGCTCACTGTGATTTAGTGACTGCGTCTGAGCTCAGGTCGGAATAAACAGGGACCCACATGCCCGAGTGAGCAGCCACCTGGCACCACAAGCTCTCGTAGATCCTTTCAGTCAGACTGAGATTTTAACACCTGACTGAAACCTAAGTGTATAGTTCTCAGTTCATCTAATAGTGAGATTTGGAATCTCAGTTATCTGTAAGAGTATTGATCGTGTCTCTAGGGCCATCCATGTCTCAGCAACTGTCAGAACTGAGTCTCTGGGGCTCAGTCAGACTTCATGACGAGCTTGGCCTACATGCTTGGCCACATGCTTATCCGTGTCTGTCTCCTTCTGGTTGCTGCAAGTGCGAGATTACAGTGAGTTCAGGCTCACTTCCAGTTCTCAGGTGCACACCCACACAATGGAATTGCCAGATCATACTGTAATTCTATTTTTAATTTTTTTGAGGAACCGTTGAACTATGTATGCTTCACAGCAGCTGTACCAGCAAGGAAGAGGGGCTTTGATTTCTACACAGCTTTTATCAGCATCTGTGATTGGGGGGGAGGCTTTGATAGCACCGTCCTGCTGGGGGTAAGGTGCATCTCACAGGGGTTTAACTCACATTTCCCTGGTGCCAAGCCCAGGTGAGCAGCTGTTCTTGTTTATGTCGAGCTCTCTGTATCTCCCGTGGAGAACGACCTGATTGCATCTTTTGCCCATTTTAATTGAAGCTGCTAGGGTTTTGTTGTGGTTTGGTAGGAGCTTTGTCAACATTTGGATCTGTCTCCCACGCTGAGGGCTGGTTGTCTTTTCAAGCTCACTGTGCTCTTTGGTGCAGACGCCTCTTAATTTGGATAGTGTGCCTCCGTGTGTAGTTCAAGTGTAAGGTGTGTGTGTGTGTGTGTGTGTGTGTGTGTGTGTGTGTGTGTGTGTGTGTGTGTACCTGCACACAGATCGTTAGAAACTTTTGTGATCGCTGCATCTGGAAGACCTGCCTGTGCTAGGGAACGTGGGCGTCCCTTCCTGGTTATTGTCATCCGTTGTAATCCGCAGAGCTGGGCCAAGTGTTTCGGGACCCTGAGGAAGGCACCACAATTCTGCAGGGTCTTTCTTCTCTTTATCTCCCTGTGAGGAAGGAGCTCTGTGAGATCCTCAAGGTCCCAGGCCAGGTACCCCGATGCCTTCCTTGGGGACTGGGGAGAGTGAAGAGCCACTACACTGAGGAGTCAAGCAGTGCTGTCCGCTACTCTCCCCGTGTCCCCAAAGTAGCAGAGGTAGAAAAGAGGCCATGAAGCGACCAGGCGCCCAACACCCATCTCTTGCTCACCAGCTGGGATAACTTACTTTATAGCATCCTTGAAGCTTCCAAAGGTTGGGTTTCTTCTAGGGCAACTCTGGGTGTCTCATTGTGAGTCATAGACCTAACATCTGCCTCCTGAGGGATCCATGGTCCTGAGTCAGTTGGTCAAGGCCTCTGGTCCTCTCAAGCTTTCTTGCTCAGGTAGGCTTGCTGTCGTGGTAAGAGGGAATGATCAGACAGGATTGTCCTACATCCTGTCCAAGGTAAAGGGAGATATGTGTGCTCAGAGAGAATCACCCGCAGCCTTTTTGGGGACCCAGTTTGCTGCCCACTGCCATTTTACCCCATGACAGATGAAAACGTAGGATTAGTTCCAGAATAAATAACTGGGC
The DNA here is from genome assembly GCF_011064425.1 of Rattus rattus. NCBI lineage: Eukaryota > Metazoa > Chordata > Mammalia > Rodentia > Muridae > Rattus > Rattus rattus. Next base: position 62,403,085 of record NC_046162.1, read on the forward strand.
AGTTTTACAAGATGATAAAACCAATAACTAACAAGTTTCTAAAGCATTTGAAGCCTTACAAGTGCTGGCTTGTCAGAAACCAAACTGTAAAGACTCCAAGCAGAAACAAGTTCTCAGGTTAGCACTTGCCTGAGGGGACAGAGTCACTGGAGCTGCAGGGTAAATACATCTCCAGGACCCTGTTGATTTCTCTGACTTGGTTCACCCCATATTTCCAAGTCCACCACCCTCCAGCTGTTCAATGCATGTGTCCACATGTGGTCTGTACCTAACGCGCACGCACACGTGTGTGTGTGTGTGTGTGTGTGTGTGTGTGTGTGTGTGTGTGTGTGTGTGTTGATTGCTTACATGTTTGTTTGTGTGGTCAGGAACATGAGTGCATAATTTTACAGACTGATGTACTTCTGTGCTCAACTTCGTTCAGCCTGGACTAATAGGCTTCAGCCTTCAAGATAAGAGCCACAAAGAAATTAGGAATAGAAGGAACGCATCCCAATGTAGTAAAGGCTGTGCATCCTAGGTACTAAGTGGGGGAAAACTGAAAAACTTCTAAAATTAACAGGGAAACAAAGGTATCCATTGTATTCTTTTTCAATGATGTGCTTGAAAGTCTAATGAGCAATAAAGAGAAAGAAAAGGGATATAAATAAGTAATGAAGAGGTCAGGTTATTCCTGTTTGCACCCAATATTATCCTATTTTTAAAAGACACCCCCAAAACACTCAGGATTTCAAACCATGGTAAATGTGATGGTTTGTATATGCTCGGCCCAGGGAGTGGCACTACTGAGACAGTACGGCCTTGTTGGAGTAGGTGGGGCCTTGTTGGAGTTAGTGTGTCACTGTGGGCGTGGGCTTTAAGACCCTCATTCTAACTGCCTGGAAGCCAGTATTCAGATGAAGATGTAGACAGTAAGTCACTGTGTCAAGAAGTGGATATAGAAGCTGGAGAGCTGGCACAGTGGCTAAACACACTTGTTCTTGAAGGGGATCCAGGTTTAATTCCCAGTACCCATAGGATGACTCACAACCACTTATAACTCCATCCTATGCCATTTTCTGACCTCTGTGGAGAGGAGACATGAACGTGGTGCACATACATACATATATACATATATACATACATACATACATACATACATACATACTACATACATACAGGCAAAATACTCATTCACATAAGATAATTCCTTTTTTTAAAGGAGAGCTGGGTGTGGTGGTGCACACCTTTAGTCCCAGCACCTTGGTGGCAGAGGCAAGTGGACCTCTGTGAATTTGAGACCAGCCTGGTCTATCTACATAGTGAGGATGGCCAAAGATACACAGTGAGAGCCTGTCTCAAAAGAAAAAAAAAAAAGAAAGAAAGAAAAGAAAAGAAAAAGAAAAAAGTGGGTGTGAAGGAAAAAAGGCAAAATAAAGAGACAGGATCTGAGGCTTCTGGTTACAGATTGAATCCTGAAGTCTGAAGATGGATGTTTTTGGGGTTCCCAGGGCCCTAGTGTCTGGCTCAGTTATGGAGCACATGGACCTACCTTGTCTAAGCATCCCCACATGTAGCATCTCTGTGTGAGTGGTGGTTACCAGAACTACCAGGCATTTAAGCCCTTGATAAGACCCTGGAAGAAATCCCCTCCTCTTCCAACAAGACTCTTAGGGACGAGAGATGCCCAAGCGGGACCTGAAGGCACTGAGGGAAGAAGGCTTCTATAGCAATGATGCTGGCATGGCTCTTTGCCTGCAGGTCCCTCACCTGCTTGAGCTGCTGCCTTCGAGATGCCGAGGGTAGCCATAGAAACTTACCCAGGTGCTCATGGATTCTAGCTTCCCAAGATGTCAGTGTCTGCCCCTTCCCTGTGCCTTCTCCACTGCCTGAGCAATCTGCCCCTGACTCCTATGGGAGCAGCTTGCTGACCTCCTTGTAAAAACAAACTTAGTTCTATTCCTTCTGTGGAAATGGATGGAAAGAAATTGATGTCTTTGTCTCAAACAAAAAACAAAAAACAAAAAAAAAAAAAAAGAGAGAAAAAGACAATATACCTCTTTTTTTTCTTTTTAACATCCATCTCTTTGGAACAAAACTGGAGATTGTCACTTCAGAGAGGTGGGAACCGGACTAGAGAGGATCTCTGCATTATGGGATATGGTATTGGTAGTGTGATGGTTTGAATAAAAACCACCTCCATCGATCAATACGGAGTGGCACGTTTAAGAGTCGTGGCCTTGTTGGAGTAGGTGTGGCTTTGTTGGAGGACGCAGGTCACTAGAGGGTGGTTTTGGAGGTCTCAGAAGCTCAAAACCAGGCCTAGTGGCTCACAGTGACATCCTGATGCTTGCCAATCCAGATGTAGAAGTCTTAGCTCTTTTCCCAGCACCATGTCTGCCTGCACACCGCTGTGGCTCCCACCAGGATGATATTGGACTAAACCTCTCAAACTGTAAGCCAGCCCATTTTTTTTTTCTTTATAAGAGGTGCAGTGGTCCTGGTGCCTCTTCATAGCAATAGAAACCCTAACTAAGGCAGGTGGTCACCGCTGATATCAGGCCTGCTTAGCCACCATAGCCTGGAACCTAGCCACTTTCATACTCAAGGGGACACTGCCACTATACAGATTTGTTGGAGTGTTGTGATGGTGAAGTATTCATCGTGCCAAAAGACACTCCTGGACCCTTGCTACTGTACTGGGGAGGTAGCAGAGAAAGCGGACTAAAAGCAGGGCAGATTCCTGAGGTAAGAGGCACAGGTGTCTCTTCCTTGCAAGGACTGTGGCCTTTTCTTCTATCCAGGGCAGTCCTGTCTTAGCGATGCCCCAGTCCCCTCACTCCTGTCTCCTTTAAATTGACTTTTAATTATGTATTTGAGTACCATGTAGCTAGCCCAGGTTGGCCTTAAACTCCTGATCTTCTAGCAGTACCCTTCTCAGGGCTGAGATTACAAAGGTGTTGGTTTTATAATTCTTTAAACATTGATTTGATTGATTGATTGATTGATTGATTGATTCTGTGTCTGAGCATGTTCCTGCCATTATCCACATGTGGAGGTCAAAGGACAGCTTGGGAGAGACTTTTCTCCTATTGTGTCAGTTTCCAGAGACTGGACTCAAGTCCTCAGGCTTGGTGGCAAAGACTTTTATCCATTGAGCCCAGTTTAAAATTTTTTCTTTTTATTACATATTCATGTGTTCATGTGTGTGTACGTGGCGTGCCATTGCACCTCACAAGTTGCACCTCACAAGTGTTTAGACTGTAGGTGCATATTACCACGTCTAACAAGATCAGGCTGCTCTTTCCCTGGTAGTCTTTTGTCCTGGGATCAGCGGAAGCTGGGCCCAGACCACATACAGTCAAAGCAAATCATAAACAGGTGACGTCATGTGAGTGTGATGGGTTACAGTGACAGAAAGCCCTAGGGAATGTGTCCAGGGAGCTGTAAGCATGCCGGTCGGGGGCTTTAAGGGATGCACAGGAGTTAGCTACTGAGAAGGCAGAGCAGTGTATGGAAAAGCGTGGTTATGGTCCAATGGCATGGCAAACCCAAAAGTTATGAGTGGTGGCTGCCCAGAGCTCAACTGAGTGCTGTGCTCACCACACCTACTGCAGATTATCTCAGCTGCTCCTCCTGATCGCCCAAGGCTCTCCTTGGCAGGGCACTGGGTTTTGCCAGGTGCTACAGCATCTATTTAGATTCTTGTCCCCAGTCTGTCCCTGGTGCAGTTATCCCAGGGCAAATGCCACCTGCTCATACGGCATGGTCTTCTTCTGTGACAGCTAAACTTAGCTCACTAGCATTTTGTTGGATCTGTTCATAAGGAACACTGCTTTCTTGTGACTTTTTTTTTTTCCGGCTTTGATATCCAGTGATTTAGAAAGGCTTCTCTGCTCAACTGTTTTTGGAAGAGTTTGTGAAGAGGGTATTGGTTCTTTAAGCATTTGTCAGTGTACACCAGAGAGCCACCTGGCCTAGGCTTCTCTGTGGGAAGACTCAAGTCTCAAGCTCATTAAAAACCACTCAGGTTTTCTGTCTTGAGTCAGTTCTGATATTTACGCCATTCTGAGGAGCCGCATTCCGCTTCCTTAATCTAGTCACTGCTGCTTTCTTTCATGCTACTTCAGAGTTCCCTTCGTGCAATTAAAAGCAGTGTGTTCACTGTTGGTTCCCATCTACAGACAGCCTCGCTGTCTCTCATAAACAGAGGGAGCCCTACTATGTTTAGTAATGAAGACTGGGGACCTGGAAGTGGCCCTGGTTATTTCTACCTGTTCGTCATATGGTCTATACTTTGAATCTTCATTTCCACAAAGGAAGGATGTCAGGATTGTGGGTTGTTTACAACAGGCTGTTCTCTTCTGTTAGTGTCATTGGTGCTAATTCCTTTCAGGTCTTCACCTCCCACGGCCCCACCGTGATCATGCCTACCTGGTTCTGCTCTCGAGCCTGGTTTTCCCACGTGGGCCCATTTGATGAAGGAGGACAGGTAAGTGCCAACCAGTAGAATTTGGGCTCTTTGTGGGTTCCCCTAGTTAGGCTGGGGTTTTCAGCTTCTTCCTACCACTCCTCTGTTAGTTTCCTGGTTCTTGGCTCAATATCCCCCCCTTCTGCCTGTGGTGGTGAAGTACAGACTTGTAGCAGACTACACTGTGGGTGACTCCCTTTCATCTCCGCCTTCCTTGCATTCTGACTCACCCAACCTCTCCCAGGTTCAGCATCCCATTCAGGGCCTCCTGGGAAGTCAGTTTATCGTCCCCCTTCTCTCCACTTTCGTGGGCTTTCCACTCTCTCGATCATGCAGCTGAGAAGCCACTCTGCTCGCTGATTATCTCATGGTTCTCTCCGTTGATAGTTTGCCCCCCAGACCTTTTCCAGTGTACAAAGTGGAATTTAAGGCAGGACAGGGTCTCGAGACCCTCAACTCACCTACCTTCACTTCACCCTCAGTCTGTCTTAGAATTCATTTCTTACCTGCTGAGAAAAACTAATCTCCGTTTCTGTCTGGTGACCCACATCACCCATAAGTGTCAGAATAGAGTCTTTCCTTTTATTGAGGCAAAACCTGGCTGTGGTGTCCAGGTCGAGCACTAGCTTCTGGGTTCAAGCAATCCTATGAGCTCTGCCTCCCAGATACCAGGGCCACAAGTGCCACCATCCTTGGCTCTAAGCAGAACACTCTTCCATAGCACCTGATGGTCAGGCTCAGTATCCAGCTTGGTGAGCACTGTCCTCTGGCTTTTGCAGGGGGTTCCAGAGGATCTGCTGTTCTTCTATGAGCACCTCAGGAAAGGTGGTGGCGTCTTCCGGGTGGACCACAGCCTGCTCCTCTACCGATACCACTTGTGTGCAGCCACACATTCAGTCCTTGAGTAAGTAGGACATACCAAGTTCTGCAAACATCTGGGACGGTCCAAGAATAGGTGAGGTGCTAGTGTAGCCAGGCCTAGGTCACTCGCGAGTCACTGGTGTGACTGGGCCCAGGGTTGGTGGAGTCAGGCCTCATAATGGCAGGATATAGGGCATGCCACCGAGCAGGTTAAGGAGGGGTCAGAGTATACTACATTACCCTTGTAGGAAGTCCTTCAGAGCTGCTGGATGTTCCACAGAGTTCAGGAAACATTAGTGCAAAAGCCAAATATATGAGTTTCCCTTATTGTGTGAGGTGAAGGCTCGCTCCCCACTTTCTTCTCATTTGCCCCAATCTAGCATGGCTCACCGTGAGCCCCAAGAGGAGTTCTGAGAAGAACTCCCTCATGGTGGAGGGAGTTGTCACAGCTGGTGTCTGAGCTATGCCTCCATAGCTGATGATCCCCTCTCACTTTTCTTTGTCTAGACAACTCTCCTCCTAGCCCCCTGGTTAAAGAAGTGGATAGGGTAAAAGAGGGTGAACTTGTTAACTCCTCAGTCTGTACTGTGTGTGAGACACTTATATCAGCCACCTCACTGTAATGTGAATTGTGCCTGTGCTAGGGGACTGTCCCCTCTATGGCCCACTGGGGGGAAGGGACCTCTGGGTACTGTCTTAGTGTTTTATTGCTATGAACAGACACCATGACCAATGTAAGTTTTAAAAGTTTTACAACATTTAATTGGGGCTGGCTTACAGGTTCAGAGGTTCAGTCCATTACCATCAAGGCAGGAACATGGCAGCATCCAGGCAGGCATGGCGTGGGAGGAGCTGAGAGTTCTACATCTTCACCCGAAGGAAGCCAGGAACAGACTGCGCATCCTCAGGCAGCTAGGAGTAGGGTCTCCAAGTCTACCCCACAGTGACACACTTCCTCCAACAAGGCCACACCTCCTAATAGTGCCACTCCCTGGGCCAAGCACATGCAAACCATCACAGTACCTTATTGCCCAAACCATGGATTTGCAGTAATTTACTTCCAGCTCTAGAGTGGCAGTGGTTATGTCCCTGACCTGGCTGGAGCTGTCTGAGTGGACCTTCCCTCCTGAGTATCTTACATCTACCACTCAGGCTTCAGGCTCCAGCATCTCAGTGACTCTGGGGTGGGTCCCTGGACCTTGGGCCTGCACCATTTACAAGATTCAGCTTCAGGTACAACAGAACTTGCCCTCCTTGCGTCTGAGCTTCAATCACAGCTTTAGAGGAGCGTATTGCAGGGTTGCTGTCAGGAAGCAGACCGCTGATGGGACCTGCTCCTAGGAAAGATGCTCAGAGGACATAGCAGTCCTGAAGGCCTGTGGGAAACTCAGAACACACAGTGAAACCCACAGACAGATGCACATGTAGTGCAGGTTTAATCAGTCTTTTACATCACTTAACAAACACGTAGGAAATATGTAAGGACTGAGAAGATTCCAGCAGCCCTGCAGACGCTAGCAAGGCTCTAGGAGTTGTGTACTAAGCTGTAGAACCTGTCTTAATAGATTTTAAATGGCTGAAACTGTATGGGATATGCCATGTACATCTTAGCTGCCCAGTTTCCTATGACAAACTGGTAGGCTAGTAGCTTGTGACCATAGGTGTTTGTTTCTCAAATGCCCCGACCCGCAGGGCAGTCGACCAGGGTCTGGGGTTCACCTCGGAGAGAATGGGGGATAAGAGACGCAAAGAACGGACAGCAAGTCAAGAAGTTTGATCAAGCTGACAATTTTTAATTTTTCTCAGGCAGAAGATATACTGGAAGAAGCAAGATGTGGGGAGGGGTTAGGTAACCACAAAAGAATGGGCCTGGCTCGATGACCAGGATATTGGCTGGGTAAATCGGCCAGCGGGGGGAACAGTAGGGTGGGTTGCTTAGTGACCTGACCACTGGTGCTAAGTGACCTGACAACCAGATTTATTCTATCTATCAAGTTCAAGCAGAACCGCAGGTGCAGGCTCAGGTATGGCTGCTTTGATCTAGCATAAGCACAATTGCTTTTTAACATGAAGGCTGCTCCCAACACTGAAAGGTCTGCATGTTGGTCACAAGTGGTATCTTCCTACCGTGCTCTCAAATTCCAGGAGAGGCACCATACTCTCTGGGGCGCCATCTGCCAAGAGCTTCACGTCCACAATATCTCTGGGGTAGGATTTCAACATAGGGAATGGTGGTACTAAAATGTTGCACCTTCAGCCACCAAAGCATTAAGTTAGAAATCATTACAGTATCTTGAAGAATCTAACATGAGGAAATTAGGCAGCCAAAGGGAAAAATCACAAAGGAAAAACATATAGGCTACAGCCTTCAGCATGTGCCATGGAGCAGTAGAGACTCCAGGTAAAGGAGGAGAGGCCAGGGATAGAAGAGGAAAAGCTAGAATAATAGCAAGACTGTTGTAAAAATAAAACGGGGAATTAACAATACTAGCCATCCCACAGACATTTAACCAAAAAGTAAAAGTTTTAATTTAGTAACTTAAGAACATTCACAGAAGATAGCCAGGCCAGGGGACTTTTCTGGGATATCCTGTAACATGGCTAAGGAAAGTATCAGTTTCTGCAACACCATTTTAGGAAGCAGAGGAGGACGCTGTTGGGAGGTAAACAGGCTCAATGCTTTGGAGCACCAGGTGTCCGAGACACTGAGCGGAAGGCCATGCTCGCCACCGATCAATCCAGCTGCAGTCTCATGATGCTTGGGGCAGCAGTGCCCGTGAAACAGATACACAGCAAGAGTACAACTGTTTAAAAAGTCTCCTAGTATGGTTTACATCACCCTGTGTTAAATCTTAAACACAGCACTGTTTGTCCAAGGAAGGCGCCCCTTCCCACGGTCCTCTGATAGAGGTAGAGTGTGTGACAAAGCACCGTAGCAGCTGTCTGGGCACCAAGCTGCAACTGTCCCTGGTGCCAGTTCTACCGGCTGGTGAAACCATCTTGCACCATCGTTGTGCAGGCCACGTGAGCGTGAGGTGCCTTGAGATCATGTGGTCATTTGTGTAAGGGAGGTCCTTCCCATGCTGGTCTGTGAAGCTCAAGCCACCTGGGTGGTGACTTGTAGCCCACCCAGCAGGCATTCATCATGTCTCTCAATGGAGCAGCCTGTGTGTACAGAGCAGCCTGTGTGTACAGAGCTCACTCCTTTGTGTTTGCACAGTAAGCTTTGCCACCCACAGCACAAAAATAAGTGATCTAATGTAAGTTTCTGTGTTGGATTAAAGTCTTTAAGCTGTGAGCGGCGGCACCTCCCAGGATAAAAGCTGTAATTACAACCTGAGGCTTGCTTAAGAGTTGAATTTGCACAAACCTCAGGTGGCAATGGTCTTGATTCTGTCATTTTTAAAGCTCAAGATGACCTGAATTTGTGTCGTTTCTATGTATGTGTGGAGTACTTCACATGGCAGAGGGCACGAGAATAGCATCTCCGGGAACCAAACATTCCTTAAACTTGAGAGCGGCTGAACCTAGTATGTTGTCACGCCATCCCTGTCTGCCTTTACTGCTGCTTCATCCTACAGATCATGTATGGTTAGCCGTTTACGGTGCAAATGCTGCCTGCCCTCTTCTGGAATCACGGTTGAGGTCTGTAGAGAAGTATGTTTCTGACCTTGTTTCCCACGGCCATATGATGCTGGTTTAAAGAGCACCAGATAAGACCGTTTCTCCAGATGAGCGCATAGCAACAAGAAGCACTTCAGTAGGGATGGGGGGGCTGGACTCGACACCACTAGTGACCTAATCCTTGGCGTCCAGCCTGAGGCTGCCTCTGCTGACCTACTGCTGCAGTGGTACCTGACAGGCTGTCCCCTGTGTTCTTATAGCCTTTTTTTTTTTTTTTCTGACCACAGGTGCTCCTGGCCATTGGCCATATCCTCTGGGAATAGGCCACCACTCCTACCCGGGACTCCTATGAGCTGGTGCAGTACTGATCTGTGATGTTTTAGCCTCTTCCCAGAAAGTTCCAGAAACTCTCACATACAGGTCCAAGAAAACCAGTTCCCTTAGCTATTGACCCTAAGCTCTAAATTGATGGTTTCATAGCAAGAAGAGATGGATGTGTTAGGTGCCAGATGGCCTGTTCTCTAGGCAGACTCCTAGGAGAAGCGAGTCCAGTGCAGAATGCTCCTTCCTTTTTATAACTCCCCGCATCCTCTGTTAGAGACCACCTAGTAAAATTCAGAAGACTAAGGGCCTTATGGGCCTAAAGCCCAGTCCCGGTGGGTCATTCCTCTATAAAATCATTGGTGCCCAGTGTTTTGGGGAACCAAGCTGACTTCACTGTACAGGGAAACCCACCATCCTGCAAATCAACTTCACGGATTGAATATGTGAGATCTTGCAGGGTTTTCCTTCCACAGAAACACCCAGTAGACCCAGCTAGGGCATGGGCAGGATGTCACCAGCACATCACCTGTGCTTGGTCTCTAACAGGGGCTGCTGTTGCACGTGTTGACTTACCTGTGTACATGCCCTATAACATACATGCAGAAGCACACGTTCACATGTGCACTCATACCACACAAGTGCATTGTAGATGCACTCCTGGTTTTGATGCATATACACACATGTTCATCTTGTCTTGATCAGACACCAAACAAAGCAGACCTCTTGTACTGACCAAGGCTGTGGAGACAGGCCCTCAGGTGGTCCTCAAAAGGTCAGGTAAGGACAAGCAGCCCTCTGAACAGGGCAGTCCTTGAAAAGCCTGAGATGACAGAAGGGGCCTGGTAGCCCCTGCTACATCTCCTGTGTTTGTGCAGCCATGAGCCCTAGCAGGTCTCCTCAAGGGCACTTAAAGGCAGGAGGCAAGGGGAGACCCTTGTGGCCAGGATGGGGTTTGAGGTTTGCCTACTGGTGCACCATAGGGTCTGAGCAGCCTGTGCCTGGATTTCCCTCACACTCACTCTGAGGAGAACCCTCATCCACACTTAGGCAGAACAGATGCCCCAAAAGGCAAGTCTTGCTTTTTGGCTCTTAGCTCCACCTTGCTGCTTCTTGACTGGTACCATCACGTAAGGTTTGCTGAGGGATAGAAATCAGAAGGGCCTTTCTTGGCTTATGACATTGGTGAAGTATCTGCTCCTTGCATGAGGCCTGTGAGGTCAAGGCTCTCACTCTTAGGGTCTTCCATTTCCTTATGTGATGGTATGGCTGCAGTGAGGTATACGTATGGAACTGAAGTATATCTTGTTTGTGACTTTCTCATTGAAGGTGGGGGGGCACTACAGCCATAGGCAGGACTGGCTGGGGTTCATAATTAAATGCTATTCACTTAATGTGGTTCCCCAGAACCCCTAGGGAATCCCCTACCAAAAATCACTGACTGAGCCCAGCACAACCCTAATTAGAATGTTTAACTTGGGAGGTCTCAAGAAAATGCTGAACTGGCAAAACGTGCTCTGATGTAGGTAGTGACACAAGAGGTTCCACCCAAAGGACCAAGATGCTAGGGGTCTGGGCAGAGAGACAGGGTGGAAGGCCTGGCCCTGAGATTAGGGACAGTGGGTAAGTAGAGCTCAGGGGAGAAGAAACAAGCCCTGGAGATCTGCAAACCAAGGGCCTGCTGCCTGGGAGCAGGAGCAGGTATGTCTGTGCTCAGAAAGGGACATCTCTGGGATTGTCTGAGGCAAGGGACAGCCTGAGGCAGAAAGTTTACTTCCTAATGTGTTCATATTACCAGACCTTTCTTCTGAGTATTGACTAAGCTGGGAAATTAGACCCATGTTGTTGGGTCTACTACAACTCCCTTTCACTTTCTAACTCAAAAGGACTAGTTTCACATCCTGGAGAGGTGCTCTGTCAGTGAGTGCTTGCTGCAGAAACACAAGGACTTAAGTTCAGTTCCCAGCATCTACACAAAAAGCTAGGAATGGCAACACACACCTGTAATCTTAGTGCCGAGAAGGGAGACAGGAGAATTCCTGGAACTTTTTGGCTAGCTAGTCTTGCTGAATTGGTGAGCTCCTGCTCAACCTTGTCTCAAAAAATAATGTGAAGAGTGACAAAGATATGAGATGCCAACCATTGGCTTTGCATGAACCCTCATACATGTTGACACAGCTGCCAGATAGAGGGGGGGGGAGGAGAACAAACGAACACACAGCCATCCATCAGGTCTATATCAGGTCTACATCCCGCCTAGAAAGCAGGACCAATATGGGTGGCCCAAGGGCATTTGTTTACATGGTTCATGGTTACCTCTTCCTATGAGAGGTGGCAGAAGAACAGAGTTAGAGCTCGCTTGGATATGGTTTAGATTCAGTGGGCTCCCAGCCTAAACAGGGTGTGGCACTCATGTATGTCCCCAGGGCTAATGGGCAAGGTGGCACTGGAGCCCACACATCTGGCCACTTTAGCTTCCCTCTCTACTTGGCTACAGGATGACCATCTGGACTCACCGTGTCCACTTCCTAGAGGAACAAATCCTTCCTCACTGGAAGTCCTTCACCATCTGGAATGCAGGCAAGCAGGGGCGTAAGTTATACCGCAGCCTGACTGCAGCCAGCCGGCACAAGGTAGGACACTTTCCTCCTCATTCTGTTGGCCACTCTCCTGCCTCCCCTGATGCTATCACATCTTTATCCTGCAGTCCCACCCCCACCCCCACCTAACTACTAGCCCATGTTCACCCCCCCAGGTGGTGGCCTTCTGTGACATTGACAAGAACAAGATCAGGAAGGGCTTCTACTGCCACGAGGACTCACAGGTGTGTAGCCATGTGGCAGAGCACCAAAGCCCCTTACAGGGAAGGGCCTTCCATACCATGCCAGACTTCCCTTACACTCACTTGGGCTCTGCCCCTCCTTGGGGAAATGGCTACATAATGTTGGCCTACCAGAGTGAGTTGGTGGTTCTTGTGGCTATCAGGTGGCTGGGGCTGCCAGAACCTGGGGGTGCAACCACGTGTCCTGTCCCCATCTGCTACTTGATCACCAGCTACTGAGCAGAGGCTGTGGCTAGCACAGGTCTCAAGGAGTTCCTTCTGTGTGAAGCCCTAATGACTCACAACTGGCACCATCTCTGTAGGAGAGACCCAAGCCAAAGGTTCCCATCCTGCATTTCCAAGCTGCCCAGCCACCTTTTGTCATCTGTGTGAAGCTGGTGAGTACTGGCAATGGCTGCAGGGCTCCTGGGTATCCGCTGTCCCACTCTGATCATAGCAAAACCAAGGACAAGACCTGACCACGGGCCCTGGGACATAGCCCACTACCTATATGCTCTTACTGTAAATCAAATCTTACCTTGTGGCCATAGGGACACCCTGGACTAGGCTAGAGGCCATAGCGGCTGCTCTGTGGGCTGCATGCAGCTGGAGAGTGGCCTGTGGGTCCTAGGGACAGGGTGGTGGTGGGCACCCCTGGTAACACCCTTACAAAGCCTTTTTCACTCTTTCCTTTAAACACTGAAAGCCATTGTTCTGAGCCCAGCCATGATGGTCTAGGTGCCATGGTTCCTGCTACTCAAAGGGCAGCCTTACCCACATATAATATAGCTTGGTGGTGACCAGTAGGGTCACAGGACCCTCCTTTGGTTCATCTGGTTTCTCCATTTTTGGTCATGTGGGCATAGGTGCCAAGCATCCTGTTTCTGTGCAAACTGAGGTTACTTGTGGTCAGTGCAAAAAAGAATCTCGGTCTCTCCAAGGAATGGGTCTCCAACAGTTGTGCCAAGCTGAAAATGGACAGACAGCAAGCGTCTTACTGGGGCTAAGGCTAGACTTTCTTTATCTACTCTGGACACCGTCCTTGGTAGGTCAAGTTCCTGGTAGACATTCCCTCAGGAGACTTGGCTCTTCAGATATTATTCTTTAATATGGTGACATTAACTGATTTTATGATGACAGTCTAGTGTCCTGCATAGGAATTTCTCCCCAGTGAGAAACCTCACGTTCATCGACAGGTAGCATCTGTCACAGGTCCATCTGGAAGGGATTTATATTGGCCTTTCCTGGTAGACATTCCCTCAGGAGACTTGGCTCTTCAGATATTATTCTTTAATATGGTGACATTAACTGATTTTATGATGACAGTCTAGTGTCCTGCATAGGAATTTCTCCCCAGTGAGAAACCTCACGTTCATCGACAGGTAGCATCTGTCACAGGTCCATCTGGAAGGGATTTATATTGGCCTGTGGAGGGCCAGTGTGTCTTGCCCATGTGACCACCTCCAGGTCACTGACCATGTAGAATCCTGCTGGTCAGTAGCCCTACTTCCTGTCCACAGTTCTTCCTCACTGTAGTAAATGGGTCGGTCTCTGCACTGGTCGGAAGCTCCTGGGTGCATCCTGCAGCAGAGCCAAGCAGGCCTTATACATCTGCTCACCATTGGTCTCTGAAACCAGCAGGGGTAGTCATCATTCCTGCCACCCACCATTCTGCTCAAGCTTTGAGTCCAGGGCAGTCTTATTTCTAAAGATCTCACTGTAAGTTGTGTATGATTTGCTTGACGCCTTTTGTTCTTAAATAGTTTTTCTCTTTCAAAGTCCTAGTGGGAATTTCCAGATACCAGGTGAGAGGGCATGGCCACACTGAATGTTAGCAGCCCCAGGACAAGGCATCGCCCTCTCTATTACCAGATGGATATAGTAGGCCCTCAGCAAAGGCAGCCTCAGCCTCCAGTTGCAGCTGTCCACCTCAGTTCATAGGTCATGGAGGGGATAGTAGGTGGTGGGCCATGCTGCTGAGACTGGAGGACACAGGCCAGACTTCAGCCTGTTTCAATCCATGGTTTCCAGTCTGTGATACCTCATTTCAGGTCATGGCAGGGTTAGGCCTTGGTTCTAGCCCCTGAGAAAGATGTGTGTCTGTCTGTGTCTCCTGTAGAGTGATGTCACACAGCAGTGGATGTGGGGACAGTCAGGAACAGCATTCCGCTGGCGACACTATGGGAGTGGAAGGCCCCTGCTTAGTTTTGTACCTTTACCAAGCGTCCTCTGGCAGTCCTATAGCATTTCTCTTAACACAATGAGGGAGACGGCCCACCTGTCATGTGCTGTGTATTTTGAATATTCTTCCATTTGTGTGCATGTGTGTTTGTATGTGCTGATGGAAAAGCTCACTGCCTTCTAGTGCTTCATCATCAAGACAGGTTCTCTCACCGGGAACTTCCTTATTCAGCAAGACTAACAGACAAGCAAGCCCAAGGGGTCCTTCTGTTTCTGATTCCCTACTTCTGTGACTGCAGGTGTATCCCACCATACCCAGCCTTTACAATGGTGCTAGAGAGTGAACGAAAGTCCTCATGCATGTGTGCATGCACAGCAAACACTTTCCTGAAGCCATCTCTAGCTCAGGAGTTTTAATTTATAAACTGATGTTTGCCATTTAGAATGACTTACACTATTTGACTTTTCCCCTTGTGAAAGTATGATTCATTCTGAGATGGCTACTCTTGATCATGCATGACACTTTATAGAGCACTGCCCACGTCTGTATCTAGGACTTTTGCTTCTTAATTTTATCTGTGATACAATGAGAAGTTACTTTGGTAGAAAGATAAACTAGGAATCCCAAGTTTTCTGTTTTGCACATCTAATCGTCTCAGCCTCTCATCTTAGGCAGCCCGTTCTGATAGGGAATGTGCTGGCTGAGATGCTCATTTCTGCTCCTGGGTCTCTTTCTACCAATCACCAATTCGCATTCCAGTGCCTTACCACAGAGGGAAGCTACTCTTCCTTACTCCAGAATTTGTCTCACATTTTTATTTAAATAAACTGCTGTATATGCAGAGAAAATGTCTCATCTCAACACAGATTGGCAAGCACGGACCTGTAGGTCACATTTAGCCCTCCACCTGTCTTCATAAGTAGCTTTCTTAGAATACGGACAATGTGCGTTCACAGAGCAGAATTACTGCCTCCTTAAGAACAGAGCAGATGCTCTTCCAAGGAGATGTGCAGACTGCTCACCTATGCAATGGCTCAGAGAAGAGCAGCAAGACCCCACACACAGCTCACAACATGATGACTCCAGCCAGCAGGACACCTTGGCATCAGCACAGCACTGTGCACACAGAACTGTCTGCTTGCCCCTCGTGTGTATGGACTCCCAACTTTGCTCTTACACCCGGTTCTTCTCAGCGCCTGTATATGATCATCCACTGTGTAGACTACTGGATCTTGTTGGCATGTCAGGACCCTGGCTTGTGGGAGTCATCTCTAGCCTTCAGTTGTCACTCATGCTGCTGTGAGCTCCCATTTCTATGGTTTATCCCAGAAGAGAAGTCAGGTTGAACACCTCCAAAGACCACCTGTATGGGCAAACTGATTGTTTTCTATCCTTTTAGAGTTCTTTCTTGCTGTAGTTGTAGGAGTATCTTGCTTAAGGTTGAGCACCACTCATCTGGTGGAAACTTAGATTTCATCTGTCACATTTATAACTGGGCTTCAACTGGAATACGGTGGCAGAGTTGGCTTTGTGTCCTGCAGTCACCCTCTCCTTTCACCCTCACAGGATTATGTTAACTATTTGGAGCACACGAGTAGTGATGTGTTTAACAATGTTAGGTCTCCTGGGGCGGGCTCTGACCTCTCCTGGCCCAAGGCTGACGGCTTCTCTGGATGTTGGGAAAGGAGAGGTGAGGGAAGAGTGGAAGGGCAGCAGGTGCAGCCACTGCGGACACTTCCGATTTCCCAGGTAGAATGCTTTTCACTTCCTATTTCTAGCACTGGTAGTGGTGGGACAGGTAGAATCAGGGTGACAGCCTAGTTTAGAGGCCTCTTGTGTTAGTCAAAGGACAGATGACTTAGGAGGAACGGCGCAGTTCCTCCCACATCTTGCTGCAGACTTCATCTGCCGATAGGCTGTTCTTCAGCAAGAAAATGGGCCTTGCTCCTGTCCGGGACTGGGGGATGACAGGTAAGAGGAATCAGAGGGTGGGTGCTGGGCAGATACCCAGTGCACAATTCCTTGGATAGACAGAAGGAAAGGTGAAATATTCCTGGACCAACTGAGAGTGGCTCAAATGCCTTCTGTAGGGGCCAACACCAGGTGGCAAATGCACCTTTCAGTACCTCATTGCTGTTGGTGTCCAACAGATATATAACAGCAGCACTGGCCACTGCCCTCAGTGGCCTTTGGTTCTCTTCAGGCCTCCTCCCTAATCCGTAGAGGATCTTAAGTTCATTATGAGCCACCTAACAGTAGATTAGGTAGACCCACTCCCAGCCCCTGACCTGAGTCTTTGCAAGAGTCCCAGAGAGTGAGAGGAAGTCTGACTGAGCTGGATCCTCTCTCCCCAAGGACCTCACAGGGGGTGAGTTTGAAGACAACCTGAAGTCACTACACTTGCAAGAAGGCCGGGACTTCGTTCACTTCAGCTGAGGCTGCTGCCAAGGTGGGTGTACACAGCAGCACTAGTAGGCTCTGAGCCCTGTCTGATCTGCCTCCCTTTCACACAGACGGCTCAGTCTCTGCTTCCTCCAGCGTCTCCCCTCCCTCACACTTACTGCATTAATTCTCGCCCATCTGTTTCTGCTTGAGGCTTAAATCTCCTAAGAACCACTTTAGGCAAATTTCCTATAACTTTCACCAGCTAGCTGGTAATTTTTTAAAACTACTTTTTAAACAGGAGTTTGCAAAAAGTTCTGGGTTCTAGAAATGTCTATTAAGCTAAGCTTTTCTTCATTCTGAAACCATCTGTACTGGCTACCTTCCTTATTGCTGTGACCAAATTCCAAACAGCCAACGCCTCATGGTTTGAGGGTCCATCATGGTGGGGAGGGCATGATGGTGGAAGTCGTTCCCAGCTGGAACTCTCCACCTTCTCATCTTAGTGGAGCAGGAAGTAGAGGGGGGGCCAGAAGCAAGGGTGAGGTCTAGTGACCCACTTCAAGCTAGGCCTAATTCTAAAAGGTGCCAACGACTGGGGCAAAATGTTCAAACACGAAGCTGTCAGAGACATTTCACATTAAAATGATAAAATCCTTAATAACACATCTCACTTCTCAAGTGATCTTTTAGATCACGATCTTGATTGATCTCAGGCTTTGATCTTTTTGAGTTACATTGTTGTTTATTTTGTAGCCCAGGCTGGTCTTGAATTCAGCCCTCCTGTCCCCACCTCCTGAATGGTGGGCTGCGAGTGTATGCCTGGCTTAAACTTGTTACAGTCAGACACATCCAAGACTCAGAGCTCTAACAACTTTCTACTTAAGAAACCCGGGCACCTCCCTCTCCAGCACTGTGCCTTCCCACATCTTGGATGTTAGACCTCCAGTCTTTTGCTTTGCTTTTGTTGTATATTGTTTCTGGAGTTACTGGCAGAGTTGGTTCTTAGTGATGGGTTGATCTCCCTGTCTGTGGACGCTGGCCTCATCCTCTTAGAGGTTGTATCTTTCTGTCTTGGAATTACCTAGTCTTTTCAACACAGGAGTCTGGGGGACTCACTGGATGACTCCTTTAGGGCCACAGCTCCTTCCTGTGAGGATAGTTTTTCCATCTATAGGGTCCCAGGGTTTTATCAGGTTTCTTGTGGGCTTTTAGCTACTCTACCCCACTACCAATACTTCATGACTAGGTTTAGGAACCTGGCCGTGGGCACAGTGGCCGTAGCTACTTTCTTCCTGCTGTTAAATCATAGGTTCACAGGAGGCCAAGTGAACACTCTTGTGTGGGCACACACCTATTTGGCCTCCTGCCCAAACATGCCCACTGCAGAGCTTTCCATGGGGGCTTTCACATGCCCCCATATTTGCTGAGTCTAACATAAACCCAGCATTATTGCCGTGATGGACCGACCTGATCACACCAGTTGTCATTATACCTGGAGAAGAGGGCTCCCCCTAAGAACTTCAGTGGAAACCCTTCCTGCTGAGGTCTTTCTAGACCACCAGGCATCCGGTGGGAATAGTTGCCTATGGTGGGATCTGCATGCAGAGGGGGCTAGCTGGGAACAAAATCATTTACTTCACCCATTAAATCTCACTGAAAGGGACATTACTCTGCTAGAGTGACATCAGTAGGTCTGTTGGAAACCAGTTGGTCTCCATGTCTTAAAATGTCCTGTTTGGAATTGTGTTTTAAAATACTAAAAATAGCTAATTCTGTTTCCCAGCAGACATCACAGCAAAGCCAGTCTCATACGCGGCCGTCTCAGCTGATCTCAGCCAGGTTTTCTTCTACTCACAACAGAAAGGTGTGGGAGACTGGAATGAAGTATGAGCCAGGCCTCAGCCTCCAGAGGTCCCTGCCACCAGGGCAGCACAGCAAACCTGCAGAACTCAGGCCTGGAAAGTGGCTCCCGATAAAGGCGGCAGCCTGTGTGCTCTCCGTTCTGGCTCCATGAGATGCAGGCTATTGCACTGAGTGGACACGTATTACCACAGGACTTGGCTTGAGACCCTGGCCACTTCAGCCACATGTCCATCCTCAACAGCTTAATAAGCAGTGATTGGCAGTCCTTCCCAGGCCTGAGAGACAGAGAGGCTGAAGAGGCAGGCGTGGGGCTACCACAGCAGGACAGGTAGCCATGCGGGCCTGGGACAGGAGGTGCAAAGGATCCAGGCTTCGGGACCAGTGTTGTCATCTACATTCCCACAGGGATGCTGGATTCTCATGATCTCTTGCTCAGACCATTGTGATATTGTCGGTGGCTTGGCTGGCTGAACATGTGAGAGAGCTATCTGTTACTGCATCCGCCCAGCACTTTAAACTCTACACCAGGGTGTGAAACACCCATCATGCTACACAAATCACACAGCAAGGCCCTGAAGAGGAGCCCACGGTAGATCCTCCAGCTCCTTTTGCACAGACGTCCCAGAGACAGGCAGAGGCTGGGCTGTGTGATACATGATTTAATGAGAAGCACATCTGTGTGACAGCAAAAGTATGGGCAGTCCAGGCCACCAGAGCACAGCATGCATGAGGAATTGCTGCTCTCTGGGGATGGCCTCCCAATCCATCTAGCAGCAGGTGCTACCTTTCTCAGAAGTCTGTGGCACCAAGTTTCCATGATGGTAAAGCCTGTTGTGGAGCCTCAGGGCAAGGCATCCCAGCTAGGCGGGCAAGGCTCAGCTTCCTGGAACAGGCTGTAAAGAGACATGGCAACATCAGGCTGGCTGGCACCCCACCCTCTTTGATATATGGCTAAAGCCAGCCATGACCAGAATCCTGGCAGCCTGAACTGTAGTAATAGCTCTGTGGCCTTGTCAGGGTAGATGTAAACTCAAGATCACTGTGCATAAAGGACCAAGACTACACCATGTCGACATCTGTTGTCACCACTCCTAGAGCCAATCAAGCGACCAGGCCACACCTGTGTATCTCATTATGGCTCCTACAGGGGGAAGCCCTGGGGAGACTTGAGCACACAGACCCAGTGTAATAAACACAAAATCTCTCTCAACATGACACAGCCATGACAGGAGCTCAGGCACAGAGCTGACTCAGAGCAAAGAGGAGTAAGGAAAGAAGCTGACCAGGGAGACCAGGCCAGCTGAATACCAAGACCTCAGGGTTAGTACAAACCAGTTTCAGACAGGGCTCTGCAGCAGGAGGTCAAGGCCAGGGATAATGTAATGTGTCAAGAAAGAGTGCTGGCCACAGGGTAATCGGGGACAGAAGAGCAGAGCTGTGAAACAAGTTAACAGGGTAGGAAATGAAATTCAGATAAGGGGGAAAGAAACATTAAACAGGAAGGTCAAATAGGAAACAAAGATGGTGGATGTAAACTTGCCTATAATTATACAGTAAACATGAACTCATGAAATGCTAATTAATAAAGATGTTAAGGCGCGATCTTGACTATAACATTCCTAGACATTGAAAGTGTGACAGGAAACAGATGTCACCACACTAACAGTGAGCAGAAGAGATGTTAAGAGTAGGAACACAGCTTCTAAATGCACCCCCCAAAGTTTAAACATAATTAAAGGACATTCGAGACAAATGCAAAACATTAATTCCTCAGCAGATGGAGGAAAATGACAAAAATGTGTACTAATGGGTCTCACAATTAAGAAAGCTGTTTCTCAGAATGTTGGAGAACTGAGACCTCCATCCTGAAACTGGAGAGCATATATAAGACACAGAACCTAGCAAAGTCCACCAAAAGGCTCATAAGTACCTGAGAATACCAGTCAGGGGGGGCTTCCATGGTTAACCTCATGAGACCTGAAAAACATCCACTCATTCCCAGCAAGGAAGAAAAGTCACCCCTGTGAGGCATACTGGAACCAGGTCTACTAGCTCCTAGGCTAGATGGGCCAGGCCTAGCCTGAGATTGGAGACAGGCTGGCCAAGTAGAATGTTCCGCTCTCCCCCACTCACCCCCAGGATGCTTCTGGGCTCCTGGAGGACTCAAGTTCTATAAGAGCAGAGAGCCCAAGGTCAAGGGTACAAACAAATGGAAAGACCCTTAGGCCTATACCACAGACATCTAACAGCCCCTTCCAAGAAGAAAAGCAAGCCACACACTGCTGTCCATTCCATCAGCACATCTACTTGTTAAGATGTGTGTATGCTAAGAAAAACATGGCTCAGAGAAAGCGCCTTTGACATGGAAATGGGATTATTAAGTTCAATCCACTTCCTTAGCTCACCATACCTGGAAGGTGAGCTATGGAGAAGATACAGGTGGCTGTGGTGGTTTAAATAAAGAACGGCCCCCACAGGTTCATGTGTGAATACCTATCCATAGCTGGTGGAACTGTTTGGGAAGGATTTGGAGGTGTGTCACTGGGAGTGGTTTTGAGGTTTCAAATGATTCCATTTCCAGTGATCTCTGCTTCCTGTTTATGGATCAAGATGTGAGCTCTCAGCTGTTCCTACTGCCATGTCTTTGCTTGGCCATTATGGACACTAACCCTCTGAAACCATAAGTCCAGTGAAGTGCCATCTTAAATTGCTGTTGCCATGGTATTTTGTCACAGCAGCACAACTATAACCCAGTAAAGGTATAGGGAGGGGATCAGAAGATGGTGTTGAAGAACAAACTAAAAGAGTCATTAAACTGGCACGTGAACTTTCTAAGCAGAGATGCAAGTGGTGCATGAACTGGGGACCAATCACACAGACAGCATCTCCATCTGTAGGACTTAAGGGTGACCTTCCAAGGGCCTAGTGTCAATCAACCTTAGCTCCATTAGCCTCAACATAGTCCCAGGCCAACCTGGCTGGTAGTGTAAACTGACAAACTAGTTCTGAGGGTTTGAACCACAGACAAGCTTTGGCAGGATAAAACTGGAGAATGGACATGGTGAGCGCCATGAGCTGTTGTGAGAGCCATGCCTCTCCCATCACACAGTCTGTACTGACTTACAACTGATGGTGTGATCCAGTGTAAGACTCCAAGTGCAGTCACTGCACAGTGGTGGTGACAAGACCCGAGCCATCTGACACAGGAAGCATAAAGTGACCTTCCCGTCACACAACAGTTTGTCCCAAGTAACTGAACTTCTCCATGTAAAGTCGGTACACAGAGCTTTCAGACACAGCAGGCTGCCTGTGCTGGCTGGCTGGTTTTATGGCAACCTGACACAAGCTAGAGTCACTTGGGAATCTATGTGTAAGCCTAAACTGTAGGCAGGCTTGCCTGGTGTCTTCTTAAGCAGTGATTGATGTGGAAGAGACCAACCCACTGGGGGTGGAGCCACCCTCAGCTGGTGGTCTTGGGTACAAAAGCACTACATAACCTTAGAGTAGACCACAACACAGAGGCTAAGAGTATTAAGCTGGACACATATTTCTAGGATGAAAAGTCGATACGTAGAATTCTTTCAAGTCCTCATAGACAGACTGACCCATAGAACACAGGAAGAGAGCCCAGAGACAACAGATCACAGCTTTCATGACAACTTAAAGTGCAACCCCAGGACAAGGGTCCTCAGAAACCATAAACACACCAAGGCCAAGATAAGTGGAGAGGACAGGCCTTAGCACAGGCAGCCAAGAAGGCTGGGGCCCCAGTGGACAGGAGAGAAATGGAAGCCTGATGGGACAGGTGTCCTCAGAGGGACAGAGCCCGTAATGGGATGTACAGCCAGGAAGGGAACAAGGAGGAAACTACAGCCTCCTTCCCAAATTCCTAGAAGACAGAAGCCGACACAACTTGTGGCCTACATCGGTAAGATGACACCGTGCAGCCAGCACACTATAAAGACACAGAACGTGCCCACCCTGGCAGGAGACGAAGCTCTCCCAGTTGGTCTGGACAAAGTAACGGCAGCAATGAATACTGACCATGGGACCCATTTACTTTAGACCAGAACTCAGAACAACAGGCAACACAGGTACCACGTGTCCTCAGAATATTACAAGTATTACCTTTGGAACCAGTTGGGGTCTGGGCACACCAAGGAGGTCACACAGGTGATTCCGCTGTCCTCTTACAACGGGAAGCTCTGCGTCCCTAAGGAGGAAAACATTTGAGTCCCCTGTGTCACATGGCTCAGCATTCCACCCCTTGAGACCTGGTGGTGTTGGGGCAAAACTCTATCCCCCAGAGTAGACACCAGGAGAACCTAGCTCTTTCACAGGACTGATATACACCCCATTCTAGGGACATGCGGAAGAAACACTACCTCAGACTGAGAGGGCTGCTGGAGCGCTTTATTAGAATTCAGCTGTTGACTGCTTTCATTGGAATAATATGTAATGCTGTTAAGTATTAAGCATGTTTTTTCTCTATGTAAAATTAGTTTAAAAGAAAAAAAGCTTCTCTGTAAAGCAGGCGCTGTGCTCTGGCAGAGGAGCAGTGTTCCTAGCACCCATGTAGGGTACCTCGTAACCACCTGCGACCCCAGCTCCAAGGGAATTGCACGCCCTTTTCTGGCATCCCTAGGCAATTGTACAAACACGCACACAAGCCTTGACAGACAGCCGCACATGCATACATATTGTTAAAAATAAAAGTAAATCTTAAAAAACAAACAAACAAAACCAAAACAAAACAGTTCTTCCTCTCCCAGCTGTTCTCACTCAAGATGAGTTTATGAGAAAGTTGGAAGTAAAGTCTGCCATCCTGAGGTTTGGCCACTGTCTCCTGAGAAGGCACCAAGTTGAGTTCCTACTGACAGCAAAGATCTTGAAGTGCACTCTGGCCTTCCAGGTCCCCACAGCTCTTACCTAGGCAGGAAGGCCACATCCTAGCAGGGGCTCCTTAGGGAGGTCACTGTTCTGAGGGGCACGCATGAAGAGAGCACAAACCCTGACTTGCTGAAGCAACCTGGTGAATGCCAACAGGCCTGCCAGTATCTGAGGTCAGCAAGCCCGCTCTCCATTGGTCTAAGGGGACAGTGTTTATAGGCAACAACAGTGATTGGAGCTGCCTGGCTGTGCCTCCCAAATAATACAGAATGGGAACAAGCCAGCTTGAAGTGCACCTGTGCACAAGTGCTAGTTCCATATATGTGACTGTATGTGCTTAGCAGTGCATACATGTGTGACTATATGAACAGTCACATTATGTGATCATGTATGCAAACCTGTATATAAATATGTGCAGGACCATGCATGTGTACCGCACCTGGATTACGGGTCATAGGTTCTTGCTGTTGTGGCCATAAATAACTGTTTCCAGACCCAGCCTACAGCACCCACAGGCCATACACCACCACTGTCCCTTCTGCACCTCTTGACTTTGAAGACAAGTTTCTAAGATCATTAAAACAGAGGAAAAACCACAAGGCCCTTGGAGTAGCAAAATGACAGTAGGTAGCTGACATCCACTTGGTGGCAGTTACTGAGAAACACTGACTTCTGACCAGCAGGGGTCTGACCCACTCTGCCCACTTGCTCACAAGAGAAAAGCGATTGCACATTAAACATTTCCTGAAGCTCCCAGGATGTGAAGTTCTTAGGTGAAGGGTTGGAAATATCTCCCCTCTTTCCATCAAAAAGCTGCAGGGACAGGAGAAAGTATCACCAGGCTCAGGCAGGCAGGAGCTACTCACCAGGCTGTGTCACTGAGCACAGACATGACCTCATCAAGCACCTCAGCATCTACCAAGTCGCTATAGGTGAGCACCATCTCATAAACCTGGCTTGCTGTGCTCTTCCGGATCTGGAATGAGAACAGCAGGTCAACAGGAGGAAAAGCCATCAGCACCTAGAGCGCCCCAGGGGTCTTCTTAGAAGGTCCATGAAAGGAGGAAGAGGAACTCAGCCACGGCCCGGGTACTTCTGCCATCACAGGCTTGCCCACCAAAAGGTGCGGTAGGAACTCCTACAAGGGAATCTGTCTGTCTCGCTGTCTCTTGGTTATTTCCTGTGACATACTACGTCATATGAGATCTGATCTACCTCTGGCAATGTGTTTCTGACAAACAGGCTGAGCTGTGGGGCCATCCCACTCTACCTCAAAAGACCACTGTAAAGGTTCTCAGATTTGTACTTCTTGGGCAAGAGGGAAATCCTAACACTGGGCTGTGCTTCCCATGCCCACGCTCCCCGGTACCAGCACCGTGTTCCTTTCATACAAACACCAACCAGGTGATTGCCCACACCTGGAACCCATCTCACCCTGTGTTTACGTCAAAGCCCTGCCAACAGACACTCATCTTTAGAGGTCACATGTAAGCACAGACCTGGGTCCCAGGCAGGTAGCTTTGAGGTGGGGCAGACACACTCACCACAGGAAAAGGGTGGCCAAGGAGGAGGAAGAGCTGCAGAAGAACCTTCTTTCTCACATCACCACTGAACTGCACCATCCCACAGAGCCTGCAGGAGACCCACAGGTAACATGGAGCTGTGCCACACTCATGCTGTTACCCAAGGACCCACATGGGAGACCCAGGAAGCACACAGCATGAACCTCGAGTCATGTGCTAACGTGTGTGCTTACCTATGTACAGATCTGTGTATTGTGCACCAGTGTGCTCCCATGTAATCTACGCTATCTTGTATGCTCCTGTGCACTGTATGCTGATGTGCTCCCATGTGCTCACCATACGTGGTGAGATCTTTGTGCTAGCATGTGCATGCTTGTGTACCCAGATTCCTGCATTCCATGTATGCATGCTTGTACACCTCATGTGATTGCCAGTACATCATCAGTTATCTGTGCTAGCATGTGCACGCCCATGTGCCCAGATCTCTGCACTAGTATAGATGTATTTTCCTTCCTATGATGGCCTTTGAGCATCTACAGGCCCAGTAAGGTGCCAGAGCAAGTGACAGATGTATAAGATGAACACATAAGAGATATAGGTTTCCTATTTTGGTCAATCCTCCCTAAATGCCACAGCTGACAGGAGTGGTCTGACCTCTCCCTAAATGAGCACGAAAACACTCCATTTTAAGCAGCTTTGTGATTAAAACTTTTATCTCCCACCAGGAACCCCACCAAGTCCCTCCTTTTTCTGTCTCCACCCAGGAACACTTAAAACTCACACTGCAATGCTTGACCGAAGTTTCTGGATGTCTTTTGACTTCTTGATTTCTTCCTTACAAAGTGTGAGCAACTTCACACAAAAGGGGTGGCTTGAAGGAGAAGACATTATTATAAGTACATCTTTCACAGGAATACAGAGCAATACGATGCACACGGTCATGACATCCAGTGCTGGGACAAGTGACACCAACCACTTTCTTTGGTTCCCAACATGCACAGCAGAGAAGAGATGTAAACTGGGCAGGCAGGCCCTGGCACAGTCACAATGTGACCATATCCAAGTGACCCACCCCAGCACAAAAGACTCTGCCGGTGAGTGCTACTATGTGGGAAGAAACATGTGATGGGCTTAGGTTACAGAGGAGTCCTAGTCAGCCCCAATAATAATACTAATTCTGGGCTGCTACACTCCAGGATAGCCCATGACAGCAGCTCCCAGGTCAACCCTGGCTGGTCCAAGTCACAGGAATCCAGTCCTTCCCTGACTAGCTCCCTAAAGTGCTTATGGGAACAGAATGACTGTCGTATTCCTTAGAGCTGTGGCCATTGTCATTCCCAGCTTGCACAGGACCTTATATCCTCAGCTTGCCTTCCTATAGGGCTTATGCACAGTTCTAATGCTCTTCTAGACACACCACATACAGTCTGTGGTCTCGTTGGGTCCCTCCAAGTCTACATTCAACTTTGTGGTCCCCAGCAACCCTGTGGGTTTATGCACTAGGGTTCTTGACAGACTCCCAATAAGCTGATCCAAGAGGCATGAGCCCTCCAATGAAAAGGTCTAATCTCTGCTTGTCTGAGTGAGCGGCCATGTCTTCCTGGCCACCAGATTCTCCCAGCATCCCTCACCCTTCCTGCAAGGCGCCCTTCCATATGTAATCTACCCACTTTTGCTAAGCCAGCCCTTTCTACTCTTTTCCCTCCTGGGCTCTTGATCTCCTGGCTATCCCCGCTCCTCACATGGCCCAGCTCAGGGTCATGTTCACTTTGGACTCTCTCAGACGTCTCTGCCTCTGTTATCCACAATAAACCTTTTCCTCCACTGTACCTAGGAGCACTCATGTCCTCCTTTTTTCTTTTTTTTTCACTCAAGCATGAACAACTGTACAAAAACACAGCAAATGGAAATTGTATCAGGAACTCTCCAAGAGCACAGAAAAGAGTAAAAAGCCTCAAATAAATGAAGAAAATGGAACAGAGGAAAATGATTCTGCTAATCAGAGAGAGTAGAAACATGGAGCAAACAAAATTACTTTAATGAAAAACATAGTAAGATTAAATGAAGTACATTTACAGACTCAGTTAAAAGATCAGATTGTCAGGTTGAACTTTTACAAAACTACATATACTATTAGCAACCAACATACAAACAAACAAACAAAAACCCCAAACAAAATGAAAACCAAAAAACTCCAAAGTAAAAGAAAGAGAGGAAAAGTGGAAGTATAGGGTAAGCAGAAGCACCTCAAAGACAATTATTTGATGTGAGGCAGCCCTCCATTCACATGTGCAAAAAATCCAAAATCCATAAAGAACAGAGAAGTAAAAACACAACATTATACAGTTTCCTACTATCTTATTTTGAAAATTTTAAGCCAGAAAAATAGATGTCAAATCCTTAGACCATTTTCCTAGATGAATCCAGTGATGTGCCATGCCCTGTGAGCACTCAGGCAGGCTAGGAAGTCAGTGCTGCACGCTGACAGAGGGTCGCCCTGTAGTGTCAGGTTAAAACCATCTTGGGCATTCAGCAGAGACAGATCTAACTTCCCGGCCAAACAGTTAAAAACCAAAGACACTACAGACTTCAAGCAAAGCGAGCTGGTCTGCTCCACCCCGGGTGTGTGATGTATGCAGGATCTCAAGGCAGAGCACCAAG
Organism: Rattus rattus; assembly: GCF_011064425.1. Classification (NCBI taxonomy): domain Eukaryota; kingdom Metazoa; phylum Chordata; class Mammalia; order Rodentia; family Muridae; genus Rattus; species Rattus rattus. Next base: position 62,430,666 of record NC_046162.1, read on the forward strand.
ACAATGGAGCTCTGGGGTTCACACGAATGCTGGCCGAATGCTGGCCGGCACACAAGTACAAAGACACTGCCCAAGGTCAAGGGAAGAAAAACAAAATGCCAGAACAGATTATATGAAAACTGGGCACAGATCCTCTCAATGGGGCAGAAGTCAGACAGTAAACGGGAGTGAGCAGAGGCTCAGAAGGGAGAGGAGATCAACTGAGATCCTGTTGATTTGAGTCCACCAGTGAGTGTAAAGCAAGTTCCAACGCCACCAGGCAGTTTCTAAGTAACAGCAGATACTCAGACATCTTCATGAAATACAACATGAGAGCATTCAGTGAAGACCACAGGACGTTCGTAGAAGCAAAGATCACCAAGATGGTGTCGGTCACTCAGGAAGACAACCTGGCACGGAGATGGCTCCAGAAGAGCTCATGCAGCATGGCTGTCTGTACCTCTGAACACAGCCTCTGTTCAGCTGTGATGGGCACTGGCATGCTCCTGGGTCCCATAGCATGGCCCACACGCTGTGCTGTTTCCACCAGCCTTTATCATATCTCAAGCTCCGACTTCCAGCCCTCTCTGCCTATACAGGTGGACCACCCACCTGTCCAAGTCTACCTTCCCACCCGGAGAGCAGGCTGCTAGTTCACCCCATCCTGATATCTGCTGCCTGAGGTTGCACTGTCTTCTTCTGGGTTTTGAGATCCTGACCCAAGTGTTCTGTCTTCAAAATAACAGCCATATGGTGGCCATAGATTTGAATGTGCTTGAAAAGCTGAGGGGGCAGGACCAAGAGTTTGGAGCAACACAGAGAGACTAAAATCAATCAATAATTATTTTTTTTTTTTAAATTTGGGGAACTAGGCTTTGTCCAACAGGAAGCACTGAGCAAACAGATACTTACTTCTCCTCAGCAGTAAAGATGTCAAAGCACCCATTGGCCAACAGCTGGTCCAGCATTTTCAGCAGCGATACAGACACTCTGAGAGGAGGAGATAAGCAAACGTGAGACCCACACAAGCACCCAAGAACCAAGAGCCACCCATATGAGGAACAGGGTAGTGCCCTTGACAAGTTAAAAACAAAAACAAAAACAAAAACAAAAAAAACCAAGAACAATAAACCCTTAAGACCATGACAGCTCTTCCTAGATGGGGTAAGGGTCAGGATAGTCTTGTCAAATTCCTAGAAACAGACACACCAGTATTATGACACTTACAAGAATGCCAAAACGACTATGGAAAATAAGAATAAAGCTGCAGACAAGTGGCTTCTCTGGGAATTACCTACAGCAAAGATAAGAACAGGACTCCCAATGCAAAGATGTGCAGATGGCCGGGTAGAGCCCAACATTCAGCCACACACCTGACGGTTCTGACAAGGTGCAAAACCAAGCGCAGTGGACAGTCAGGCAGACAGCATGAACATCTGGACAACCGTTGGCAAAATTAAACTGTTTTGAGTTAGTTTTGTGTTGCTCAGACTGTAGGGCTGACGATAGAACCTAAAGCTGAAGCTTCTGGAGGAGGAGCTCTCTAGGACCTCCAACTAGGCAAAGATCCCTCAGCAGCTGCATTTGCTCACTGAAGCACAGGACAGGTGGTAGCTGGGTCCCTCAAACCACAAATCTGACAAAGACTTGCCCCGTATAGAGAAGCCATCCTAGAACAACAGTGAGAGGAAAGCCCAACCAAACAAGCTATGGTAATGAACGGACACTAGGAGGGCAACTGAGTGTCCAACAGGACAGCCACCTGAGACTGACCACCAATGCGGGCGAGCCATGGAACAGACGGGGCCAGCAGCTTTACAGAACTTAACAAGCAATCCATGTGACCCAGCTGTCCATTACTCAATGAGTACCCAAGAAAGGGAATGTGCATCCACAGAGATTCATCCCTGCTTGTCCACTATCACTGTCTGTTAGGCTGGGAACAGGAAATACCCAAGTGAGTCAGTTCCTGCCCACAACAGGACAGAGGTGGTTATGCTGCTTATCTGCCAAAGTGGTCAGCTGGGAGGGCTCCAAGGATCAGAAAGGAAACTTGGTGAACAGGGAAGGATTTGTGAGACACACACACACACACACACACACACACACACACACACACACACACACACACACACACACACACACACACATCCCAAGGAACCATGTGTTGTCTTTCAGGTCTCTTATGTCTCAACCGGGCTATTACAAACAAGAAAAGATGGAGAATATTTCTACAGACTAGAACCTCATTCCACTTCACTTCTGCATCTCCACACACAAAGAAAGTCATTTTCCTGCCGAGAGTGCGTCAAGGGAAAGGGATTGCCAATCAGTGCCAGGCCTAGGGGCCAGCAAGGCCCAGAGGAGATAATTTCTTGGGGTTTGTAGAAGATGAGTATGAGTGAGCTGCTAGGCTTGCTGGGCCCTGCTCCTCATCTATTACGACAAAAGTGTCCCAGGGAAACCTGGGCTCTGTGGAAATAGGATCAGGCCTCGAGTACCCTGTCTGAAGCCACCACTCACCTGTCATTCAAGAGGTTGTCCTCAAAGACCTTTAGGAGGGTCTCACTGAAGCTCTCCAGGACCTGAGCATCCTTCTGAATCCCCTTCATGTACTCGAAGAGGCTCTGTGTAGAATGTCTGACCTGCAACCCAAAAAGCAGTATTGGGGCTCAGCATGGCTAGCTTCTCCCTTGATTCCTCAGGGCTACTACAATGACAGTAAATGCCTGAGGTCAAGCAGAAATGACTGCAAACTACAGAGATGTGAGGATTCTACAGGGATGGGGCTGGTCACACAGTGGACATGTAAAGTGCACACTTCTGGGACAGAACCCTCTTGAGAGAATTCCCCATATTCCCTGCTGTGCACAGCCAAATGCCTCCTTACCGTAGACTCTGTCAAGCCACCCACGGACACGGCCAGCCCTAGCAGGACATGGTATCTATAGGTAGGCAGTCCCAAGAGCTGGGTGATAAGAGGGAAGGCCTGTGAAGGTGCATTCCAGTTCACAGTGGCCACATCAGACCTGAAAGACAGTGATTTTCTCAAGGCCATGCTTGGAGGGACTGGGCTACAAGGGGATCTGTATCTAACAGTACCTGGGAAACAGACTTTCCAGTTCCTTGCGGTGGGGAACATGGGGAATGGGAGGGCTGTCGAAGTGCAAGAGAGTCAGGAATACCCGGGCAGCATGAGCACGGAACCGATCAATCTTCTCACTTGCCTGCTGGGCAACGCAACACATGACACGCTCACAGCTGCAAACGGAGGGCACACGTATGAGGCCAGCCTGGGGAAACGTGGTCACCTTATTGTCAGCAGCTGCTGAAGCCACATCAGGTTGTGACTTAGGTTTTTATTGCTGTGATAAGACATCATGACCAAAAGCAACTTGGGTAGGAAAGGGTCTGAGGTCACACTCCATCACTAAAGGAAGTCAGGAGGCAGAACTAGAGCAGAGGCCATGAAGGAACGCTACTTACTAGCTTCCTCAGCTGCTTGCTTATAGAACTCAAGACTACTTTCCCAGGAATGGAACCTCCCACATAAATCATTAATCAATAAAATGCTATAGGCCAATTTTATTTATATAATAAATTTCATGGGCGTATTTTCTCAACTGAGTCCCTCTTTCCAATTAATTCTACTTTGTGCCAAGTTAAAATAAAGCTAACCAACACAGGGTGGGTATGACTGTACCCTGCCTTTCCTAACATCTCAAGAGCCACATATCAGGTCCATGTGAACGTCGATGTACTGTTGGGGCAAGAGTGAGAAGCAACAGTATTGCAGGTTGGTGGAAGGAGGAAGATGAGAGGCCAGACTGAGGAGGTACAGTACACATAAGATAGCAAACTTAGGGCCTCAAGCAGTGTGGCAGAGGAGGTGGAAACTCACAGAGGCTGGATCAAATAATGGTAGCCCGTCTTGGCATGAACCTCAGCTATAGAACAGAGGCCACTACGTCCTCACCCTCTGAAGTTGACTGTCAAACAGGCCGGATCAAAGGAGGTCCTGGTCTGGGGTTGGGGAGTGTGTCTATGCTATGGATCCTGACACAGGTCATGGCCATGATCCACAGACTCTGGAGGGCCAGGACAGAGGTCGGAGAAGTCTGTCTGGGAAGACGTTAAGGCCCGGGACAGCCCCAGCTGATTTCAGATACTCACATGTGGGCCTCAATCAGCACTGGCTCAGTCTGTGCCAGCAAAAGCATCAAATCCATGAGGCTGGTCATGGCAGCCTCACGAACCCTGTGGATAAGGAGACATGAGAAGGTCAATCTAGGGCAGGGACTTCAAGCCCTGGTTCCACCAACCAAACCCATTGAGCCCTATAAGCACAGACTCTAGAAGCAGCTTGTGAGGGGGAAAAACGTCTTGAGACACCCGCTGGTCACGCACAAGCTTAGTTTCAAAAGGCCCAAACATAGGGAAAGTTTCAGAGATTACAGAAATCGCGTAGTGTAAACCATCAGAGAAACCCAATGCCAGCAGCTGGCAGTCTTTACTTAAATCCCTTAACTGGGGAATGAGGGACGTGCTGTCTCTCACACTGTCATTCTTAACACCTGAAGACAGACTGGACAAGTCTCGGCAAAGCCTAAGACACACTGTAATCGCAGATACTTCCCACTGCCTCCTCCCCTGTGAAGCTGGCCTCCTGTAGTGTCTCTGCACCAGGCTGGCACTTCTGGTTCTCACCAAACAAACAGAGCAAGCAACACTCACATTCATCCTTGACTTTCTTTCCTGCTAAACATAGCTGTCATTAATTCGTATCAAAGAAGAAAAAATACTGGTCTAATTCAGAGCAAAGGCAGCCATTTAACTGGGATTCAGGTGCATTCAGCCAGATTTAGGAAACGGAAGATACAAACCCTCAGGCCTGGGGTCATCCCTGCCTCAATCAAACCCTCTATGGAGCCTCTAAGTGCAGGCCAGGGTTCCAGGGAACTCCCCAGGGTCAGATGAGGGACTGGACACAAAGCAAGCCTGGGAAAAGTGTGCTGCAGGGACACGGGAGCAAATCTGCAATGAACGCCAGGGGATGTGGGGAGGGAGATCTGTAAAGCAGGCTGGGGAAAAATGGGATCACATCTGCAAAAAGTGCCAGGAACAAAGGGATGGTAGACTGCACAGTGTGCTGAGGGACAAGGAGCATACCTGTGAAGAATGCCAGGGACACAGGTAGGTCTGAAAAGTACCGAGGTCTACAGGTGCACAACCATAAAGTTCTCACAGGCCCACTGTCAGGGTAATTTGTACATTTCCTTCATGCCTGCCACCTCTTAAGCTGTGACACACAGGACGGGGCTCCCAATAACACAGTAGAAACCAGCTACAAGGAGAAGCCAGCTACAAGGAGAAGCCAGCTACAAGGAGAAGCCAGCTACAAGGAGAAGTCAGCTACAAGGAGAAACTAGCTACAAGGAGAAGCTGTATTTGCTGAGCATCTGAGCCTCAGAAGGCCTCTTGGTAAAAACGCACCACAGATATGCTCAGTAACACTAGTTAATCCTGGGAGCAAGGGCAACTTAATAAAACCATTGTTACAGAGCCCACTCCACACCACCCAGTCTGTACAGAGCTGGAGCCCCTCTCTGTAAAGCCCTTCCACTCTCAGTGACCTGGATGTGAGAACACAGTAGATTTCAGTGGCATTTGGCTGGCTACTATCACCACCTGCTAAAAGAGAACTATATGACACGAAGCCCTGCAATTTAACTGTAATTTAGGAAATTCAGCTAAAAACTAAATAAACAGTAAATAAAACTAATAAATACCAAAATAACAGTAGCAACAAAAATAGATTAACCAAATGTGCAGTCCTTATAATAGCTATATAAGAAAAATATGAAGACTACAGAGCAAAGTAAATGAAAAGGTCAGAATTTCAAAAACAACTGGAATCTCTGAGAAAGTTCTAGACACTGTTGAATTAAAGACAACAACAACAAAAAGGAGTGTCAAGGTGTGTGTGCTGCGAATGTGTCTGCCACTAATGTGACCACGGGGTTTATCATGCCATGCTGAGTGTTATGGTTCATAAGCACTGCAGCTGGGCAGCTTTGGTTACTGCCCTCCTGTGGAAGTGTGCACAGAGCCTTCTGTTACCATGGAAATTAGTCCTCAAGGAGGAGGCTTTCAGGTCAGAGGTTCCAGCTCAGAGGCCTCTGGGCCTGGTGTCTGACACTCATGATATCTTCAGCAGTGGGGACCTACCTTCCACCTCTGGGGGGCAATCAAGAGCAAGTAGCCTATGACATTTTAGGACTTTCTTAGACAACCCTGACCAACAGCCCAAAAGAGGACCGCTTGTGACTTGTTAGGGTTTTATGATAGTCTTCGGCTCTTGGAGGGAACGCTGTATAACTCCATGTGACTGTTTCAGACTCCTTACTGGTTTCTCACCCTCTTTCTTTTGTGTGTGTAACTAGCAACCCTCTAACTGGATTTAATACCTGTTCAGAGGGAAATCAGGTTTTATACTGGAGACCCAGCCAACTATCCAAGGCTTGTGAAGTCAGGGATCCTGGAGGACCTACAACTGCTGCTATACCAGCGTGAGCCCTAACTACGTTCTAAACATCGGTCCTCAAACCCACAGATTAAGTGCAGTGCTCACCCCTCATCAAGGAAACTTCTCTTAAAATGCAGTTATGGAGTCCAGTTCCAACTGACAATACAACATGAGCCTCCAAGCTCTGGAATCGTTATGGAAGAGGAGGCAGAAACACAGTGAGAACCAGAGGGACAGGGACTTTGCTTGGTGATTATAAAGTCTCGCCAACATCGCTGCCTGAAGCTGAGCTGAACACGGACAACAATAGACATGCTTGCGTGGGCTGGGGTGGGCAAAGCCCAGGAGGCCTCAGCCCTACAGAAAGAACTACAGGCAACAGGCAACTAAGGAACGCTGAGAGCGGGAGAAACACAAACACACACACACATACACACACAAACACACGTACACACGCACGCATGCACGCATGCACGCACACATACACGGAGTGCATAACAATAGCTAATGAGAAAGGAGGCCATGGATTTGAAAGAACAAGGAGAGGGGTCTATGGGAGTTTGGAGAGAGGAAAGAAACAGGCGAAATGATGTGAGTATAATCTCAAAGTATAAGAGAAAAAATTTTTTAAAAGTATCTGGAATTGCACCATTCACTACTGGTAATTCTGCACTGGACCCCCCAGGAGCAGAATCCTGGAGGTCCACCCTTTGCAGAGTGAATTAATACAGAAGAAATACCATAAAGGGTAAGGTCCCAAGGACCAGGACTGGGGAAGAACCCCATCACTGGTCCTTTCTGCTTTGCTCAGAAGGGTGCCCCAGTGCCAGGGAGACTGCAAAGAAATACCCTATTATATGACTATTTATTCCAAAGTGAAATTGCTTTGGAAGGGAGGAGGGGGACCTTAAAACTCAGAAAGCTGTTGAAATGTATAAGGCTCAGGAAGCTAATAAAAGCTCAGAATGTTGCAGGATCCACAGAGCTTCCTCCCCAAGGTTAAGTATAAAAGCAGTAAAAATTGCTGGGGAGATGACACTTTTCAGCTGGCAGAGCTGCCTACAATAGTGCAGAAGCCTCCAGAGATGCAGTTTTTGTGAGCCGTCACCCTGCTAGAGAGTGCTTTTCAGCGATGCAACTACCTTTAAGTCACCCCTTACCTATGCTCCTGTAAGTAACTCAAGACCCTCCAAGCTAGACTTAGGTGGAATTGTTCCTCTGGTCTGTCTTCAGTGCCAAGACACTGGATAAATAGATGTTTGTTGATATCTTCCATGGAAAAATCACTCAACAGTCACAAATTTTCAGTCTTGAACTGCAAGAAGGAATCTAGGTCAACAAGGTCTCTTGAAAATTCAGAGGCCTTAGAAAAGAAGCCTAGGACCTGCCAAGACCGACCGACCTACCTACCTACCTACCCATCTATCTGTCTGTCTATCTATCTATCTATCTATCTATCTATCTATCTATCTATCTATCTATCGATCTATCTATCACAGACCCAAGTCACTGGCCACATGTGGGCTGGGTTCACAATGCCACCTTAGGCTACTGCCTGCTGTTAACCCTGTGGCACATTCTAGAAGGGTCTGCAAAGGGGCGCTACAGGAGAGAAGGTAGGTGGGGATCACTTGTAGTTTTGGGGCTTACACAGCATTTCGGTTGTGCTAGGGGAGACCTTGGCAAGGTTGGAAATGGCCATGAAGTCCCTCAAAGCCTCCATTTACGAGGCTCTGATAAGACTGAGGACAGCCACAGGGAAGCCCTTCCTAAGTCTACAGAGATCCATCCAGACAACTCAATCCATAACAGCGGAAGGACCTGAAGGGAGATATGCTAGGGTGGAGGAAAATATATTTACAATTAAGGAGATTATAGGAAATGCCAGCAGAGTGACATGGGGAAGACTCTGTGCAAATGTAAATTAATGACCAATGTTAAATGAAATTAAAACTATAAAATGAGCTTCATAGTAGAAAATAAATAAAGGAAGAGTCAATGAGTGGAACACAGACTAACATTTACACAACCATAGAAGAGCAACAATAACAAAACTCGAACAAAATAGAGACCTTCAGGAAGAAACCTGTTCAGCATGGAACAAGTGCTTGAGTGTCTGGAACGTGAGGACATGGGGAATCTTCGCAGTGATCTGTAAAGTGGGGTAACCAGTGAGGCGAGGAGATGGGAAAAGAAACAAGGGCTGTCATCCAGAATGAGAGGAAGGGAAGATGAAGAGGTAGGAAGAACATGTTAAAGAATAAAGTCTGGAACACTGTATTCAAGGGATAACGTACTCCCTCCATGTTTGATCACATTCACTTAGACAGAACCTTCTATGAGCGCCTTCTGAACTCTAAACAACATTGTGCATAGCCAGCAGGAGGGGGTGTGAGGCACTTGGCACAGCTGTTTAGAGACAACAGCAGCATTAGCCTTGCTAACACCTCACAAGGTGTTTCTGCAACCTGGGCAAGAACCTTACCCTACAGGAGGAGAAGGAAAAGACAATCAGGCAGGCTCCAAGGACGATGGATGTCTGAGCAGCAGAACAGGAAAGCACAAGCTCATTGCTGCTCACCTGAGACGTCAGTGCAGACAGACCCTATGAGTTTCTACAACGACTTAACGCTTATTGTCCTGGGTACCGTGAGATGCCATGCCTCCCCGGTGTAAGAACATTTATGAGGCAGCAGGGGAGTCATACTACAAACACTGTCCTTACCAGGCTCCCACATCCCCTCTGCTGTCTGTGGTGTAATCACTCATGCAGCCCAGCAATGCAGCATAAACCTCAGAGATGTTCTCTTTGCATATGACTTCATCTGGAGGTCCCTGTGTGTTCACACCAACCGTCTGGCAAATTCTGAAATTAAAATATGCATAGTCTGTGAGCTCATCCTTCACATTACAATGACCTCAAGTATCTTGCTGAGGGGAATATTCAGCATGTCGGAGGAGCCTCGGGGGCAGACTTAGGGGGGCAGAGCACCCATCCCACTGCAGGTGCAGAATGGTGCTCACTGTGAAGTCACCTTCACCGCCCCCATAGTCTGCAAGGTAGCTGGTTCTTTCTTCCACCCTGATGAAAACAGTTAATGCTGTCAGAGGAATAATTGGGCTTACAAAACCACGGGGAGCTAGAAGAGGCACACATGGCCCTACACACTGCATCGACACACAGCAGTCACTAAGACACAAGATTCAGGTATTGCTGAACACCTGAACTCAAGTCTTCACCCCACTCACCCTCCTTCCGTTCTTTTCCTCTCCCCTCCCCCCCCACCCCCACCCCCAGCAGTATTGTGATAGAACCCATAGCCTTGTACAAGCCGAACAAGAACTCTGCCACTGTGCTGCTCCAAGGTCCACATGATGGTTTGTTTTGTTTCTGTCTGGTTTCATATAAGGCCTCAATGTTGCCAGGGCTAGCAACAACGCATGTGGTGCCTGTTGATGCCCACCTGCCTGCCTAGAGGCTCACCTCGAGATTGCTTTCAAACTGTCTCTCCTGGCCTCAGCAAAGCTCACATCCATGGGAGAAGTAGTACAGGTGACTCTTCTCAGACCTGAGAGAACCTAAGGGCAAGAGGGTCCCCAAAAGAATGTCAATTACAAAGTAAAAACAGTTTTAAGACGGTTGCAGTCAGTAGCCCAGTCTGGCCTTGAACCTGAGAATCAATCCTGTCTCACCACCCTGAGTGCTATGAGTGTGTGTCACCAAGCGTGGCTGCTGTCAACTTCTTCTTGAGCCAGAAATGTAGCTCTAGAGACTCAGGCCACAGTAGCCATGGGTGGAGACTGCTAGGCAGCTCACAGGAGCCACTTCCCACACAAGACGACATGCCCTGATTCAGCTACTGGAAGGACTTGATAAAAAGAGATCATCCCACACCTTCCTCTTGGCTTCACCCAAAAACCCAGTGACTGCCATGGATGGGCCTCATCCGATATTTGTGTCCAGTTGTTCTCAGCTTGTAGAGGTGCAGCTGGTATTCCAGAGCCTAACAACAAATGAGCAAAAATACTTGTATACCCACCCGCCTTAGGTGGGTGGTGTGTGTGCGTGTGTCTGTGTGTGTGTGTGTGTGTGAGTGTGTGTGTGTGTGTGTGTGTGTGTGTGTGTGTACACAATCAAATATGCTACAGCCTGTACGTGGAGGTTGTTAGAGGACAAGTTTGTGGAATTGGTTCTCTCTACCTTGACATAAGTTCTAGGGGTCAAACTTGGATCACTATGCTTGCCCAGCAAGTGATTTACTCACTGAGCTACCGTGTAAGCCCAGTGCTACTGCTTCTACTTATGCATGTATGGATGCATGCATGCACATGAATATTCTACTTGCATGGATGACTTCATACAGAAGAGGGCATCAGAGAGAATAGGGCATCAGATTCCATTACAGAAGGGTGTGAGCCACCATGTGGTTACTGGGAACTGAGCTCAGACCTCTGGTAGGACAGCCAGTGCTCTTAACCTTTGAGCCATCTCTCCAGCTCCTGCTATTACTTCTTGGACTGACAGCTCAGTTCTAAAATCTGTTTCATTTTTAGCCACATTTCAAGTGCAGTTGTTATGACAGATACACTGGGCTTTGTGCAGGGGTAAAGAGGCCTGCATGTGCCTAGGCTCGATCGGCACTCCATCGAACGCTGTCTGGTCCCACAGGAGAAAGGACTCCAGTTTATATAGAAGCTAATGTGAAACGTTTGTCTTACTGCATCCCAGCGTAAGGCAAGGGGACAGACGGCAAGAGGATCTTGGGGTGAGTTGGCAGGACCAAGTCTGGTGTTTCAACTCGGGGAAAGTGTGTGAGCATAATGGACTAGGAGAGCAGGGAAAGGAAAGTCTCCAGAGCCAGACTGGAAGGAAGCATGTCCTGCTTGCACAGGACAGGTGACACAGGATGCTGAGGACAGACAACAGGGAGAGAGCAGGCCACACGAGAGCAGACAGGACAGTGTGAGGAAAGGATACTGAGGGAGGCAGAGGGTGTCCCACGTGTCAATCCGAGTGATAACGTAGATGTAAGAAATGAACGAGTCTCTCAACTCAAGGCTTTCAATGGTGGATCCAGAAGAGGAAATACATCTTGGTCTTTCTATATCAAAAGGGCTGGATGAGGGGCCTGGTAAGGCTGAGAGGTCCACTCGGCGCCTAACAGGGCAGAGCATGGACCATCTTGTTCTTTCCATCTTACCATTGTCATGATGAGGTAACAGTGTCCCAAAAGGTATCAAAACAATGATACATGAGATTTTCGGCAGCACAGGCAGAGGCCCATGGGGCACCAAGCTGAGACATGGAGCTGGCAGCCTTTACCCATACCCAGCCTACCTCCCACCATGACTACAAACATGGTGGGATGCAAGATACCTGAGATACATGGAACTTCAGAAGGAATGTTAACTGCACGGCTCCATTATTAGGGAAATAAACTGACAGGGCTGTAAGAAGAGAAGGTACATTGGGGGCACTAGCTACTGCACAGAGGCTACTGATTTCTCATCCAGGCAACAACAGTTTCTTCAGACAGTGTCTGACCACCCTGCAAACTTGAGCATAGCTCTATAAGTGTGTCTTGCAAGAGCAGGTTTGCCCACATACTGGAGTCCAGGTCCAACAGTCACTGCCTTGCAAGGCCACATGTGCAACCTCCGGGAATCCCTTCCCAACCAGAGGTGTGCAGGTTAGTTGCCAGCCCTTCACATCTGTGCCCCTGTGGTGCTATTAGCACCCTCACCTGCTGCAGATGGCCCCTGAGAAGGAAACACGGGAGGGCACCCAAGGCTGAGGAAAAGCCACAACGGGTCATCTCCTCTGGGCTTCGGAGTTCAGCAAGGTACTGTGGAATCAGCTCCTCTGGAAAGAAAGAAGTGTTCAGAAGTGGCCACTGCCTCATGACTCCTTAGAAATATAAGTTAGATGCACCAGGTAAGCCATGACAATGCTCTGATTACCTTCAAAGTAATACACAAGATACAAAAAGAATTGTATACAGTGGTTTAAGGTTTCTTTAAGGTTTTTTCCCTTTGTGTTTGTGTTTGTTTGGGAAAGTCTATTAAACCAAGCTGATCTTGAATTACCAATGCTCTCAGCTTCCCATGGATTAAAAGCTATGATAGCTCAGCTGGGATTACAGACGTGCACTACCAAACCTGGCTTTCATAGGGAATTTCAACTACACGGCTTCATTATTAGGGGAATAAATTTGAGACGGTTATAAGAATAGAAGATACATTCAGAACTCTCACCTTTACCTAATAAGAACATAATGTTTACGATAAACGCAACGTCCTAATAACAAGAGTCCACTAATAAAAGAGTAACTATAGTTCCACGCTGACAGTAAAGCTTTGGGACACTGTGACTGAGTATCCCAAGTTCTGGGGCAGGAAGAGAGAGCGCAAGGGTGAGGCTGATCAAGCACTCGGGGCTATTCGTGTAGCAGTGACAGGATCGAAGATCTCAAGGGAGAAATAGAAACGGACAAGCCTAGGGCATCAGACCAGGGTGAGGGGGAGAATGTTAAAACTGACTAGCTAGTTCTGTTCTTTTACAACGTAGCTCAGCAAGATGGGGAAGAGGTGGGTACCATCCCTGAGTCCTGCCAGTCAGACTTTGACCATCAGTGGCTGCTAGGACCCAGTCACTGAAACCCCAGAAATATATCTATCCTCAGATGTGGGGGTAGAAAAGTGTAACACTCTCAATTCAGACGTACCAGGGTAAATTCACTCCAGTAGCCATGTGGGGGAGGGGGGAGGAAGCCTCTTTTTAGTCTACTTATGCTTCAACGCACCAGGGGTTATTTGGGAACACCATTTATTGTCAGCAGATAGAGCACAGTACTTTGCTTGAAAAGTAAAATGTAAAATTATTGCTCTACTTTTAAAATACAGATCACATATAATCAAATATTTACTATCAATGCATTATAGTTAATAAATACTGTAAAAATTATTAGATTCAATTCTACTATCCGCTCACAACCATCTTTAACTCAGTTTCCAGGGAAGATGACACCCTCTTCTGGCCCCTGTTGGCATCAGTCACACAAGTGATACACAGGCAAAACACACATACGTGTAAAATAAAAAAGGCTTCAAAACAAAACAAAACAGAAATGTCTGCCAGGGAGCAGGAAGATGGCTTAGTCAGGAAAATGCTTTGTAAGCTTGAGGACCTGGGTTTAAATCCCCAACACATAAAAAAGCCGGTCATGGTAGCATATGCCTATAATCCCAGCTCTGGGAAGGCAGACAAGAGGATTCCTAGGGCTCACTGGCCAGCATAACTGGTGACCCCCAGGTTCAGAAGATCAAAATCCTGTATATTTTTTTGTATTTTTGCAAAGTCATAGAAAGTAAATGTTAATTACTAGATGAGAGACTTTTATACAGAGTCTGTAGGAAGTCATGACCCAGTGAAGCTACCTGTTCAGAGATTAAGGCGTTTCCTTAGGCAGCTACCCTTCTAGACAGATCTAAGGACATGTCCTGAAGTGGCTCAGGTGTGTGTGCGTGTGTGTGTGTGTGTGTGTGTGCGTGTGCGTGTGTGTGTGTGTGTGTGTGTTACATCAAGGCTACTGTGTAGCTGAGACCTCCCCTCTCCTTCCCGTAGCCCAGTCGCCTAGCATGAGCTGGGTGGATCCTAAGAGATTAACTCCAGAAAGGTGGTCAGACAGTGTTGCTTCTCCAGCCAACTCAGCCCAAGCCTCCTGGGCTTCACCAGCTCCTGTCAATACCACAGGTCCCTGCTTTAGCCCAACACACAGCTCACTCACCTGTGATGGTAGAGCCTGCCTCCCCAGGCTCCTTCTTGTAGTATTCATTGCAGAGGGCAGCCAGGGCAGAGACAGCCACCTCCTAAGACAGAAGAGGGCATGAGTGAAAGTGGTTCTGTCTGAGAGGTCCTCAGCCACAATGATTGGGTCACTGCAATAGGGATTTAAAAGTTCAAACTGGGGGTTGGGGATTTAGCTCAGTGGTAGGGCGCTTGCCTAGGAAGCGCAAGGCCCTGGGTTCGACCCCCAGCTCCAAAAAAAAAAAGAACCAAAAAAAAAAAAAAAAAGTTCAAACTGTGTCACTGCCATACTCTGGCTTGTCTTATCAGCACCTGTCAGATGTATCAATCATTTTAGATTCTCTTCACCAGTAAACCTAAAGTGAGAACTCTTCTTCCGTGCAGTACAATTTCTATGTGTTCTCAAATGGCACAGTTAATGTAAAACAAAGCACTTCTCCCTTCCCAGCAGAAGGAATGTGGGGATGGAGTGTTCTTTATGTGGACAAGGGCTCAAAACAGCAACCGGTGGGACCTGGTTTACAGAATACAAGGCTTTATGGGCATCTCAAACAGGAAGCTGTGCAGAACAGAGAGTTTGGAACCGATCTCAGTCCCAGTAACTTTTATGGAAACGAGATGATGCGTGTCAGACAACTATGCAGCATGGGATCCTTGGTCTGCAGTAGATGAGTCCAACTCAAGCCTTCCATTCACTCTCTCCCCCGAACTAAGGAGAAAGGAACTGAGGAGATCAGCACGGGGAGGCCCCTCAATACACCATACAGATGCTACATGCACTAATCGAGCATCAAAGAATATCATAATCATGGCTGGTGGGACTTGGCTACGCATAGTGTTTTAAAAGAAAATTCTGAGACATCAGCCATGAGGCCTACAAATTTAACCAGGAAAACTACCAGTATTCCAGATTTCCACAGAATAGTATCATTGCCTAAGAAACAAACAGAAGGAAACACAGGTTGGCAAGGCTCATGTAAACATAAATGTGCTTCCACTCCTCACCTGGGACATCACTGCCTTTCCAAAACAACAATCACAGCTTACCACCTAAAAAATGTGTCATGTCACAGCTTTGCTTCTGCAAGGCCACCTGGCCGGAGGCATGGACATGCGTGCTAGCATCTCGCTGCTCGAGCACAGTGTCTTTTGTGTCTCCTCATCTTCATGTGAATACTTCCCAAACCTCATGTACGGCTCACCAGCACTCGGGTATGACCTAAGCAAACCATGACTATCGAAACAGAGGAAAATGCTTTGGTAGAGACAGAAAGTGTAATAAGAAAGAGTAAGGCTTGTGGTTACCAGTGATCACTCTAGCCTATGTGTGCAAATCATGCAGGCCCAGTGATAGCATTGAGGATTGTCAGGTTAGTGCATAGGGGCCACTGAGATAGGCACTGTAGTGCACAGCATTAGTGTCACTCTCTTGCAGGGGAAAGACATCTTGCTTAGCATACCTTGATCTGTTCTCTGGAATGGCTTGAAACAAGGTGAAGACTCCTGAGAGTGTCATTTATCAGCCACTGCCATCCCTCTGCCAAAAGAGCAAAGAAACAGGCCACCTCAGAATACTCCACTGGCACTGAGAACAAATATCCTCTGCTTACTCTTACAGCAGATGGCTTCTCTCGGGAGAACATTCTTCAGACTGCACAAAAACACAAGGGCCCCAGTTCCAGGAAGAAGCCCACCTCAGGCTGCTAAATGTCAGCTCCCCAATACCCTGTGGCCACCACCACTGTGGAGAAAATGCAATTCCCTGTAAACCAAAGACTAAACATCATGTTTGGGAACTTTTTGTTTTGTTTACAGCTGTAAGCTTCAAGCGATCTTTTCCTATCTCTCTCCCTCGATCTCTCCTGTTCCCTAACAATTTAAACCCGACTTTGAGATATACTTACTCTCTCCAGCTAAGTAAAATGAGTAACTTTAGACTGGGGTAGGGCAGGCCTGGGGAGGACTGCCCTCTGTAGGGCAATAGGACTGTTGAGGTAATAAATAAGTACTTGGTCATCTAGACTTTCATCTATCTGGGAGAGGAATGCCCAGGATTGGGTACAGTGGTGACAGGCAGAGCCACAGCCAATGATGGAGCCCAGAAGGACTCCCTGCCCTTTCTGGAAGAGGATGACAGGAGTTTGCAGCAATTTCAAGACAATAGTAAAGCTGAGATCTTTTAAACTATAATCAATCATCCACCCACCCAGCAGGTCATCTCTTACTTTGAGCCCGAATAACAGTGTAAGGAAATGTTATCTATGCTGTTGAGGAAAGCACCTACCAATAACGGTGTCACCTTTAAAGGGCATTCTGGAAAGTGACAATTTCTCTATTAAGATGCACACTATGGAAAAAGAAAAAAAAAAAAACACATTATTTTCCCCAAAAAGACTCTTGTAGCTGACCTCACTACATCTTAAACAGTATATAACTTTCCCTTCCACCTGTCATGCTGGCCAGGCCATAAGCAAGTCCAGGCTATCTCCCCAGATGGATACTCCAGACGTATCTTGAACACAGAAGCTTGGGGAGCCCTCTTAAAGGACCCGTGTGAATGCAGAGATCCATGTAAGGTAAAGAACACTTCAAGTCAGGTACAGCTCAGTGGAGGAATACCTTAGCCTCTCTTGGGCCCTGGGATAATCGAGACTGTCACTTGATTATATTTAGTCTGTTAAGAGTTTCTAAAGAAGCTTCCCAGAGGAGAAAAGAGCCACCTTGAATATGGGCAGCACCGTTACCTGGTTTTCCCTCCGTGACCAACATTAACATCACCCCATTTCTACACTTCCCAATCGCATATGCTATGTAACCAGCTCCTCACAATCCTACAGCTACAAACTACAGCTGTTCTCGCTGCCTCAGTTTCCCTGCCAAGATGGGTCTGTGTACTGGGAAATGCTAGTACTGAGGTCTAGCTCCCTAATTGGTTCTTGACTTGTCAGTAAAAAAGGCCAGGAGCCAATTGCTGGGCAGAAGGTACAGGTGGGACTCCCAGGTCTCAGGAGAAAAAGAAACGCAGGGAAAGAGAGAAGGGATTTTTTTCTACCATGCTTGCAATCATGTAAGATCTCGGGGCAGCCAGGGCCTCCGGCTCTGCTACAGGAGGGTTGCCAGGGATGTTTGGCAGGGGTTGGACACCCGGAGCATAAGGCGGGTAGGAAAGACAAGCCAGACGAGTGCTGGCTGCACCCAGCTAAGCCAGGTGGAACACAGGGAGCCAGGAGTGGGCTGGCAGCGCAGCCATGGTGCGGGGAAAAGCATGTTTCTAAAAAGACACGCAACAAGACTGTTCCACCAAACCACAAGCCAAAATAAGCCTTTTTCTCTGATATTTTTCTGCTTTTTCTGATATTTTGTAATAGCAATGAAAGCAGTTCAATGATCCAGGCCCTGAGGTCAGTCTTGTCTCACAAAACAACCACCACAACAAAACAAACAAAACTACCCAGTTAGGAAGCAATGGCTGTCCTGGACCCAAATATACATTCCCCAAGAAACAAAGTCTCAAATGGCTGCAGAGTCGTCAGAAGGCCTGGATGAACACCTAGAGGCACACAGTAGGACAGTGGGCACCTGGGGTTTATGGACAGAGGGCAAGTATGCAGGTTCCACGAGTGTTAAGGGGG
Source organism: Rattus rattus (assembly GCF_011064425.1). Lineage (NCBI taxonomy): Eukaryota > Metazoa > Chordata > Mammalia > Rodentia > Muridae > Rattus > Rattus rattus. Next base: position 62,448,610 of record NC_046162.1, read on the forward strand.
GTCGGCATCCTGAGGCCACAGGTATAAGGTAGTGAGCACGTGGTGTAGGATAGGCGAGCACACGGGATTCAGAATACAGGGCAGGTAAGCACCAGAGATCAGCAGGTGTAGGGCAGGTGAGTACCTGGAATCCGCAAGTATAGGGCAGGAAGACATCTTGGGGTGTAACAGATGTAAGGCAAAGGTCATTACAGAAGCACAATGCAGTACAGTCCTAAGAATCAGACTGGTAAAGCCCACTGCCCTCAAAGATAGGTCTGGGTGGGCTTTTGGCCTAAAGTTCTGGTGAGTGCTAGCTATCTACTAGTGCTATTGTTTTGATTTGTGACATAAGAAAATAATGACTGTACCCATGGGTAGGAACACAACAGTTGGCATGTGAGTTACCTCACATAGAGAAGACAAGAGGGTCAAATGCAATAACATCTGAGCACCACTATCAGCAGAGCAGGAGGTGTCCATGTAAGGAGCCTGGTGGGAAACTAGCCGAAGGGGCCATCCTCAGACTGGTCAGTTTCTGACAGATATAGCCTGCCTGGCCAATCGCCCGTCCTGACCACCCAACTTGAGATGCTCACACCTGCCTCTCCTTTGTGCTGGCCTTTCCCACTTGTTTTACACACACAGAGATAGACACACAGACACACAGACACACAGACACACAGACACACAGACACACAGACACACACACACACACACACACACACACACACACACACGACATCATATGACAAGGCAGAAAGAGAATTTTAGGTGTCAGTTTCTTTTGTTTACAAACCTAGAATCTCATGACAGTCAATAGGACCAGGGACAAACTCCCTGAAGTACAGTGCTAAATGATGATGCCTCTATTGTAATAACAGGACCAAGGACAGACACAAGTCACACAGGTGGGCACACCCAGTCCCCTCTCCTTATACCCCTCGGCCCCTCCCCCACACTCCCCCAGAATGACCTCTCTTCAAACCTGCTTCCCAGAGTGATGGCTCAGCCTCCTCACCTCATCCCTGACCCCTGTCTGTCAATGCCTGCTTACCCACCCCCTCCTCCTCCTCCTGCTACAACAGCCCAGCTAGTCTATTCACATGTGCTACACTAAAATGGAAACACATTTAGTGTTTTTTCTTCTGAATAATTTGTAATTCTTCAAACACTATATAAAAATGTAAAGCAATTATGTGCCCATAATGTTCTGCTGATGGCCAATCGCCGTGGAACATTTGACAGGCATGCCTCACAGTTCAGATACATGAGAATATGATGATTCTAATGCACATCCTGTTCATAAGTCCACTACCAGAACTTATAATATCTCTTCTTCCATATACTCAGTCCCAAAGCAAGTCTCAACAGATACAAGAAAACTGAAATGACTTCCTATGTAATCAGGCCACCATGGATTAAAGCTGGACTCCAACAACACCAGAAACAAGAGAAAGCCTATGAACTCAGAAAAACTGAACAACTCTTTACTCAACGACCACTGGGTCAAGGAAGAAAGAAAGTCAATGAAAATGAATATACAACATACCCAAACTTATGAAACACAAGAATGCTTCGTAAAGAAATAAGTGAGAACTCATATTAGCAACTTGACAGCACACCTGAAAGTTCTAGAGAAAAAGGAAGCAAACATACCTAAGGGGGAAAGACAGCAGGAAATTGTCAAACCCAGGGGTGGAATCAATAACCTAGAAATTAAGAAAACAATACAAAGAATCAATGAAGCCAAGAGTTGATTCTTTAAGAAGAATCAACATGATAGACAGATCCTTAGCCAAACTAACTAAAAGGCAAAGAGAGAGAATATCAAAATTAACAAAATCAAAAATGGAAAGGGAGACATAACAGATACTGAGGAAATTCAAAGAATAATTAGATCTTACTTAAAAAGCCTATACTCCACGAAATTGGAAAATCTAAATAAAATAGACAATTGTTTTGATAGAAACCACTTACTAAAAGTTAAATCAAGGTCAGGTAAACAATTTAACAATTTAAATAGACCTATACCCCTAAGGGAATATAAGCAGTCATTAAAAATAAAAAAAAGCCCAGGGCCAGATGGTTTTAGTGCAGAATTCTACCAGACTTTCAAAACAGAGCTAATACCAATAGTCCTCAAATTATTCCACAAATAGAAACAGAAGGAATATGACCAAATTCATTTTATAAAGCCATAGTCACTCTGATGCTGAAACCACACAAAGACTCAACAAAGAAAGAGAATTTCAGACCAATTTCCTTTATGAATTTCTATGCAAAAATACTTAATAAAATACTTGCAAACAGAATACAAGATCATATGGAAACTGCCATCCACCATGAGCAAGCAGGCTTCAGCCCAGAGATGCAGGGATGGTTCAAGGAATGAAAATCCACCGATGTAATCCACCAGACAAACAAATGAAAAGAAAAAAACCCCCACATAACCATCTCATTAGATGCTGAAAAAGCCTTTGACAAAATCCAACATCCCTTCATGATAAAAAGTCTTGGAGAGATCAGGGATACAAGGCACATACTTAAACACAATAAAAGCAATATACAGAAAGCCGATAGCCAACATCAAATTAAAAGGAGAGAATCTTAAAGCGATTCCACTACAATCAAGGACAAGACAAGGTTCACTCTCCCCACATTCATTCAATGCAGTACTTGAAGTTTTAGCTAAATCAGTAAGACAACTAACAAAGATCAAGGGGATACAAATTGGAAAGGGGGAACTCAAAGCACAGCTATTTGCAGATAATGATCGTATACATAAGTGACTTCAAAAATTCTACCAGAGAACTCGTGCAACTAATAAACACCTTCAGCAAGGTGGCTGGACACTTCACGATAGCCACAGACAGAACACTGGTGTAACTCTAACCAAACAAGTGACAGACCTGTTTGACACGACCTTCAAGTCTTTGATGAAAGAAACCAAAGGAGATATTGGATGATGGAGAGCTTCTATGCTCATGGATCGGTAGAATTAACATAGTAAAAATGACCATCTTACCAAAAACCAATCTACAGATTCATTGCAATTCCCATAAAAATTCTAACATAATTCTTTACAGCCCTTGAAAGGGCAATTTTCAACTTCATATGGGAAAACAAAAAAGTCTAGGTTAGCTCAAATAATCCTGTATAAGAACTATGGACACTTGATTTTTCATAAAGAAGCCAAAACTAGACAATGGAAGAAAAAAAAAAGCCTCATCAAGGAATGCTAATGGTCTAACTGGGTGTCTCCATGTGGAAGAATGCAAATAGATCCTTAGCCATCACCCTGCACAAAGTTCACATCCACGTAGATCAAAGTCCCCAACATAAAACTGGAACTCACTGGTATGGGAGACATCTTCCTGAACAGAACACCAACAGTTCAGGCCCTAAAATCAACAATTAATAACTGGGACCTGATGAAACTGAAAAGTTTCTGTAAGGCAAAGGACACTATCAAAAGGACAAAATGGCGGCCTACAGAATGAGAAGAGCTCTTCACCAAACCTCCATCCAAAAGAGGTGCAATATCCAAAATATAAAAGAACTCAAGAAATTAGACACCAACAATCCAAGTAACCCAATTCTAAAAACAGAATTCCTGATAGAAGAACCTGTAATGGTTGAGAAGCACTTAAAGAAATGTTTAACACCCTTAGTTATTAAGGAAATGCAAGTCAAAATGACTCCTTCCGTCCATCTGACACCCATCAGAATGGGTGAGATCGAGAACTCCAGTGACAGCCCATGCTGGTGATGATGCAGAGCAGTGGAACCTCCATTGTTGGTGGGACTGCAAGCTGGTACAACCACTCTGGAAATCAATCTGGCGGTTCCTCAGAAAATTGGACACAGTACTACCTGAGGACCCAGCTATACCACTCCTGGGCATATACCCAAAAGATGCTCCACCATTCCACCAGGACACTTGCTCAACTATGGTCACAGCAGCTTTATTGGTAATAGCCAGAAACTGGAAACAACCCAGATGTCCCTCAACCGAGAATGGATAAAGAAAATGTGGTACATTTACACAATGGAATGTTACTCAGTTATTAAAAACAATGACGTTATGAAATTTACAGGCAAATGGATGAAACTAGAAAAGATCATTCTGAATGAGAAACTGAGGCCCAGAAAGGCAAGCATATTGGGTTCTCACTTATAAGTGGATATTAGTCATAAACTACAGTATAACCACGCTACAATCCACAGACCCAGAGAAGCTAAATAACAATGAGGGTGCAAGGGGGAAATTCCTGAATCTCACTCAGAAGGGAAAATAGAACAGACTTTGGGAGTGGAGGGAAGGAACTGGGAGGCAGAGAGTGTGGGGAGGAGAACAGGAGTGATCAAGTGTGGGGGGACAGAGGGAGAGAGAACTAGAATTGGTGCTGGTGGTGGTGAATCTCTGGGATTTCCCTAGAAACCTAGGATGACGGGAACTCCCAGGAATCTGTGAGGCGACTCTAGAAAAGACTCCTCGCAGTGGGTGATATGGAACCTGAAACTGTCGTCTCCTGTTACCAAGCACGACTTCTAATAGAGGGAGGGGAACACAAACCCAGACACAAAGCCTTCGTCTGAAAATCTGTCCTGCCTACAAAATGTGCAGGGGTAAAGAGGGAGCAGAAAGTGACGGAGTGGACAACCAACGCCTGACCATCCTGAGACCTAAATAAGCCAGCAAGAACCTGAGCTTTCTATCACATTCAACGAACTAGGAATATTCACCTGATTATGCTGTGAGACCCCTGTGGACACTAACACACGATCTGAGAAACCATTCCCCGCTCTGCAGTATTTACTATAAAGAAGGAATCTGACCTGTGGCATGGAAGACAAATCAGAGCCCCACAGCTGGGAAGGAGTAACTAGTCACACTAGACCAGGTGCAGGAAGCACGTCTGCATACTCCTGGGACAAGAGCAAGCCAGGGGCAGTAGCAAGATCTCCAACAGAAGGGAGCAGCTACCACCTGTTACTGGGAGGTCTGGCCTGACCTCAGGATACTCTTCCCCCATACTGAAGTGAAGGACAGCAGCTTCTGGCCCCAGACCTACCTGCTTGTCTCATAAGCTCTCCTCCCAGACCCCTGAAAACCAAAGAAAAAAGACAGTTAAAGTCTTTCATGCATAAAACACGAAAACCCCCACTAAACAACAGATGCAACTTCAGGCACCAAAAACTATGACAGTTTTAATTACCTAGGTGATTTAGTGCCTGAAAATATGAGCTACATTTCTGGAAAAACCCAAAATTGCTGTGACAAGATCATCCTCTGGCAGACTTGTGTCCTTTGAGCTTCCACAGGACACTTGGTCATCGCCAATATATCACACAGAACCAATCCCAAATGCTGCTCAACACAGTCCACAACAATGCCAATGACCGTCCATGGCCCGAAGCCGTAGTACACGCACGTTCACCATCACCCTGCTGCCAGAAGCTACCCAACCTAATGCAGCGGTGGGAGCTGGGAAATGCCCAGAGGAGAGAACAGCACTGGTGTGGGGAGGCTTTGTTTTCTAGGCCAAACGGCAACAAGATCTGCCTTAAACAACTAGGAAGTCAGGAAAGCTGTGGTGCACAGCAGACTCTGGAAGAAAGTGTGCCATAGAGGCTTCTAGCCCATCAGGGCATGGCCACAAACATTTCCACGGGCAGATGTGGGGGAAGCCAAGCGGAATCCTCATGTCCTGTCAGACAGGCTTGAAAGAGAGGGATGGTTAGTAGGTGAAGACAGAAAGGCCAGAGCCTACAGCACAGGTACAGTGAAAACCTTGACGTTTTGGTTTGTTTAAAACCACAGAAATATTATAAGAAAGTGTTTCAGTTTCAATCCCAGGCTGCTTTGAACTGACCCCAGCAGCTGACTGTGATTTGCCTCCTGCTCCAGCAGAAGCATGGTTTTGCCAGCTGCAGATTGTTTTTGCAATTGTGTAATATTTACAATTGTGGGAATTTTTCAGATAGTATATAAAGGCTAGAGCCCCAGTAGGTGGGGTCAGTGGTTACAGTGTGCTAGGGTCGGTCTCCCTCTCTCCCTCCCTCTCACCCTCTCCCTCTCTCTCTCTTCCCCCCTCCCTCCTCTATCCTTCTTTCTCTCTGATCTAGTGACAGAGGGTAAAACCAGGGCGATAAAGGATGGGGAAAAAAAGAACCCACAATGTAGCAAAGACTAGCTACAAGCAAAGAAGAAAGAAATTGGATTCACAGATCTCCCCTTCTTTCTTTCTCTCCTATCTGGTGATAGGGGGGTGTGGTAGTTTGAATATGCTTGGCCCAGGGAATGGCACTATTAGGAGGTGTGGCCTTGTGGAATTAAGTATGTTACTGTGGGCCTGGGCTTCCTAGCTACCCGGAAGCAAGTCTTCTCCAGGAAGATGCTGAACTCTCAGCTCCTCCTGCACCACGCCTGCCTGGGTGCTACTATGCTTCTGCCTTGATGATAATGGACTGAACCTCTGAACCTATAAGCCAGCCCCAATTAAATGTTGTCCTTATGAGAGTTGCCTTGGTCATGGTGTCTGTTCACAGCAGTAAATGCCTAACTAAGACGGGGTAAAACTGGGGGAATAGAAGGTAGGGAAAAGAAAAACCCACAAAGTAGCCAGGAGAAGCTACAGATGGGTATAAAGAACAGGTGAGGACCAGTAGTTGATGCTGAGCTGCTTGTGCTAGGAGGGACTCCTGCCTAGGAGGAAACACAAGAAGGAAGAAGACAGGACACCTCTCAGATCTACTTAGACTGGGAACAATCCCCAGCAGCCAGGAGGGAAAGGCTAGGCAGGATCCTCACAGTGACTGTGCATCGGAAGCAGGTCAACACTGCCTTGGATGACCCAAGGCTTTGATGCAGTCTTGTTCAAACAAACAATATAGCCAAGTACATATGTAAATGTGTGTGTGTGTGTGTGTGTGTGTATGTGTCTGTGTGTGCACGTATACCAAAGCCAGAAATGTAAATTTCAGAAAACAAGAATTCAAAGGAGAACTACCAGGAAAAACGACCACGATTAAGAGTCAACAACACAGGAACATTCAAGCTGATGAGATCACATGTGAGGCCATTAACACAGGTATTATAATGCTCATACTGTCTAAAGGGATGGAAGGAAATGTACAGCCGGAGGAGAGAAAAGGGGGAGGAGGGGAGACACGAAGGCCAAGAAGACATTCTTAAGAACTTGAATATGTAAAAGAAAAATTATACCAAACATAATTAATGGAAGATTAGAAAGACTAGAAGAAAATGTTAACTTAGAGGGAGGCACAGGCTGCAGAGGCCAAGGGGTGGTGCCGATCAGAAAATGCAGTCACAGGGTGAGTCTTCCCTAAGCCTCTCACCGCCAAGAATCCTGCTGGAGTATCAGCCTGACCCAATGCCACTCAGAAATACACTCTGACCACCAAAACATGGCTGTCAGCAGCAACCCCAGTCATCACCATCCACAAAGGGTGCCTGTGCTCCTACTTGGGGTCTGAGATGCCACTTCTCTGACACCCTGTAGCTCATAAGCTCTCCAAATAAAATCGTATTGCTCTTCCAAATTCTGTACTATTTAAAAGTCTCTTCTGTAGCTTTAGGCAAACACTGTAAGAATTACATAGAAAGACTTTTTTTTTTTAACATCTGGAAGTTTTGCCTACATGTATTTTGGGTACCCACGGAGGCCAGAAAAGAGCATTAAATCCCAAGAAATGGAGTTAACAGATGGTTGTGAGTTGTCACGCGGGTGCTGGGAGTCAAACCCGGGTCCTCTGCAAAAGCAGGCAGCACTCTTAATTGCTGAGTCATCTTCCCAGTCCCCCCAACTTAAATTATTTTAATAAATTTTCTGCAAGTCATTTCATCCTACTGCTAAAAAAAAGAAAGAAAGAAAGAAAAGAAAAGCAAGGACTCTTTACTCAAACCTATGTAGGTTTTAGGACCAGGTTGTGGCAAAAGCAAGAAGTAAAAACGTTTCAAAGTCCTCACGGAGAGAAGTGGTTAAGATGGTGACACTTATGTGACAGCCCTGACAAGCCCAGAGGCCCCGACTGGGATGATATTAGCCCCGCAAAAGCTCCCAGGCACTGCACAACTCTGTGTGTGCACCTTCGCTGCCTACTCCCGAAGTCTGGAGAGGAGTCAATCCCCGGCGGGGGAAGTGAGGCTCCCACTTCCAGAGTACAGGACAGTAAGTGCTCAGCCCCACACCACAAAAAGGGCAACACAGCAAGAAACGAAAGAGAGGGAGAGGAAACGGGGAAATCTTGTCTAACAGAACTCAGGTCCAGAATATACAGAGCTCTCACTGCTCGACAAGACAGATGGAACTCTCAAGAACTGAATGAGGGCTGGCATTGTGCCTTTAACCCAGCACTCAGGAGGCAGGCAGACCTAGGGGACAGAAAAACAAAACCAGACTTAAAAATAATAATAATTCTCAAGGCTGTAAAAATGAGCCAGCCGTTAAGAACACTGGCTACTTTTCCAGAGGATAGAGGTTCAATTCCCAGGGCCAGCTAACAACAAGCTAACAACCAAGTTCAGGAAACCAGACACCTTCTGGCTGCTTTGGGTACTGCATGCATGCTGTCTACAGAACACACAGTCAGGAAAAACACCACTGTACATAAAATCAAAATAAATATTTTAAAAGACCCAAGTGAGACATAGTAATACCCAATCTAAAACAAAACCAGAGAGAAAATAATATATACAGTAAAACGGATGAATCTCAAAAACACTGGGAGAAAGAACCAGACCAAAAGGCTTAACATATTATCCTACCTGCACAGAATCTAAAAGGAAGACTGCAGAGACAGAGCACTCAGGGGTTCTGGACCCGAGAGCCAGCAGCCACCAAGAGCGGTAGGCAACACCCGCTCATTTGGTCAGGACACAACGGTCTTCGGCCACAGAACTGCCAAGGACGCACTGAAACACGGGGTGCCACGACCTGTGACTTTAGCTTCCAAAAGCCTAAAGGCACCAGAGAGTTGCAACCATCGTGCCTGAGTGGCAGCTGCGTGCCTTCGAAGTGAACACACAAGAGTGGGGACAGATGACGGTCAGCTATGGCTCCTTACAAGGACAACAGGGACAGCCAAGTGCCTCGGCAGGTAAAGGATCCTTCCACCAAGTCTGACCACTAAATTCCTGGAACCCACAAGACAGAAGGGAAGAACCAGCTCCTCCAAGCTGTCCTCTGAGTGCACTAGCACACACGGCATGGCTGTCTCAGCTCTGCGGCTTACCTATTAGATGGTGAGCACACGCATTTCCACTAAACACAGGATGTCTTAACTCTGCAGACTTACCGGTAGAGATGGCGATCACAAAGCTAAAATAAAGAACCAAAAGTCGGTGATTTGAGTTAGAGACTTTGTAACGCTATGGTGATGATGAATGGTGGCAGGGAGACAGAGCTGAGCTTTCGGGTGCCACAAAGTCAATCAGGAAGGTCAGGGGACGAAGGCCCCACCTCACTGTGCCTGGCCTTGGTTAGGTTCTTCAGGTGCAAAATCTCTAAAGAAAACTAAGGCACACGGCAGGAAGGACGAGGGCGGCCCTCTTCATGCTAGCCCACTGATAGCCTCTCAAGCACAAGCCTAACCCTGCCAGATGTCTCTGGTGCTTTGTGTCCTCAGACACAGAAGTGATTCTGTGTGTTGTGAGTTCATCTGACGCTTGCTGGATATAATTCAGTTCATTAAAGCAGCAGCCCTGTCACCACCTCAGAAACAGGAAATCCTAGCATGGAGGACACGGCATGGGGCTGCCCACCCTTAACACCCTCACTTCAAACACCGGAAGAGAATGCCAGGCTCCACTTGGAAGCAAGAAATATAAAACCAACCAAATGGCCTCACCAAGGTCATTATGATCATTATTATAAAAGGAGGAAAATTGTATGGAATAGAAAAATGTTTGTAAGAAACAATTTAATTCCTGAGAAAATAAGTTACTTTTTCTTTTATGTCATAGAAGGCTTTGAGAATCTCAAACTCCCAGAAAAACAGACTTTTCTTCATATTACCCAAAATGTGCAAAATTCAGTATTAATTTCAGGACAGTGGAGATTAGAGCCACAGGGGCGAAGGCTTTCTTTGTGTTATGGTACGTAAAACTGCAGAAGGATTGCCTGGTCCAAACAGAGGGGACCTGCCCATCCCTCAGCTGGGAACTTCTGTTAAGGCCCACAGTGAGACACGAATACTGCTCTGAGACCCACCCTGTGATGCCCATCCAACAAGATGGATTCTGGCCCTAGAGGATGAATCCTTCCAGTTACCAACTCCAGATAAACCCTCACAAGAGTAATGCTTGTGGAAAGAACCCATAGGGCTATCATCTCCTGTCCATGTGGAGGGGGGTTCGGAGGGATCACACAAACCTGCTGGTGGATCTCCTTCAGGCTTTGCACTGCCTTCTCATCCAGATAGTCTGTGACAAGCCTGCAGAAGGTGAGACATGATGCTGCGTTTACAGGGATTAAGCTGGAGCCCAGGTTCACAGGAAAGAAAGCACAAGCTCAGAAAGATCAGCTTCTTGTTGGTGCTCCTACGGCCCCTGAAGATGTGCCACTTCGGGCTCAAGTCAAGCTGTGTTTGGGGCTGAGAGATGGCTTACTGGGTAGACACTGGCTGCCAGACAACCTGAGTTCAATCCCGGGGACCCACAAGGTAGAACTAATTCCCCCCAAGTTATCCTCTGACTTCCACATGTGCATCATGGCCCACATGCTTCTCTTTGTTTCTCCTGCTCTCAAATAAATACATACAATTTCAACATTGTTTGTATGTATGAGTGGTTTTGCCAGCACATACATGTATGTGTACCATACACATGACTGATGTCCATGGAGTCCAGAAGAAGGCACTAGAGTCCCTAGAACTGGAGTTACAAGTGTGTGAGTCACCGTGAATGTGATTGGGAATTGAACTGGGTCTTCTGCAACTGTTCTTTACCACTGAGCCATGTCTCCAGCTCATGTTATATAAAACAAATAACAAAACAGAGAGCAACCAGGGAAGGTAAGATACACAATGTCAATCTTTGGCCTACACACACACACACACACACACACACACACACACACACACACACACACACAGAGTCTGTGTTATTACAGAAGGTGGGCATCTGAGTGCTACACCTCTATGCTCTTACAGTCAGTTTGCTGAGGACACACCTTATTTATGATCAGGACAGAAGTCCCTTACTGAACACTGTTATACTCCTTCTGATGCTGTCGAAGAGGTAAATCCCCTACAGGGTTACGTGGATTCCCACAGGTGCTTTCTGTGGCTGCTGCTCACCAACCCAGCATTAAGTTTTCAGCAGGGGGTGCCTTACCTGACTCACACTGCAGCTCACTGAACCCAGGCTATCAGATAAACCACAGTTTGCACTGAACATCTGCTTTCTTCCGGGATATGGTATATGCTAACGGAATCATGCAGTGTGAATTACCTATGGATCTGCAGTCTCCTATGCTTTGGGCCAAACTACACATAGCCATAACACTCTGGGGATCTGATACCCACTACCTGCTGGGCAGAGCTATGTGGTAACTACAACTCCCTGAGAGATCTAGTCTGCTAAGGGAGAGACAGAGCCACACAGAGCCCCAGTGCCCTGGAGGTCCGAAATCTCCCGCGTGTTTCGCAGAACCACGTGCTGCCTAATACCCCAAGAACACATATCGAACCAACAACTTGGGAATGGGTCTCAAATGTACCGTATCATCACAATGCATTGCTGAGGAACGCCATGGCCCGTGCGCCTTTTGCCACCACCAAGGAGAGCAAGGCCATCAACTACTAGGTATCCATTCCACCCACATAGACTGTGAGCTGTGCTCTGGGGCCAAGGAACAACCAAGTCTCCTTGGGACTGACTGACAGGTAGGAATGAAGTCCATGTGCCCATCTGCTGTCAATTTGACCTAGGGAACCGCCTAACACAACCATAAAGGACAAATGTACAAGTTTCAAGCTCGAAGGGAAGGAAGGGAAGGGAAGGGAAGGGAAGGGAAGGGAAGGGAAGGGGAAGGAAGGGAAGGGAAGGGAAGGGAAGGGAAGGGAAGGGGAAGGAAGGAAGGGGAAGGTCATAGACTCTAAGGCACTAAGACTTCACTTTTGAGGACCCGGCTGCACAGTGACATAAGGAAATCACACATCTCTTGGAATGCACCACTGTGCATGGTGTGGACCTTATACGTTACAGTTATATCACAGATGCAGCCAAGGGGAGAATGTTAAGGAAAACTTCCAAACTTACCCTTTCTTTCTTTTCTTTTTCTTTTTTTCCAGACAGGGTTTCTCTGTGTAGCCCCCACTGTCCTGGAACTCAGAGATCTGCCTGCCTCTGCCTCCCAGGTGCTGGGATTAAAGGTCTGAGCCAACACCACCTGGCTCAAACTTACCCTTTCAAGTAGTTTAAATTATTCAAGTGGCAAATGAGGGCTGAGGAGAAGACTCATCAAGAAAATACCTTACCACACGAGTCAAAGAACCCAAGTTCAGATCCCCAGGGAAAAGCCAGACACAGTAGTGCATTTGTATGTGCAATCCCAGGGAGATGGGCGGTATAGATCAGAGAATCATCTGAAGCTCACAGACACTGTCTCAAACAAGGTAGAACAGGAAGAAGATGTCCAAGGTTTCCTCTGACCTCCCTCCGCACGTGTTCTCTGGCACATGTGCACACATCTGCTCCTATGTTCATGCACAGTGATAAATGACCTGCTCAGTGCCACCTTTGAACAGGGCCCATTGCTCTTGTCATGTGAGTGATAGCTTTGGGACGATGAGGAGAATCCAGACAGCCGAGGAAGCAGAGAAACCTCAAGATTGCCAACCACTGACAACCTCAACATAAAATGGAGCCTTAAGTACATAAACAGCCAACAATCAGGGCAGGGAAGCTGTTCTCAAACCCAAAATCACTACTATTACCTAGCTTCACGAATGCCATCTCTTACCTGTTACTCTGTGCGGCCAGCTTGTACAGGGCATAGGTGACCTCTGCACAGGCAAGGATGGCACCATGTCTCGTGTGTAGATCTGGACTCTGTGTCATCAGCAGTAGTGCTGGGAATACTGCAACAGTCGGGTTGAGAGACACACACAGAACAACACATTACTTACAAGTATTTCCTCTGGAAGTCAACACCATCAGGGTCACCACCACTGTTTCTGATAGGCAGAACCCCCTCATGAGCAAGCAAGCAATGTGATAGGACACGGCAGATACATCTAGGCATATATATCAGTACACATAAATACACATACACAGCATATATATATATCAGTATATACATCCAGGCACCAATGCCCAGTGAGAGAGAGGCAGCTGAGAAAGAGGTCATGTCTGCAGACTTTCCTGTCTGCACCTCTCCCTGCTAGATGGTGGCAGCACTCCGCCTGAGAAAAGCAGGTAGAACAAAGGCCCCTCATCCATGAGAGGGGACAGGCACTTCCATTCATTACTCCTTCCCAGCCTCTGACACTTAGGGAGGAGAATACAAACAGCTCCCAATTCCAAGTGCAAACCAATCTAGAGGCCCCAACAACTCAGATCAGCCCTGGAATTCACCATCATTCTTAACCTATTCAGTGCAACCCATAGATTCCTTGTTTTTTTTTTTTTTTTTTTTGAAATCATTTGTGCCCAATGCCACCCAAAGCTTCCACTGGACAAACACACTGCGTTTGATTCATGTTCTACCCTGACTTGGCCCACAGCTTACTCTTCAGCGACAGATAGGACATCACCGTCATCCACTATGAGAACAGCACACTTCTGTTGTGTATGTGCATGGGGAAGGGCACACACGCACACATGCATGAGTGCTGCAGGGAGGAGTACTCACACCTACCGTGAGTGGCCATGTACTCGGGTACTAGTGGAGTCAGGTTGTGCAGTGCCTTTGCAGACAGTTCTCGGATGGCCCTAAGAAGTGACAGCAGTGTTAGTAAGGATGGATTTGCACACTCACACTCACACCAGCATTGTTCTCAGCAGCCTTGCAATGCAAACACCCAAGGATCTATCAAGAGATGAACGAGCAGGTAAAATGTGATAGATGCAGACAATGGATTATTACTCAACTAAAAAGGAAAAGAATTCTGGCACTTGCAATAACAAGAATTATAAATTATAGTCAGCAGGTCAAAAACTGCCCAAGGTTTCTTTTGTCAAACTCTAATTTAAGGATACTTTTTATATTTTTAAGGGCTACATAAAGAAAAAAATTATATATATATATATATATATATATATATATATATATATATATATATGAGACAGAGACCTAAGGCATTAACTATCTGTCCCTTTAAAGAAAAAGCTGAGCGCTGGAGAGATGGTTCAGTGGTTAAGAGCACTGACTACTTTTCCAGAGGTCCTGAGTTTAATTCCCAGCAACCACATGGTGGCTCACAACCATCTGTAATGGGATCTGATGCCCTCTTCTGGTGTGTCTGAAGACAGCGTCAGTGTGCTCATATCCATAAAGTAAATAAATAAATCTAGAAATACAAAGGAAGGAAGAGAGAGAAAAGGCTGATGCTAGCCCACGCACACATTTCAATATCATTTGCACTTGAAGAAATCTATGAAACAAAGAGAAACATTTCATAATAAAAAATGCATCAGGAAGATGTGCATGAGTGATACGGAGGTTTGGGCCAGAGGTTCTTCACCCCAGAGAGCCCCACGCTAGACAAGAATGGCGGCAGATGAAAAATACTTTTAAGGCTTTAGTTCTTTGAAAGCTGAAACACACTCCCTAGTGGACTACAAAGAAAACACTCTGACACTGGGATTTATGGAAGGGACCATGATGGTATTGCTAACTCCCCTGGCATCTTCTATGCCTTGGCTGGCCAGGCCTGCCTAGAGATAGTGGCAGAACACTGACAGTGCTTACATCTGAGTTACACACTTGCCTTTAAAGACACATTTAACTACCTATGAAATACCAAGATAGCCCCAAAACTTCCACTGTAACTATGAAACCTACCACTAAAGTCTGCTCAGCCATCAGGTTACAACATATAAGATTCCTAGGGGGGCCAAAGACAGCAGAATCAGTAGGGAGGCAGGCCCACTGATGAAGACGACCAGGCTACCCCAGCTGTCTGCACTACACTGTCCTCAGGCTGTAGTTTCCCTATTACATACAACACAGTGTTCAGAAATAATTACATCTCAGACTTGCCCGACCAACAGCTCCAGAAATGAAACAAATAGACCTTTAATAGCCACACATAAACTGGAAGTTTCATTACTTCTCAGAAATAATTATTTTAAAATAGCTTATCTATAGAGAGAAAATACACTCGGTGAACTTATAAAGCTCAACTAAACTCCTCCCATTGAGGGGTGAAAACGAATTTTCAGAGAGTCACGAAGACAAAACCTACCCATCCCAGTGGTTGATTTTCATGGAGACCAGGTGGTCGATCATTGGCTTGGTGTATTCCTGGAAGCCAGCAATAAACACGCTGAAAGACATAATATTAAGAGCCAGAGAGAGGGACAAACATGAGCAGGTACGGTGACACGTACGTATAGAATCCCCTTGGACATTACTTTATGTATTACTTAAAGACTAAAAACAAGTAAGAACTTGGAGGAGCCAGACCCTTCACGGAGTGCTCTTGAGAATGAAAACTCACACAGTTATGCTAAAAAATAGTCTGGCCATTCCTACCACAGTAAAACTATCTACCAGATGACCCAAACATTGCCTGCACCTCCAATACTCAAAACAGAAGCGCATTCCTCAAGCATTCACGCACACAGCTCAGCAGCAAACCCGGGACTGTGGCTGGAAACAGCACTCCATGCAGCTGATGGAGAGGCAGGTTGTAGCCATCCACGCCACGGGCAACAGCACGAAACAATGGACTCGTTAGAAGCCAGGGTCTTACTACGTACCTACCCCTGGCTGGCCTAAACCGTGCAGCTTAGGCTGGTCTCAAACTCAGAGATCAGCCTGCCTTCCAAGTGCTGTGATCGAAAGCATGCCCCAACAAACCTGGCTTCTTGTTCTTGCTGTTTTGAAGATTTATTTTTATTCTATGTGATTTGGGTTTTTTAACGTTTTAAAGAATTTCATACGACTCCTCCTGTCCACCCTCCAGCTTGCTTACAGTTTCATGGCCTCTTCAATTATTGGTGCGTAGGTATGGATACATACAACATGCCGAGTTCATTTAATATGTTTAACAAGGGCTGACCACTTGGGATTAGAGAGCCTACCGGGGGCTGCTTACTGGAGACGACGGATTCTCCTCCTGTTGGCAGCCATTAACTGCCTGTAACTCTTCATCTAGAGGTGGGGCCTTGTGAGATTTTCCTCATCTACACTGGAGTGTGAACCGGTGTTGTCATGGAGCGGGTCTTGTTTAATGACCATATTGTTAAACTCTCACAGGTATAGTTCCCTGTCACACTATCCCACAGAAGACATTCTGGTCCTCTGGCTCTTACAATGCTTCCACCCTCGCTTCCAGGACGTTCCCTGAGCCTTAGGTGTGTGAGCCGTGTGGCAGGTCTAAGGATGGGTACCAGTGGTTAGTTGTTCTCTGGATTTTTTACCTGGGACAAACGGCTCTGCTACAAAAAAAGAAGTTTCTTTGATTTAGGGTGAGAACTCTATTTATCTATAGATATAGCCTTATACCCTTATATGGGTAAAAGGATAGGTATTTAGAAAGCAGCTGGAAATTACACTGCTTCAAAAACATGGCAATTGTAGGCCCTCCTCCGGAGGCCATGGCCTCATCAGCCACAAGTGGTTGGCTAACCCCAGATGTGGATACAGTACGTCCTCCTGAGGAGATCTTAACCCAAGATGGAAGCCACTGCTGAACCTCTGGTGTGTTTTGCTGGGCTATCACTGCTGTGGTTCCTAGGCTCTTCAGACAGACAGAATTATTCGTTGCTTTTCTCCCTTGGCAGCTTACATAGCACCCTCAGGTACTATGAATGCTAGTCCTCAGAATTAGTCTAAGTTAGTTCCAGTTCAATTCCTCCGAGTCCTCTGTCTTACGTGTGTTGTATCTTTGGCAACAGGACCTTACCTTCAAGTTCTGGAAGGTAAAAGAGGGCCGCAGCAATGACCTGTTTCACTTTGGGGGCCTCTTGTAACTTTCCTGACCAATAACGTATAAGGAGGTTTCCCATGCCTGGCACTGGGTCTTTGTTAAATAACAGGGTGGTTTGAATAAGAAATGTTCCTCATAGTCTCAGGCATTTGAACACTTGGTCATTGGGGGTCCGCTTCACCTACTAGCAGTCCACTAAGCTCCTTTTTCTTGGTTGAGACACGAACTCCACCCATCATGCCTGAGGCTGGCTGCCATGATGGACTCTGACTCCTCTGGACCCATAAACCCAAACAATCTTTCTTCTACAAGTTCTCTCCACCATAGTGTTTTATCAAAGCAGCAGAAATTTAACTGAGAAAGTCTGTGGCTCTTGGGAGCAGTATTACAACTAAGTAGTATAAACTCATATAAATTACTTGAATATATATCACATATACTTATGCATTAGTAAACATGAAATTCCCTATGGATTTTTCAATCATCCTTCCCTCTTCTTCTGTGTATTGTCATCCCCAGCTCCTCATCGGTAAAGCGCTCCCCACATTTCCCCTCTCTTTCCCCGTGAATGAATATGCCCCTCTCTGGAGATCCTTCTATCCTGCCCCCAACTATGGTGCCTTTTCATTTCCTGGTTTCTAAGGTAACGAGACCATACACTCACATCTAAAGATTACAAAGGAGGATCCACAAATAAGAGAGAAGATACTGCATTTGTCTCCCAAGGACTTGATTACCTCACTTGGTATAATATCTTCTAGTTCTATTCATTTACCTTTAAATTTCATGGCTTCACTTTTCTTTATAGCTAAAGAGAATCCCATTCTGTGTATGTAACCACACTTCCATCATCCATTCATCAGTTGAAAGGTTGTTTCCATGCCGTAGCAACTGTGGATAGGGTGGCAATGAGCAACTACCTGAGGAGTGGGAGTGGAAGCCTTCGGCTGGGTCATATGGTAGATCTTTTAGCTTGAGAAGTCTCCATATTGATTTTCTGAGTAGCTGCACCAGTGTGCAACCCCAGGAAAGGAAATGGGGGTACCCTTTCCACCCATCCTTGTCAGCATTTGCTGTCAGCTGTTTTCCTGATTTGGGCCATTGCCACTGGGGTAAAATGAACTGTCAAAGTGGTTTTAATTTACATTTCCATAATTGCTCAAGATCGGCAAACATTTTTTATGCTTCTATTAAGGTATACCTTTTGAGAACTGTGTACAGACCCAAGGCCAATTTTTAAAATTTGTGTTGTTTTCTTGGTTTGTTTTTTAGTTATCTATATATTCTGACTATTAATCCTCTTACCAGATGTGTAGGTGGCAAAGATTTTCTCCTGCTTTGTAGGCTTTATTTTCAATTGTTTCCTTTGCTACTCAGAAACTTTTTAATTTTATGAGGTTCGATGGTCAACTGTTTATTCCTAAGCAAACAGTCATATTCACAGAGTTCTTTCCTATACCTTTATATTGTTCTTTTAGTAGTTTCAGCGTTTCAGGCTTCATATTAAATCTCTGATCCATTTGGAGTTGGTTTTTGTGCAGAGATGATCTAATTCCATTCTTCTTCATGGAGATATCCAGTATTCCCAGTATCATGCATTGGTGATACTGTCACACTTCTACTGTGTGCTTTGGGTACCTTTATCCAGTGTGCAATGGCTATAACTACATGTACTCACGCTTGGGTCTATCTGGCTTTTTGTTTGTGTTTTTGTGCCAGGACCATGCTGTTTTTATTACTGTGGCTCAATAGCATGGCTTGAAACCTGGTATGGAAATCCTTCCAGCATTGTTCTTTTGCTTCAGCATTTCCTTGAGCATCTGGATTTTTTTTTTTTTTTTTGTGGCTCCATATGAATTTGAGAATTTTTTTTTTTTCTGTCTCTGAAAAATGCCAAGGAGATTTTTGCTTGGGACTACACTGAATCTATAAATTCCTCTTGGTAGTATGATCATTTTCACAGTATTAATTCTATCCATCCATAAGCACAGGAGGTCAGTCTATCCTCCAGTCTCTTTTTCAATCTCTTCAGAAATTTAAAGTTTTCACTGTAGAAGTTTTTCTTTGGTTAGGATTATTCTTAGCTATTTTTTGAAGATTCTTGTGAGTAGGAGTGTTTCCATAATCTCTCAGAGTGCTTGCTGTTGGCATACAGAAAGGCTTCTAACTTTTGCAAGTTGATATTGTATCCTGCCACTTTATTAAAATGTTGATCATTTCTAGAAGTTTTCTGCTAGAATTTTTAAAATCTCTTTATATTACCTGCTCCCAGGATAATCTGACTTCTTTTCCTATTTATATTCTTTTCATTCTCTTGTCCTGTTATTGTAGGCAGCATTTCAAGCACTAGGTTGAGGAGGGTTGGAAATAGTGGACGGTCCTAGCTCAGCTTAATTTGAATGGGTCTGCTTCGAAGTTTTTCTGTTCAAGGTGCTGTTGGTTATGGGTTTGTCATACATGGTCTTTATTATGTTGGTGTATGGTCCCCTCGAGTCCTACTCTCCCCTTTGATCATAAAGCATCTGGATCTGTCAGAGGCCTTGTCTACATCTATTGAGTGATTATGTAATCTTTGTCTTTAAGAATGTTATTCATTGCTTTCATTGATATATGTCTGATGAACATGCCTGCATCTTCAGGATTAAGCCGACCTAATTGTAATGAATGATGTGTGTAAACATGTATGCAAGCACGCATGTATGTATGTATGTATGTGCCTGTATTATGCTTGCAAGTATTTTATTAAGGATTTTTACATCTACGTCATCAGAGAAACTAGTCTGCAGTTTTTCTCTTTTCTCTTGTGTCTTACCTGCTTTTGGTGTTAAAGTTATATTGACTTCATAAAAGGCGTTTGAAACTGTTCCTTCTGTTCCGGCTTTTCTGTTTGTTTATTTGTTTTGCTTTGTAAAATGTAAGTGTTAGTTTTAGGAACTGGAGAGCTGGTTCAGCAGTTAAGATGACTTACTGCTTGCAGCACACAAGCTTTCATTTCTAGCATCCAGTTTACGTGTGGTGCACATTTATCTGCAATTCCAGATCCAGGGTTGCATGCCTGGATCATGGTGGACAAACACATATAACAGAAAACATACAGATTGTAGATCTTTTTAAAAGTTTGACAGAATTCTGCTGTGATTCTATCTGGGCCTGGTCTTGCTTTAGTTGGAAGACTTTTTATTATTGTTTTAATCTTACTTGTCATGGATCTATTAAAATATTGATCTCTTCTTGGTTTAACTCTGGTGGTCTGGATGAGTCTAGAAACTCATCTACTTCTTTTAGATTTTTCTAACTTAATAGAGTACATACACTTTTGAAGTATTCCCTACAGGAAATGTTATCATATTCTGTATTTCTTTGGTGTCTGTTGTAATGTTTCCCTATTTGATGTGAGTGGTAACTTGGGTAATGTTTAGTTGGGTCAAGGGTGCCACAGTCTTGGCACCCAAAGAACCATCTCTAAAACACATCTATTCTTCGTCTGTTTGTTGTTGTTGTTGTTGTTGTTGTTGTTGTTGTTGTTTGCTTGTTTCTATGGCATTAATTTCTGTTTTTTTTTTAACACAGTGAATATTATTAAAAGATGTTTTAACTTAGATTTTAGGTGTACGAAGAGAGAAGGGCTCTGGAAGGAAGTAAGATATATTTGGGGGTAGAGAGATACTTGGTTGTTGAAAAGCACTTGTTGCTCTTACAGAGGGCCTAAGGTCTATTCTCAGTACCGACATAGAAGCTTACAACTCTCTGTAACTTGAGTTCCAGGGGATTCAACACTTTTTTCCTGTTTCTGCAGGCACCAGCCTTACAAATGGTACACATGCATATATGCAGATAAAATATTCATCCACACAAATTAAATAAAAATTCAAAGAAAAATATATAAAGAAATTTGTAAGTGAGATGTGGACGGGTCTGCAAAGAAGAGGCACACCCTTTGTCTTTACAAGGTTACTATTTTCTTGTATTTTAATGCCGTTGTCTTGTAAGAGTTCTTTGTGAGAAAACCAAATTAGACCACAGGGAGGTTCCTGAGGTATACCTGACATAGTTATACTTTTTGGCGTAAAACTGTAGATCGATGGAAAGCAGTAAATTAGGATAGATTTACTGTAAAAATGTAAAATGCCCACCTAGGCATGCAGCAAGGCCCCATTCTAGGTCACCTACCTGTTGGCCTTAAGCCTGGCTGTCTGTTAGCACTTATATTTTGCATACATTTCTGTATAAAGTAATAGTATTGTCATGCTGGGAACCTTTCACAGCAAGTGGTAATTGTGCTGGAATTCTTTCCTCTCACCTGGTGAGAGGCTTCAACCAGACAGTACTCTGGGGGATTTCTTTCCTTGCAGTGTCCCTGGCTCTTGGTCAGCCTCATTATTTTTTTTTTTTTAATTATTTCATTATTTCTTACCACCTACTACATTTGGATTTGGTTAGTTCTTGATTTTCTAAATTCTTGAGTTGCATCATTAAATCATTTATTTGTGCTTTTTTTTTTTTTTTTTTTTTTTAATATAGGTGACTTATAGATTTCCCTTTCAGGACTGCTTCTAATATTTTGTGTTTTCTTTTTAATTACAAGAATTGCTTCAATTCTTTCCTGATTTCTTCTCTGACCCACTCATCATTCGGTGATGTACTCTTTAATCTCCATCACAAGTCTGTATGCTTTTCGCAGATTCATTTACTGTCTGTTTTAAGTCTGAATCTCCATCATGAGTCTGTGTACTTACTACAGATTCATTTACTGTCTTTTTAAGTTCTGTGTTATGTTGTGGCCAAATATGTTACACACATGTTATTTCAAATCTTCTGAATCTGTTAAGATTTGTTTTGTATCTGTTTTAGAGAAGTCTTTATGAGTTGGGGAGTGGAATGAATATTCTTTGATGTTTGGGTTCCAGAGACATGTTAGGCCCACTTGATGCACGATGCTGTCTAAATTCCGATGCCTCTATTTGTATGGCCAGTCTGTTGAAGAAAGTAGGGTACTGGAGTTGCCTACTAGATTGGAGTTAGTATGAAATTAGGTGCACAGAGAATAATAAACATTATGTTCAGGATTGTGATGACTTCTTGGTTAACTGTTCTCTTCATTAGAATGACGTGTCCTTCTTTATCTTTTCTGACTTATTTTAAAGTTTATAATATAGATTTAGTTTAAAGTCTACTACATAGATGATAGCAATACCTACTTGTCCCATTTGTTTATTCTTTCCTTTTGCTTTAAGGTATCTTTGAAGGTAAGTTGAGTTTCTTTTTTTTTTTTTTCTTTTCTTTTCTTTTTTTTTCCGGAGCTGGAGACCGAACCCAGGGCCTTGTGCTTGCTAGGCAAGCGCTCTACCACTGAGCTAAATCCCCAACCCCTGTAAGTTGAGTTTCTTACAGATAACAGAAAGATGGATTTTGTTCCTTAATCTATTCACCTAGACTAAGACTTTTGACTGGAAAGTAAATGTCACTAATATTTAGCTACTAACTGAAAAATAAGTGTTGATTGCTGTCATTTTGATTTGTTTTATTGTGTGCTTAATGTTTCACTAATTATAATTTCATTGATTCATTCTATAGTCTTATTCTTCCAGTATTCTCTGTAAGGTTGGGTTAGTGAACATGCATTCCTTTAGCCTTTTATATCATGGGGAGTTTTCTTTCTCTTTCAACTATGGCAAATAGTTTGCTGGCATAGAAGTCTAGGTTAGTATCTGTGTCTTTTAGAACTTGGAATGTATTGCTTTGGGTTCTTCTGGATTCCAAGATTTTTCCATTGAGAAACTATTATTCTAATCAGTTTTCCTTTATATTTAATTTGTATAAATAACTCCTACAGCTTTCACTATCCTCTATGTGTTCTGTGTAACTAGTGTATTGACTTCACTATTCCATGGGAAGTTTCTTCTCTGTTCTCTACTTGGTAGTCTGTGTGCTTCTTCTATCTCTGTGGTTTATGTCTTTCCCTAACTTGGGGAAATTCTCTTCTATGAACCTTCTGAAGATCTGTGGTCTATGCCACTGACCTGGGATTCTTCTCCTTGTATGTCTATAATTGGAAAAGTTTGTCTTTCACGATGTTCTACATTTCCAACACGCTCCCTCAGTGTTTTCAAAAGTTGGGCTTTGTCTTTCGAGCCAGGCAGTGGTGGCGCACACTCGGGAGCTAGAGAGAGACAGATCCTAGAGCTCGGGAGGCAGAGATAGACAGATCTCTGAGTTTGAAGCCAGCCTGGTCTACAGAGCAACTTTCAGGATAGCCAGGATTATACAGAAAAACCCTGTCTCAACAATACGCACCCCCAAAATTTTAAAAACTTAAAATGTCTTTCATATTGTTGCCCGTATAGTCTAATTCCTCCACTTTATCTTCAAGTGTCAACATCCTGTCTTCCACACAACCCACTCTACTTGTATGGCTTCCCTCTGGGTTTCCTGATTGAGTGATTGAGTTTTCAATGCCATCTTCATTTTGGCTTGCATGCTCTTCAACATTTCTATCTCTTTACTGAATTCAGGTTTCCAGGCCTGAATTGTCTTCACTTCCTTCTGCCACGTGTGTGCTTTCTTGGGCATCACGCGGGCAGTTCTTCTCTGAGGTAAAATGAGCTGTGTGCACAAGTCTTTAAGTTTTTCAAATCCTTTGATAAAGATCTGAGCTTGACTTCATGACTGTTCTTTTAAATTCTGTGTCCTTGGGTTCATCTTGGTAATTCTCATTTCTATAGAACTGGTGGATCATGGTGGGTAGACTAGAGCAACAGAGATGACTTCCATTCGGAAATAAGCAAAAAGGCATGCAAATGGAACAAACTGGTTCTGTTTGATTTATTCATCTGTGCCTGGGGGGTGTGAGAACCACACAGGTGGCCTAGAGTTTTAAGCAGCCACAAATTTAGGCCAGCATACAGGCTGTGTGACGGAGGCTTTATGGGCCTTGGGGAAGGAATGACACAGGTGAGCAGGGTTTCAGGAACTTACCAGACTGGGTCAGCACACAAGACGTGCAACCTCGGCTAGGTCTGTGGGTGGGAACGGTACAAGTGGGCTAAGGTCCAAGGAACTCACCAGACTGAATCAGAACACAGGACATCTGACCTAGCCTAGGCCTAGAGGTTAGAAATAGTATGAGTAGCTAGGGTCAGGTAGACTCATCAGACCACTCTGATGCATGGTAACTGTTTTTAATCATCCATACATGTGTGTGGCCTGTGTCAGCATATACCACATGTATGTGGGTCCCTGAGGAAGCAGAAAAGGGTGCCAGATCTCTTGTAGCTAGAGTTACAGGCAGTTGTGAGCCTTCTGACATAGGTACTAGGAACCAAACTCAGATCTTCTGCAAGAACAGCAACAGTAACCACTGAGCCCTCTTCCTAGCCCCCTGAACTTCTTGGCACAAGATATAAAAATGAATGAATCACTAAATAATCATCCTAAGGGGAAAAGATTAGACAAAATGAAAAGCAATCTACAATAAAAACAGAATTTGTTGGCTAATAAGTATGCTCAAAACCCTATCAGGTTACCCACCTGACAGTTTTAAGTGTCCTTGTCGGATTCAGCAAGCTTCATACTTTGCATGCATGTCATGTGTTAATTACACATTAGTAAGACTATTACGAGTGATATACAGAAATAAAAAAAGCACAGTTGCCAAACGGTTTACACTAAAAAATATAAGGAAAATAAAACTCAATAAAAAACTGGCCTACATTTGCCTAGGAGCATCACCAAAAAAGAGAAATAGAAGGGAATAAGCACATGGAAGAACGTCCAACGTGGGTCATTAGCAAAGATGAATGCTCTGAATGGTAAGATGGTCAAAGGCTGGCTGCTGTCGATCTCAGGAAGGTATGGAGAAGCCAAAACCACACATTCAGTTTCATACAAAGTTATATCTCCTGTTAGTCTATACATAAGAGAATTAAAATATGAATCCACATAGAGATTTCTAAATAAGAGTTTGCAAGAGCCTTGTTTATCGTGATAAAAACTCAAGAATGCCTAAACTGCTGATCAACAGGCACCATGGCAAGCTGAACAGCACCAGAAATCACAATATAGAAGCACCTCCGATGGGGAATCACCGTGCACAGCGAAAGAATCTTCCAGTTCCCAACAGGCACACAGAAGGCCATAGGCTTCACTACGTCCTTGTGAATTTACAGATTTGCACACATCACAATATATCAAAATGCATGCGCCGAACACATTCAGTCGACCGTATGTCTTCAACACTCGAAAGTGAGCAGTATAACCTACAGGTAAGTGAGCTGCAGTGTCCCAACTGACGTCTCCCCAGGGACCTTCCACCACTTTTGAATCTACTCAATATAGCAGACCAAGCAGGTTCAGAAAACCTCCTCTATAACAGCCTGGATCCTGTCCCAAGTGAGGACAGTTACAAGCCCGGAAGGAAATTCAACACAGACAGAACAGAGAGCCCAGTGCCTCTGAAGACCCACCAGGTACTTACTCCCTTCCTCACACCCTTCATTCATCTTCTGCCCTTCACAGCTCAGTACCTCAATACCACCTGCTCCTGTGGACTAACTTCCATATCAGTTTCTATTCACCAGAACGCAGTGCTGAACAAGCACACTGCATTTGGGAACTGTCTTAGTTCTGGTTTCTACTGCTCTGACAAACACAATGCCCAAAGAAACTTGGGGTGGAAAGGGTTTATTTAGCTTGCACTTACACAGCACAGTTCATCATCGAAGGAAGTCAGGACAGGGACTCAAACAGGGCAAGAGCTGATGCAGAAGCCATGGAGAGGTGCTGATTACTCGCTTGTTCCTCATGGCTTGCTCACCCTCCTTTCCTATAGAGCCCAGGACAACCAACCCAGGAATGGCATCACGCACAACGGACCAGGCCCTCCCTCATCAATCGCTAATTAAGAAAATGCTTTACAGAGTTACCTATAGCCAGATCTGTATGGAGACATTTTCTTAACCATGGTGCCCTCGTCTCAGATGACTTTAGCTTCTATCAAGCTGACATAAAACCGTCTTATCACAGAGACCTCAGGACTAGCTATGTTCACCACCCTGCTGGCTGGAGGCCCCACAACTTGCTCTCAGTCATAGCCTTCTAGAAGCCTTGCATTTTCTACTATCCTTATGAATCCTGCCCCCCAGGATCCAGGCTGAGAGAGAAATCCCAGTAAGGGAAGTGAGACCCTGACCAGAGGCTCTGTGGTGCTAGGATGTGATAAAGCCTTCTATTAGACTGTCCTCGAAATACAGCAGCTGATCTGCTACTCAGATCTGAGAGTCACAAGGGCCCAATGAACTGGAGAACCCACACTCTAGAGTTAGGTCATGTTCTGTCGTGTATTTTTACAGAATGGACATAATAATGTGTAGGTTTTAGACTGGTGTGGAAACCTTAGCAACAAATAAAATTTGCCAAAGCCAAACTATCAGCTATTTTACCTAAGAAACTCCAAGAAAAGGCATAGACTGTCATATACAATATTCACACGCTAATAATCAGAGAACAAAGAATATGTGGACACGTGACATGAAGTGCTGGACTGAGGGCAATGGCATGCAGACGAGGGCAAGTCTGGTCACATTCTTCCTGGAAAAGAGGCTGGTCACCTTTGGGTTCGTTTTTAGTTGTTATTATTTGCTTGTTTTTTACGTCTGTCAAGGCTGGTTATGAAGAAGTGTAAATTCTGCATGGTCTGCACAGCAGGGCTGTCAGGAAATCTACCCCCAGGGTTTATAACGGCCAGAAATGTTTTAAAAATGTACTTGGCATGTTTCTCCTAATTCAAGGCAAATAAAGTACTTCATGAAGCACCATGGCCTTTTCACACTGGTGTTAGAGTATGAAACTGCTCCCCAGTATTTAAGTTATACAAGCAAAAATAATTGGATGTGATTTCTGAAAACAGCAGTTAAGGGTTACATATTTATCCCTTGACCTGAATTCTCAAATGCCTTTATTACTCATCTGAGAAACAATCAGATAATTTCAACTTAGAACACATTTTTTATTGAAACAAACAAACAACAACAAAAACTTTCAATCACAGTCACTTCAAATCCAAAAATGTCATTTTCAAATATATGTATGTGTGTGTGTGTATATATATATATATATATATATATATATATATATATATATATAAAATCAATATATGTGTGACACCTGGTGGAAAAGCTGTCGCACAGAAGGACATGCATAGCTGTGCTTGTGGCTATTCCCTGTATGGTTCCAAGGCAGAAAAGCACCAAACCAGGAGGACAAGGAGAAGATTAATGACCAGAGAAGATATGAGCCCTAGCTAGCACACTGAAGCACAAGCAGGTGCCCATCTTCTGTGGCATGTACCATGGAGGATGTATAGTTTCAGAAGCTGTTCTCAGTTTGATTCCCTTTCTACAACATAAGTTATATGCAGACCACAAGATAATGAAGAAGGAAATATAGAAGGTGATTTTTGACACCCAAGTCAAAGAGACTGTTAACTGTTATGTTACACACATTAAAACTTACCTTATAATCAGGAAACAGTTAGAAATGTTACCAACTGCAAAATAGTCTGCTGTAGTCAAAATATCAATTCCATGAGGAAAAGTACCCTGAAAAAAAGTAAAAGCAGAGAAAAAAACTGAAAGGTGAGAAACGGCCTCTGAGGTGACAACAGGGAGGCTGAAGCTGAGCCACACGGCTCACGGATGGCCCAACTAGTGAGTGTGTCAGTGTTCATCCCACTGCCTGTCCAGGTGCTGCACTTCGTACAACTGCTAACTCAGACCTAACCATTTCAACTCAGATGCCACAAAAGTGACCTGGATGTCAACAGTCCTCAAGTGGTTACTCTTGGCACTTGGTCACCCTGTATGGTCACAAAGACAAGATAAAGCTCTCCAGAGCCTGTGGGAGCAGAAAGGCCAATGGAAGGTAGTCAAGCGCCTGCCTGGCTTTGAAGCCTGGACTAGGGCCTACACCTCACTGGTTGCCATCAGGATGGATGAGGCTAATAGCCAACCTCTAAGGCCATCACAAAAAGCAGCCATCAGTCCCCCAAACTGAAAAACAGGAGGCAGGTCCCCATCCTCATCCACCAAGAATACTCTGTGGAGCCCCTGCCCTAAAACTGTCACAGGACTGGAACTACCTAATATCATCACTTGTGGTGAAAAAAATATTACAATCTGGAAACCATATAAATAACTTTCTTAACAAACGTAAGTATGTAGAAAGCTTTATAACTTTGGCCCAGAGGCGGCTCCATCTGTGTAGGAGATGAAGCTCCCTATCTGTGCAAAGCTGGCACAAGTCTGTCAAGCAAAAGCCAAGAAAAGCAACAGGCACCACCACCACCACCTGCCTGCCACATCCCCACACCTTGCACAGGGATCAATCTACTCAAATACACGGTGACTCCCCATCTGCACAGCCAGCCATCATAGAGCTGCATGTAATAACAGCATGTAGATTTCTTTCTAAAGAAATCTACAAATTGAGTCTGAATTTCATGGAGAAAACTTTTGATTTATTACCACTGAGACAATGTCAAAACAGAAGCTTAGTCCTCAAACGATATATAAAAGCTGGCTAGTCTGAGGATACGGTGGGATGCCTTACCCATCTGGAATCCAGAGGCACTGAAGGCCCAGGCCTAACTAAAACACCTGAGGTCTGCCACCCTCCTGCTCCCTGACATCTGCCCTTAGGACTACAGGCACAGCCTGAGAGAGAAAAAGCCGCCATTACCAGCCCGGGATGGAAAACATAGCCAGCAAGAAGAAGCAACTCATCCATACAGCCTACCTTCATTATCATCCTCAATGCCTTCACCCTTTCACAAGCTAATCCTAGACCCTGATGATTAATGTCTCACAACGTCACCACACCACCCAGTAAACAGTCCTCTTAAGACCCTAGCGAGGCTGCCTCAGCCTCAGGAGAAGGATGAACTGAGGTATCTTATGTACCAGCCAGTTGTCCAGGAGTTGAGCTGGAGTTGAGCTTGTGCGTTGTTGCTGGATCTGCACAGTGCACACTGGGTGCTCTTACCACTTCCTGTGTGATGCTGTGAGAAATGCACATGAAATGTTCTGTCTTTTCTATCAGAATTAAAAGAAGACAGAGGAAGTCCCATGTTTAAAGAAATTGGTAAAGACACCATTAGTCTAGAATCCCTCCAGGTTAGTGTATTCTTAAAGTCGAGACGTATGCTCAGATTCCACTCTCCCTACGAAATGATGGTCCATTCTGAATTAGCCAATTAAGTTATACGAGTCTGAGTTCTAACCACTCAAACTGTTCAGAGCAGAACACAGAACCCCTTGCCTTGGGGATAAAACAGAGCAGGACTTCTACTGGGTGTGCTTGCTTGCTGTATTGAGTGGCTTTGCACTTTTCTGCATACATAAAACTTGGCTTTACAAAGATGCTTTGGATTGTGTAGTTATTTATCAAGAAGACCCCAGACTCATTCTCTCATTATGAGAGAGAAGCCCACAGCCCAAGTAAAGGTACTACGACTGCAGCCTGATTCACCAGAACACAAAAGCACATGACTAGGCAAGCAAGTGGGAGCACAGGTTTGGCTGTTACCAAGAAGGAAGGACAGGTCTGAACTGCTCAGCAGTACCCGTCTCACTCAAGCAGAATGAGCAATAGGCTAAGGCTCTGCCTGGCCAGATGGGTGTCCCTCCTTCCCAGAAAAGGGACTAAGCACCCTGCCCTCCAGTGTTCTTGCTTGAATACAGGGTAGTCTGGAGTCTGAGCAAACCACCTGCACACAGAGCTGGGTCCCAGAAACACTCTAAGCAGCCACAGAACGATGCAGTCTCATGCTGGTCCTAGACATGGCAACTGCTCACTGGTTAATCATAACCTGCAGATTCCTAGGCTACAGGAAGGGAACAGAGCAGACATACATACACATACCCCTGTTGTAGAGCCCACCCCACTAGGCACTTAGGGGTCTTGCGGGTGTTAAGACTTTCATCATAAGCAGACCAACTCAGTAGAGGAGTCAGTTACCTTGGGTTACTAGGCAAGTCCTGTTACTTCTGAGACAACTCCCAGCATCCTCTACTATAAACACTTCAGTCCTCACAATATTCTCAACCCAACAAGCCATCTAGGTTCTCTCACCTAGAGCACATCCATCTTGGCTGAGACCTCTCTAACCCCATCATCCTTCACACAGTCTATTTTGCACATCACTAGAGTGCCCAGCCATCCTTCTACCTTCCTCACTTGTAGCATTAACAAGCGCCCAAGCCACCATCTGTCAAGAAACCTGTGGTGGTTTGAATAGGAATGGCTAGGACGGGCTCATGTGCTTGAGTGCTTGGTCATAGGGTGTGGCACTGTTAAGAGTTGTGTTGGAATAGGTGTGGCCTTGTTGGAGGAAGTGCATCACTAGGGAGTAGGCTTTGAGATCTCAGAAGCTCAAACCAAATCCAGTGGCTCACAGTCTCTTGCCTGTGGATCCAGAAACAGAAGTCTTGGCTATCTCTCTAGTATCATGTTTTCCCACCATGACAATAATGGACTAAACCTCTAAACTGCAAGCCAAGCCCAAAGAAATGTTTCCTTTATGAGATGCCATGGACATGGTATCTCTTCATAGCAATAAAACCCTAACTAAGACAAAACCCTAAAGCAATCATTCTCATTCTTAGCTGTTCTCTCTCAGGACCTTTCCTCCCTGTCTACATTTATTTTGGTGGCTGCCACCTTGCTCAGATTCTAACCCAATGGTTCCTTCCTAATGATGCAACTCTTTAATACAGTTCCACATGTTGTAGTGATCCCCAGTCATAAAATTATCTTCAATTCTACTTTGTAATTGTAATTTTGCTATTGTCATGAATCATAATGTAAATGTTTCCTGACAATCTTATGCCACCTTTGTGTAAGGGTCATTAGATCATCCGCAAAGGGGTAGTGACCCACAGATTGAAAACCAATGCCCTCGCCCCCTCCAGCCCTTCAGGGCTTCTGGAAGGTGAGGCCAGAGCTTACTACAAAGGAGCCAGCCTCCAATCACAAGCTAGGGAAGGGTCAGAGCCTACTGGATCCAGGGACTCACTCGCCTAGTACCTGATCCATGTAGAACCCACAGGAGTATGTGAGGCAAGATCCTAACCTGCCTCAAACGCAGGGTCTCCTCAAAGCCACATGGGATCAGTGCTCCCTGGTCGCATTATGGTGAGTCTTGGATCAGAACTGCCATATTTATTAGCTTGCTCTGAGGTAAGCCTCATTCCTTACCCACACCCAACAATACAAGAAGATATAAAAGTAAAGCTGCCAGGGTTCCTACCTCCAAGCCTACAGGAAGTTTTAGAAATAAAGATTTATAAAGTGGCCATACCTGTCTCCCCACGTTCTCCTGGAAGGCAGCCTAAGGAGAAAAAAGAACAAACACAGCAGGTGAGTGAGGTTTGCTTCAGCTAAACACCAGACGATAAATTCAAAACAAACATAGCACGGTGTAAATGACCCATGGCTTTACTTTTTAAATAGAAGTCCTCTTTGTTGGCTGACCAGAGCCCTGGGGGTGGCTTGTCACTGTTTCTATGTCCTAGTGCTCTTTAAAACTACAGGTTAAGAACTCTATTTAGGGGGGTTGGGGATTTAGCTCAGTGGTAGAGCGCTTGCCTAGAAAGCGCAAGGCCCTGGGTTCGGTCCCCAGCTCTGGAAAAAAAACAAACAAACAAACAAAAAAAAAAAAAAAAAAGAACTTCTATTTAAGAACTCTATTTAGAAGATCAGACGGAACCTGACAGTGGCCTTCCTTTCACTAGGAATACATTTTCACACTAATGCCCCAATGAAGGTCCCAGAATTTAACTCTGAGAACAAACTACACAGGTCAGTAAGTAGAAGCCAATTCCTAAAACACCCATTTTTTAGGAACTCTATGATCACAACTTACCACCACGCCAACACCTCAGAGCTGCCTCCCAGAGGGCAGGCATCCTGTCTCCACCCAGCTCTCTGAGCTACCTGAGGCCTACACTCCAGGCACCAAATCAGGGCTGACAGTGTCCCATCTGAACTTAAAGAAAACTGAGTACTTCTAAGTAAACCTTGTACGGATGACTCTTCCTTCTTTGGTGACCACTTTCCCTGTCTCTCACACTGTCTGACCTAGGGTCGTCTGACCAACATAATGACCCCTCATGCCCCGCTTATTGCCTGGTGGGGTTTTGAACTTTCCTCAAAGCATACATTGCTGAATTCCAACCAAGACTAGAGACAGGCATTGACACCAGCTTCATACGGAGGTGGAGGGAAGCCACACAAGCATGCACCATGTGCCATCCTGGTGAGCAGAGGTGGGAACAGGCACAGGATGTAAGGCAGAGGCAACAGAAGAAACACCCCTACCTAGGTGGATATTCCAGTATAGGGTAGGGGGTTGAGAGCATTCATATGTGCAAAGAAAGAGAGCAAACTGAATCACAGGACCCAGGGAACTACACATCAACCCCACAGGACTGGTAAGCACCAGAACAGAAATGTGTGGCATCTCCAGGACAAAGCCTCACAGTGGGGGCCGAGATACTAGAAGAGGGAAAAACAGGATACTTTTTGCTTCTTACATTTTGTATCTTCTGCAACCCCTCCTTTAAGATTTATATTTTGTTTTGTTTTGTTCGTATATGTGGATGTTTTGCCTGCCTGTATATATGTGTATCACACACATGCCTAGTGCCGAGCAGGTCAGAAGAGGATGTTTGATCCCTTAGAACTGTTAAGGATGGTAGCATGTGGGTGCTGAGTACTGAAGTGGGTGTCCTTGTTTTTTTTTTTTTTTTTTTAAATATGGAACGCTTCACGAATTTGCGTGTCATCCTTGCGCAGGAGCCATGCTAATCTTCTCTGTATCGTTCCGAAGCGAGCACTGGTGTCCTTGTTTTTGTTTGGTTCGTTCGTTCATTCTTTCTTTCTCCCTTCCTTTCTTTCTTTCTTTCTTTATTTTTGGTCTGTCTGTTTGTTTTTTCAAGATAGGATCTCTCTATGTAATCTGACTGTCCTGGCTCTGTAGACCAGGCTGGCCCGGAACTCAAGAGATCTACATGCCTCTGCCTCCCAAGTGCTAGGATTAAAGGTCTGAGCCACCATCACCTAGCCTTCGCAGCCAATTCTTTTTTTTTTTTTTTTTTTTTTTTTTTTTTGGTTCTTTTTTTTTTCGAGCTGGGGACCCGAACCCAGGGCCTTGGCGCTTCCTAGGCAAGCGCTCTACCACTGAGCTAAATCCCCAACCCCCCGCAGCCAATTCTTAAAGAAAGAAACAGACACCAAAGAAAGGTGATGTAAAGAGATACAATGTCAACTTGAACATAATGTAACACTTATAAGCAGGAACTTCTTCAAAGTAAAAACTAATACAAGATTTATGTTGAAATAATCTTGAAAATAAGAGGACACAATATGAAGACAGACATTACTGCAGAATATGCTATCAGCACAGACAGAATAAAGAAGAATGCTGGAAACAGGGTTAAGTGGTTTGTGGCCTTCGCACTGAAAGCGCTCACCAAAGAAACAGATAAGCAAGACTGAAACCTGTTATGGAGATGTACTAAGCATTTGCAAAACACACTTTCAATATAAAAGACAAATATTCGGAATCCATCTCAGCAAAAACTAGCCATCCAACTAGACAATGACTGAGACTAGAAGAAACACATCTTACTCAGGAGGACACAGAGAGCAAACGAGCACCTCACACAGACTCGGCATCACCACAGAAAAGAAGACTAAAACCACCACACACTTATCAGCAAAAACAAAACAGTGTAGTGACCAGGAAGAAACAGGCAACCCCGCCTTAGGTAACACACACCTTAGCAAAGTCAGGAGAACACATAGTAGCAGAGCCGCCCCGGGGAACCGCTAGAATTCTAAAGACAGGCACTGTCGTCAGCATCCTAGATGATACCCTAAGCAAACTGTGCTCGCAGGAAAGCCTGTGTGAAGTGCTCTACAGCTGGTCCTAGATACTTGGTTGGCTCTTCTTTTTCCCAACCTTTTACCCCCACCCTGTTTCTCCTCCTAGATAGGAAAGAAAGAAGTAGAGAGAAGAGAGAAAGAGAAAGCAGAGAAAGAAACGGACAAGCAAGACTGAAACCTGTTAAAGAAAAAGAGAGAGATCCTTAAATCTAATTTCTTTCCCTTTGTTTCTTCTTTGAGAAAAGCTACTAACAAATCACAACCAACCCCCTTGAATGACCATCAGTCACAAACCCCACCCATCAGGGCTCTAGCATTTATATAGCCTTTGAAAAATTCTCAGAATTGCAAATGTCATATAATCAAGGAAACTATCTGCATCTGCAAAACGATGTTCTACTAGAGCACAAGAAAAGTCATAGCCAGCTGAGGCAAAGCAGCCCCAAACCTGGTATTAAAACAAAAACATGCTTAATATATTGCTGTGTCTAAAGAAACAGAAACTCCAGAATTCTCACTACGATGTTCATAATAACCCAGCAACCCAGATGCCCTTTTACAGGTCAATGGCTTCACACCCAGGGCTCACTTAGAGAACAGACCCACTCACAGTAGGAAGCAAAGGCCTGGGACTTCCCAACATACTGGACATACTCAGTAAGAATCCCAGTCCCAACGACTATCACTTTATTGATGTAACAGCATTACAAAATTGGAAAGTAGACTGATAGTTGGTAGCAGTTAAGAGAGAAGCAGCCATGGTTTAAAAACATCGGTCAGGCATGTCTGTGATAAGGACTACTGTGTGCCTAGACTGTAGGCAATTCAGATGTGTGTGAGAGGGAGTCACACAGAACTAATGCGCACAGGACTGCTGAGCTGTCTTAGTATATATAACATGTGATGTTAACCAGCAGAGAGCCAGGGAAAACAGACTCAGACTTTCCTGGGTTCTTGTTACTCCTTGGACGGGAATCTCAATAACGTCAAAATAAAAGGCAAAAGGAAAATAAAAAGAATCAAGAATGAAACATCAAATGAAGTGTGTGTGTGTGTGTGTGTGTGTGCGCGCGCACACGCCCCTGCCCACACATGTATGCACACATGCCTTCACTCTCTCTCTATTCATTCCAAGTTTCCCACAAAACCACAGCCATTGCCTGTCCTTAGGAGAGAGGAACAGGCCTTTTCACAAAGTCAGCAGTCTAGCCTGCTGAATACTGTCTAGAATGAAAAACCTGGAGTCATTAGCAGCAATGAACTAATTTTTTCCACCAAGCAATGCCAGGACTCTACTATCCAGCCCGAGTGCTGACCACCAGAAAGACACTGAACTCCAATGAGGATCCAAAACAATGACCCTATTACCTTAGAAGCACTGTGGCCAGCGGACAAGGGACCCAGGAACAGGATATGGGACAACCATCAAATGAAAGGTAAGGCCACAGAACTGGGAACTTCTGGGCGCTTCACTGCTCAACCTCCTGGACTCTGGCCAGGTGAACGGACACCTCACACACCAGACAGCAAAACTCAAGAGTTTGCCTACAGAAGCAGCTCCTGGTGGGACACTCTCCTTTCACTAGGAAAACTCTTACGCCTTCAAATAAGCTCACACAGAGGCATCTCTCACCTTCCTGGGTTTAAATCCTACAGTCTACTATGTAAAGAGTGCGAACTCAAAGGGAACACACAGAATTTCTTGCTAGTTTAATAAGGTTTAATTTCAAGTTTAAAAAAAAATGATTTATTGCCAAGCAACCAGAGCTTCCAGGGACTAAGCCACTACCTAAAGACTATACATGGACTGACCCTGGACTCTGACCTCATAGGTAGCAATGAATATCCTAGTAAGAGCACCAGTGGAAGGGGAAGCCCTGGGTCCTGCTAAGACTGAACCCCCAGTGAACTAGACAGTTGGGGGGAGGGCAGCAATAGGGGGAGGGTGGGGAGGGGAACCCCCATAAGGAAGGGGAGGGAGGAGGGGGATGTTTGCCCGGAAACCGGGAAAGGGAATAACACTCGAAATGTACATAAGAAATATTCAAGTTAATAAAAAAAAAATGATTTATAAAGGTTTTGTTTGTTTGTTTCACTTTGTCCCAGGTCACATAAACAAAGCCATAGGGCTTTGATTTTATTGTTTCTTCCCACAAATACATCTTAGGTTACAGAAAACAATAAAGAAAACATAAAAACATATTAGTACAGATTTATTATAAAATTTTATTATGTATCAGACTTACAGTTACTGTCTATCAGTTAACTATGAAGGCAAGACTGCTAAGACCTCCCAAGAAATCACTGGGTTTCTACTAACACTGCAGACAACATGGAGTCCCTGTGGGGCCTCTGGGAAGGTGCTTGCATCCTGGCTGCTTCTCAGTACAGATGCAGGCAGAGAGCCAACAGCAGCCATGAAAGACCACAGGCATCCTGAGCCAGCAAAACCTCAAAAGTCACCTGACCAGAATGCCAGAGGCGCGGCCCCTTGGCCGAGAGCCTATGATGCAGCACAGGACAGCTGGGCTTGCTAAGCCCTCCACAGGAGGTCTTCAAACAGGAGACTCGAATATGCTGGTTGCCATGCCAAACACATGGCTGAGGCAGCCGTGGACGTACAGGAACTCGGTACACAGAGCCTGAGTGCACAGCAGCTGCAGTGCAGCCAGAGGCCAGCAGGAGTAACAGGACAGAAACTCCATCACTTAAACAATCAAACAAGGCAGGAGCCACTGTGAGAGAGGAGATGACGTCAGCTGAAGCCCGTGATAGCAGCGAATCACTTCACTTAACAACACAGAAGACAGGGCAAAGTCTTAACTTGAAAAACAAGAAAGCTGGGCAGATTTGTATTAAGTAAAAACTATAGAAAATCGTGAAATTTTTCCAAAAACAAAAAATGCTAGAATGGGTTCTTTTGAAGATACTACCAAATAATTAAAGTAGAAAGACAACAATCTCTTAAATTAAAACTATGGAATAAAAGAGGAGATAAATACCTCTACTCTCTCTGTGTTGCTAGCTCAAACGCAGACAAAAGACTAATAGACTGAATCCAACAGAAGAGAGGGGACAATACACCAGGGGAAGTTAGAACAAGAATGAAAGGTTGGTTCAAAGTCTAAAAAGCAACTACACCGTATAGCACGTTTCCAGAGCAAAAGTCAAAGGCTTCTTCATTACCTCAGAGTCAAACACCTGTTCCTAATTTTAAAACATGAATACAATGAAAGTGGCTTATAGGAAAGAACTTTTCAGCCTCTAAAGTTCCCGCCCACATGCAGGTCAAGACAATGTTCCCTTTCCCCTCCAGGACCTCAGGAGTCTCCTCTCCATCCTACTCTGAGGCCTGGCTCCTATCCACACAGAATGGCTGTGGCATTGCCATCTCAACCACAGCCCCTTCATATTTTGGACATGTGTTGGCACAAACTAACACCACCTGCCTACCACCCTGACCTTCCCCTCAGTCTCAAAGCAGTTGTAACAGTGTATCACTCCATGACCACCTGAAACAAAGATGTGGAGTCCCTGTACTCAAACCATGGGCACTCCCAACTCCTCACACCTCACAGCCAGCAGCAAGTTTCAGCCTGCACCTCTCTCAGAGACTTCCCTTCGGTTCCTGATACCCTGAATGTGTTAAACTGCTGGCCTATGAGGAGAAGACAGCCAGACTGCTAAGGCATCACAGCACTCCTCACAGAGCCTGGATTTATCATCTGAGGTCCTCTGGGGTCCAGCCTCCCACAGCACTCGTGGACCTGGCCTCACCTCTGTGGAGTCAGCCGCTGCAACAACCCTCCCCCAACACACACACACACACACACACACACACACACACACACACACACACACGCACGCACACATGCAGGCAACCCTAGGAAAACCTCTCACTGTCTCTTCCCCTCGTAATTCATGAGACTCCGTCTCGTTACTGGCGCAGATACAGAATGCCACAGGTAGGTGGAGCAGGAGACTCTGACCAACACGTCTGTTGGCACCCAAAGCTACTAAACTCCTTCTATCCAAACCCATCCCAAAAACTGGATCTCGGGGAACCTGGGTAACTGAGTTCAAAACATAAGGAGCACGGGCAGCTGTAAGGCTGAAGCACACCCAGGGATATCCACTTGTGTGGTGAGGAAAGCAGAGTTAACTAAACTACAGCTTAGTAACAGCTCCTCCTAGAGCATGAAGGCGCCAGTGCCCTACCCTGTCATCTCTGGACCCATCCTGCCGTGTCCTGGAGGTTAGAAACATAGGATAAATTTCTTCTCCTCTGCAGAGCTCGGGCTATCCTGAATTTGGTCCGGTTATTGAACAGAAACCTGTTCCCTTATGCTTATTCAACCCTGACCTTCTCAAGAATCCCACAGTTAATGCCCTACAAGTGTTACCATGGAGACTGTTTTACTTGGTTCTTTCATCTGCTCTCCTTTGCTGCCACAGGGTATGGGTTTTCCAAAGCGACAAAGGCCCACATACAGGACACTGGCAACAGTTATGGCCCCACCTCCAGGAAAGGAATGCACTGGGGACAAGGAAACTTACAGAGGCTGCTCTTCTGCAGTTCACATTTCGGTCAAATACAGCAGCAATGACCAGGGCACTGTAAAAACAAGGAAAACGATTAATTAAAATGAAATACGCAAGGGCTGGGAAAATAGCTCAGTCAGTAAACTGCTCGCCGTGCAAGCATGAGATCCCTCATAAAAATGTTGGGGAGGTGGTGCACGCTTGTAATCCCAGGAGGTTCCCTGGGACTGCTGCCCAACCAGTCTAGCCTAAGGATGAACGCCAGGCCAACAGGAGACCCTGTCTCATCAGAGGAAGATTCCTGACCTGCACAGGCACAGACCGTGTGTCGTTACGGCGTTCACTCACTTGCTCACTTGCTGGACACCTGAATAAGCCTAACAGAAGGGAAGCTATGAGAGATTCTAGTAACCTCTAAGATATCAAACATTATAGACAGCCCCAGCCCTAACAAATGTCCTTAGATGGTGTACACTGAGCCTCTAGTGCCTTGGAGAACAATGCCTTTGGCCTGCTGGGATCATGATAAACGGTTCTAGAGGATGAGAGCTGGTCGTACACAGACGGTCACAACTGGGTGACCGACACCAACACTCCTAGGCCACAGCTACCTATACACTGAGCAGCAAGAGCTCCATGCACCCTGCAGGCAGCTTGACCCTTGGAAGCACCCAAACATATGGTTTCAACATTCCCCACAGGTCCCGGTATGAGGCATGATGGGGCATGCGTTGTCTACATCTAGGTTGAGAGAGATGGGACACAATGAGGATTAGATGAGGTCAGAGGATGGAGCCCAAGACTGATCCTCTGGGTTTCACAAAAGAAGACACGCCATGAACTCTGCTCTCTGCCCCTTTCAAAGTGGTATTAGTGCTCAGGACCCTCCTGGCAAGAAGGCCAACACTACATGCAGCCTCTTGACCTAGGAGGACCCAGACCACAGGTCAAAATAAGCCTTTTCTTTAGAAAGCGGTGTCCTTCAAGTCTTTGATTGAGTAACAAGAAACCTGCTATCAGGCAGGCAGCCAGTTATAGCAGTCGCCATGGAAACAGCACATGGAAGGCAGCTGCTAAGTCTCAATCCTTTCTACAGCCAGAAGCAATAATGTCAGACTAACCCAACTTTTCCTAGCTCTCCAGACACCCAACAGGCTTTAATTAAGTCTTCTTCTTATGTATCAAACTCCATTATTGTCAGAATCTTGCTCCTTCCCATCTCATGCCTCTCACCTCTCCTGCATCTATCACCAGTTACTGCTACGGGTCCTGCCCTCCAAGGGGAACACTTCGCAGGGAAGTATTTCCCCATCTGCTTGTTGGTTCCCACATCCCAGGGATGGTCTCAGGAAACAGCAATGTGCAAGGACCATGGACCAGCCAAGTCTGGTGTTCAACCTCATTTCAACTTTCCCAGCCATGCGGTGGGCACTGTGTACCAGGCACAGGAGAGAGAGCTGTGAGACCAGAGATTACCCTCCTGACTCACATTCTGGGGCCACTACCTCCCTCCTGTGAGCCTGGGCAGGGTTAAGTAGCCTCCGCAGACGAAGTTGAAGACTTGCACTCAATGGAAGTGGCACTTGGGAGGAGGATGCCTGCAATCCTAGACTCCAAATACCAACTAGGGATCACCAGAGGACAGAAATGATCAGAAGGTCTTTGGGTCTAAAAAAAAAAAAAACTGCTCAAGAATAAGCACCGAGACCACCAAGTCTAACGACCTGAGTTTGACCCCTGGGTCCCATATGGTAACAGAGATAACCAACTCTTTGCAACTTTAACCTCTAGACAGAGATCTTCAAACAAAACACGTGCGCGCACACACACACACACACACACACACACACACACACACACTTTAATTTTAATGTTAAAAAAATCAGGACCCTGCTAGGCAGGTGTGTGTCACAGGAGAGAACTTGTGCAACAAGAGAGGGGACAGATAATTCCAATACGAAAATGGGAGTGGGGCAGGGGCACAACTTTTCTGGCTTGCGGTAATTATTACAGTTTGCCACACTGAGAAGCAGAGAAATCT
The DNA here is from genome assembly GCF_011064425.1 of Rattus rattus. NCBI lineage: Eukaryota > Metazoa > Chordata > Mammalia > Rodentia > Muridae > Rattus > Rattus rattus. The sequence goes on from NC_046162.1 coordinate 62,489,240, forward strand.
GATTTATAACAACAGAGGGTTCATCCCACCTCATCGTGAACATTTTTAAATTGTTTCTACCTTTAGCACACCACAGCAGCCTTTGTGAACAGTCTTCAGATCATAAAGCTGACTGAGGCCTGCATACACGTTTCCTGGTAACTTGTAAGCCATATACCTACTGCTGTTAAAAATTAAGTTTTTGCTACATACACACACACACACACACACACACACACACACACACACACACACACACACACACACGGTTCAGGGAACATCTTAGAAGAAGACAGGGGCAGAAAGAATGTTACTCTGCCCGGGCAAACTGACCAAAGTCCAATTTCAACCAAGTGTTCATCCTAGAGGAGTCAGGCCATTCAGAAAATAAAGCTGCTTTCTCATAGCTGTCTACACATTCTACCCAGCCAGGCACTGGGCAGGGATGAGGAAAATTCCAAATGGTATGTGCAGCCTGTGGAGATAAAGCCGTAGCTGTCCAAGAGGCTGATGTCAGCATGAGACTCATTCACTTCATTCCGCCGAGGGATGGGGCTCTGCCCAATTTTTCCTAAAGCACTTTCCACAGATTACTAGGCAGTGCTACAACTGCAGATAAGACCTGATAAGGTGGTAGGGTTAGGGTAGCCCCTATGGGGGAGCCCTTTCCCAACCCTACTTATCCTTCTCAGGTGTGTGGGTGGCTGAGAGAGTACCACACGTATGAATCGTAGGCATCTCTCCTGCGCTCAGCTTCAACACACAAAGCCCCAAGTAGGAGCTCCTCCCATGCAGACCACGTCCAGTTGGAGACAGATGCAGCAGGCCTTAGCCACCTACCTTGCCTATGGAGCCACCCCTCCCACAACCTCTCTGACAGGCCTGTATGCTCCCAAAAGCTCCAGCCTCTGTGATCCTAGTGATTCTCGGAGCCTAGGAACATGGCAATCATTCCTCCCTGAGCAGTGAGATTGCTAGGGACAGCTCTTGGTCTCTGACACGGAATACACACAAGCTGCTCCATGCAGACCTCTCCAAGGTATGGGTGAGCAAAGTGAGCCACAGGCCACAAGGAGTGGGACAGGAGTCAGAGTCCACTGCGGGCTGTTAGCACAGAGAAAGCCTGTACGCAACAGGTATCAGCCAAGAGAAGCAGCAGCCTCATGCACGTCCATAAAGTTAGCTTTCCCTTAAGCAAATGCTTTAGAAGTCACTGCTTCAGTAATAATTTTTCTTTTCTTTTTCTTTTTTTTTTTTTAAGAAAGGGTATCAGGATAGCAGCTCATTCTGTGGCCCAGGCTGCCTTGAACTCATAGTAATTCTCTTGCCTTAGCCTCTCAAGTGCTAAGATTACAGGCAAATCAGGATTTGCTGTCTCATCAAACTGAGAGATTACACTGAGGCAACTGTAACAATACCTGGAAAACACTGCTTTTTTAAGTAATAGTAAGTTTCTAAGTTAATTAAAAACAAATCTGCATGTACTTGTGATACAATAATGTTTATTTTTTTTTTTTGAAACAAGGTTTCTCTGTGTACCCTCTGTGTAGCACCCTCACCCTATAGACCAGGCTAACCTTAAATTTACAGAGATCTGCCTGCCTCTGTCTCCAGGGTGCTGGGATTAAAGGCATGTGCCACCACCTCCCAACTTTAACAGGTTTTAAGAGTTTTGATTTGGGTTAAATTCTTTTTTTAACTTTTTACTTAGTATGTGTGTGTGTGTGTGTGTGTGTGTGTGTGTGTGTGTGTGTGTGTGTGTGTGTGTGTCTGCATGTATGTCTGTGTACCATATGTGTGCTAAGCCTGAGGATTCCTGAAGAGGGCTTCAGAGTCCCTGGGACTGGAGTTACAGACAGTTGTAGGCTGCCCTTTGAGGGCTGCACTGAACCCAATCCTCTAGAACAGCCAGTAGTGCACTTGGCCACTAAACCATCTCTCTAGCTTTAGACTAAATTCCTTAAAACTCATTTCCTACTTTCAGAACAAGGCTGATATTTCAGAACAAGGGGTTTAATGATATTAGTCAAATAGAAACAGGAAAGTATCTTCCTAAGTCACTGCTTGTATGTGTACTAACCTTCACCTGGGTCTCACTCATCCATAGCAGACTTTTACCCTGTGTAAAAGTCACTACTCCTCTCACTTCAGAGAAAACCTAAAGAGCAACACCTGGCACCACAGTGAAAGCCACCATGTGAGGTGAGGTGTTTGTGGGTGTGTCCGCCTGCTTAGTTTCTCTGGGGAAGCTGTGAGATAGCTCACCAGGATTTAACCACACAGAAGGGATCCTCTTTCTGGTATAAACCTAGGGAAAGTGAGTGGCATGCCTCAGCCTGCCCCCCTCCTTCCCCACAGTCTTATACCTTGGCTCAGCATACACGGTGAGAACAGCGTTCACCACAAACTAATTCTTTTTTCATTTGTGTGATACTGCGTGGCACTTCAAAGCAAGCACACTTGCCTGTACAGGGGAAACAACAGCACTTCCATTCTGAAGTAACTTTTTAAAGAGAAGACTAATAAATCACTGTGAAACTCCATGGTTTTTTTGTTTTGTTCTGTTTTTAGTTTCAAATCACATTAAAATATAAGCCCTGCATTTTTACTGAATTTCTCTAAGATAAGAATCACCATGTGCTTTGGGGTCACAGCCAAGCCAGCACAAAGTTGGACCTGGCCAACCAAGATTATCTCCAATTGCCGGCCTTCTTCTCAACAGTTGTCTTCTCTCAGGAAGCTGGGCCATTGAGAGACTCGGAGAAGAATAAGACATAGCTTTGAGCAACGCTTGCTGTTTCCTTATTTTTTTTTTTTTTCAGGACAATCTTGCCCTGGAGGAAGAGATCCTACAGAGCCAATCCCAGGCCGTTCACAGGCAGCCCACGCTGCCCTGCCGGTTTGCACAGTGGAGGTGAGAGTCAGGAGCTGCCCCTGGCACAGGTGGGTCTGTGCCTGGGCGGAGTGAACGTCAACAGGAGCTCAGCTTACAAAAGAGTTTCAGGTGAGGAAATCACTGGAAGGTGACAGGCAGGGTGCTCTGGCAGCACCACACAATTTGCTTTCTTTTCCTTCCTGTAGATCAGATTTTGACTTCTGGTTAGAAGGAATCACAGCCACCCCATCGTGTTTCCACATCACGTCTTACTACTCCTGCCTTGCACTGCGCTTGACAGGGGGTCAGATTTGTGCCACAAAACAGTATTCCGGCTCTCCCTCTCTGCTCAAAGACAGAGAGAGATGGCTTCAAAAGGCCATCAAAATCACTGCAAAAAGATAAAAATATGCCTTGAAAATATTTTAAAACTCCGGAAGCAGAGTTGACACTGTGAGAGTAAGAACAACTCGTCCAGTTTCTTCAACCAAAGGTTAGTGGCTTTCCACTGTATCAGGCACCAGGTACAGCAGGACTCCTCACATCACCTCCCTGGTTCTTCCTATTTTATTCTGGGAACTATATTTGGACCTCAACTGCACTGTACAGGATACGCACAGAAGTTTGTGAAAGTAAAGATACCAAGATTTTATCATGTGCTAGAAATAATGGGCTTAAGAGCTGATAATTAAAAAGCATGGTCACTCATGACGAACCTCACAAGCAGGTCTGCAGGGCACACCCGACCGATACTCAGACGCACAGAGCTTCAGGCAGGAGGTAGTGCATGCCCCAAGCTCACTGGTGCACCTGACTCACCAGATGCCCTCCCCCGCTGATGCCTGGAGTCAGATGGGCCAGGAAGGGGCAGGCACAGGTTCCTCAGAACCTGTCTAACCAGCTAGAAATCTGCAGCAGCTCAGCTCCAAAGGGCACTGCTGCCCATCTGCTGGCTGCCAGCTTAGAATCAGGCGGCTGTGAAGCACAGGCTGGCAGCCCTGCAAACAGACAGCTGCAGTTTTCCGTGTACAACATACAGACACGAGTTCCCCAGCAACCCCTCAGGCTTGTCCCACAAGCCACAAGTCCAAACCCTCCAAGCCCAAAGAAACAAGTGGACCCACGGGAGTTCTTACAGACTACAGGTAGAGAGGGCTGTATAACAACTTCTCCTTGGCCAGGAAATTCAGGGTCATTCCAGAGACTGAGCTGTATATAAAGTGAAGGGCTCATCTGTGCTCACCCACTAAATCTCAACAGAAGCCAAATTCTCCACAGCACACTCAACACTTCAACCCAACATGAAGAGGACCTCTTACCTCCCCATGGCACATGCCACACTCAGAGCAAGCTCAGTTCACATAAGTCCTGGGAAGACCATGCCAAGCCCAACCTGGGCCACCTTCTACAGTTCTCAGACAGAAACCTCATGACCAAGAGCTTGTGCAGGGCCAGCAAAGAGAGCCTTTTTGTCCCGTCCCCCCCCCCCAGTATAAAAAGAGAATAGAGTGTTGAGTAGGAAGTAGGCATGGAGACAGATGTGACCCTGACATGGCAGCAATGACCTGCCAGGAACCTGGGAAGAATGGGAAGGACCTTTGGCTCTGATGTGCAGTTGCCTTTTCTTCCCTGAGTAGTAAATGGTGACCCTGAAGCAAAAGGTACCATGTTCCTTCAGCAGCTATGGAAGCTCCTCAACATACTGTTCTAAGTGTGGGAAAAGCTGGAGCTAGAGAGGACAGACCAGAGTCCAAAGACCACCTACAGCCGTAACACCAAGACTCAGCAGCCAACTTCAGAGCCAAGCTTTTCGCAGACTGTTTCCTTTGCAACATCCACCCAGAGATCAATCGTTGTTGTGACACGAGTTCTATAGCATGGAGTGAAGACATGCACTCTGGTGGGAACTGTGTAATCCTGCATTTTCCTTCAGGACCAGGTGCCCCACAGGGTCCTCCAATCATCAGGACCTCTCCTCTGTACCTCCTGCCTTCAAAACCTGCAGAAAGGCTTTGAGTCCCCACACTCAACAAAAACGAAGTTAGCCACATGCTCCCTCTAACATGGCCACATGCTCCCAGGCCAGCAGGCCAGCTCCTGTTCCCTTTACTCTATTATTCCCTCCCTCAGGCCATCTGCCTTCCTACATCCTGGATTAGAGGAGGGAGGACATGGCATAGCATCCTGGGGGGTCGCTGCTCTCTGAACAAAACGGTTAGACTGAATGGAATCTGTCCGGATGTTTCTACTTTGAAACAGGAAGCAAATGCACATCAGAGCCAAGCGTCCTCCCATCCTTCACAATCTCCCAGGGCCACATCAGGGTCAAGTCAGGGTCATGCCAGCTCTACGCCTATCTCCTACTCAACACTGTATCCTCTTTTCATCTTCAGGGCTGCAGCTCCCTACCAGACAGAGCTGAGGAACTGAACAGGATGCCATCAGTGTAAAGGAGCTTCACTGCTCTGGGACAGCTGTGAACAAGAGAAAAACATTTCTGCTACTTACACAAGATACAGCGAGAAAGCTGACGATGAGGACAAGGAACAGTTGCAAGAACCTCCCTCAAAGCCACATAAACAGCAAACAGGTGCATCTGCATGGCAGTGGAGTGGGAAACGGAGGTCACAGCTAAGGACCAGGCCTGAGGCTCAGCAGAAGGCCCTGGAAAGCTGGGCTCTTGCCCCTTCTCACCCAGAGCCAAGTCTACAACCAACAGCACAGCTTACTGGCAACCATGCATGTGTCATGTCCCCGTGAGTTGTGCCCCGTCAGTTATGTTTATGCCCCATAGGATCAAACAGGTCCAGGGCGGCTCCTTTATGAGAGCAGGTGGTTCCAGTCAGATGTCCAGGGGGAAGATTCTGAAGCTGAGTCTTGAAATGAGGTGAGGGTGTGAGTAGCACCATAAGGATGTTCTAGGGGATCCTGGAAACTTAGCATCTGGCCCACACTTTCAGAACTCTGGGAAGTACTGGAACATCTGCTTTTCCTGAGGCCTTGTCTGTCTCATCTTCCCAAGCTGTGTGGCCAGTACACTCCCACCTCACCTTCATTCAGCAACTTGCAGAACGAACAGCACTGGAGAGCTCGGTGAGCAGGGAGATAGTCACAGAGGTGAGTGGCAGGTGCCCAGTCACTGGACTCCAGTACCTCTGGCCAATGAGAGGCAGGGTCGCAGGTTAGGGCAGTAGCTCTGAGTCTGCAGGCTCTTAACAGGAGCTCAGTGACCTCAGAAACTTCACGGCTTAGGCATGGTACCAGAGCTCTTCTGCCTGAATTTCTAGAGGTTTTTGCTTTTTCTTTTCCCTTTCCCTCGGAAGGATGCAGAACAAGTGTGTCCTCAGCACAGATGTCTTTTCAGCAAGTGGCACATAAATTTGGGGGGCGGGGGGTAGCAGTAACCTTTCTTAGAGTTCAAGCTTCATTCTGAGGAGCCAAAGGAGGGCACCAAGTAGCTAAATGCTCATCATGGCATGAACAAGATAATGGGTCCTCTCTGTCTGAGTCTTTTCATGCTCACTAGGGCAAGACCAGTGATCTGCTCTGTCCTCAGCACACTGTGGAGCTGCTAATGGCTCCAGAGTATTCTAGTGACTGAGCTTCACTCTGGTCCCATGCAAGTAGTTTCTTCTGACATTTGGAAAGGTCTGAAGTGAGACCTGGAACCCATCTGCTTCCCTGGACAGCCATGTTTGGAACTCTATCTCCCCACATAGCAGATCCTGTCCCATTTCATAAAATAAGGCAGTCTTTTCCTTTATTGTCCACCTCTTAGAGGGGAGGGGCGCAGCTATATTGGCAGTTGTAGAGACTGGTTTACCTAAAGCCAACAGGTTCTGGGCAAATAGTATGTCTATCTGAGGTATGTCTGCCACATGACACAATTACCCTTCAGCACAACCAAAAGGCTTTACCTTGAAATGGCAGTCACAAAAGGTGTCAACTCCTGAGGCTCGTAGGCACGTGCAAAAGCCCAGCACACATAGCAGGCAGCATCCCTGACGTTGGCCCCCACGCTGCAGGCACCCCGCTTCTCATCGTAGGTAAGGGCCTTCAGGATCACTGTGACAACTGGCAGGAGACAAAAACGATGAGCATCTGATGGTATAGCATGAGGCAGGATCACAGACAGGAGTTAAACTCTACTCAGAAAGACAAACAAGCCCTGAAAGGAAAACAAGTCCACCGGCTCACAGGTGAAAGGGCATTTTTGAGTTTCCCAAGAATTACTTAAAGAAATGACAGTTCTTCAAAACAAGAACCACACAGCTAGGCTACCAAACCTGTGGCCATACCAACAGAGTGCAAACCTTAGAGACCCACACCAGCATAGAAAAGGACTCTGTATTTATGGGGAGTCTTGGTGACACCCACAAATGAGGCAGATGGATGTGAAGCCACAGGACACCATCCAAATCTTATTACTACAACTTCAACAACCTCAGAGAGGGGAGGAGGCACCAGACCTGGACCAGAGAGGGGTCCTTGAAGTTCCAGGACTGAAGAGGCTGCAGACGCAGAAAGCCAGCCCTAGGTTACCCTATGTAACAGGATTGTCTGCTTGTTTGATCATATAAAGTGTCTATATTAGCCAACAGATAAAGTCACATGAATCCCTCTTCCGATTCTAGTGAAAGTATACAACCAGGCAATTGATACACATGCACGCACAGAGACAGACAGACAGACACACACAGAGACAAACACACACACACACACACACACACACACACACACAGCAGTTGACACAAAGAGGCGATGTGTGCAAGAATACTGGAACATTAAATTATTACGGTATTTATAGCACTCCTGAGTGTTTACCTGAAGGGCTCTAAGTCATCACAGATACACTTGCTCATCAATGAGTTCTGTTCTGTATAAGGCAGTGTCTCACCACATGGCTCTTGTTGGTTGACCTCAAATTTGCTATGTAAATCAGGCTAAGCTACCCTTGAACTCTCTCCCTGCCTCAGCTTCCTAAGTGCAGGGATTAAAGGTGTGTGCCACCATGCCCAGCACATTCATAAATGTTTATTTGCAGTATTGTTCTAAATGGCTAAATTATAGAACCAATTTAGATATCTGTCAAGAGAAGAATGGATAAAGAAATATAGCACATCTAAACAATTAAGTTTGATTCCACCACAAGTAAAAGCAAGTCAGGGGTTTCATCAATAAAGTGTCTGTAACACAAACATGAAGACCTGAAGCCGGCTCTCTAGCACCTCTATAAAAGTTGAGCATGTTAGGGTGTGTAACCCCAGCTCTTGGTAAATGAGGAGACAAGAGGATCTCTCTGGAGCTCATTGGACAACCAGCATAGCCAAACCCATGAGCTCCAAGATCAGTGAAAGAACCTGTCAGAGAATAAGATGGACATCAACAGGAGATATCTAACATTGACTTCTGACTCCCACACGCATGTGCACACACATGTACACTCTCACACAAACACACACAAAACAAACACAAATGAAATCATGCTATTTACAGGAAAATGGATCCAAATGGAGATTATTACACATTAAGCAAAATAGCTTGCCAGATAAATATCATGTTTTTCTCTCATTTGTACATCCTAGATTTCATGCAAAAACCATGTATATACGTGACATGAAAAATCATGTGTATACGTGACATGAAAAAACCATGTATATACGTGACATGAAAGTAGAAGCAAAAGCACCTGGGAAAACAGAAGGAGGCTAACAGGAGGGGAAGGGAGAGGGAACACGGTGAGGAGCTCAGTAAAAGTATACTATACACTTCTATGAAAATGGTCTTTTGAAACCCAGTACTGTGTACAGCAGTTATATGCTGACGGAAGGTAAAATCAGGGCTGAGGAAATGGCTCAGTTGGTAAAGTCCCTGCCACGTAAGCTTGAGGACCTAAGTTCACATCCCCAGCACGCACATAAAAATCCAGGCATAGTGCTGCATGCTTGTAATCCTAGCACCGGAGAGGCAGAGAAGAGAGGAGCCTCGTGGCTTGCTGGATGGCTCATCTTGCCAAACAGGTGCAACCCTAGATTCGGTGAGGAACCTTGTATTAAAAATAAAGTAGAAAGGGATAAAAGAGACCCAAAATTGACCCCTGGCCTACACACACACACACACACACACACACACACACACACACACACACACACACACACACACACATAGTGATACCTACGCATGCATACCACACAAATAATAATAAAAACCAATGTTACTGTGCATTCTGTTCTGTATATTTGTGTATTTGTGAAGAGCTGCTTACTAAAGATGGAAGCCCCTGTCATGTGAAGGAACACATTGCTGTAGACTCTGCCAGAGCTATGATGCGAGCAGGACGCTCCTCTGTCCCTTTAGATATGACAATGGAATTTGAATGCAGGGCCTCACACGTGATTAACCTTACTGGCAGGAGTTCGCCACAAGCACTGAAGGCCATAAAGGGAAGATTCACAGCTGACAGATAAATCAAGGAATTTAGTCAAATACCAGCAGCAGACACAAAAGGCATGTGAGTGTCCAGGGACTCCAAAAGCAAGATAAATGGAGCACACTGACTCTAGGACTGCATGCATGCCGCCCTCAGAGCCTGTACTCTATATCCTTACCACACACAAGTCCCAACCCTGTGTCCACCAACAGTGTGAGGAGTGGCACCACTTAGATGTGTGCATGTGAGGTGCCCATCTCCTGCATGTGCAATTATCCACCAGAAAATAGACCTAGAAATATATAGGCAAAAAGAAAAAAACCAAACAAACAAAACTCTGAAGGGCTATTAATGTTACAAAACCAAATCCTGCCTTTTTGCTTTTAAGGATTTTTCTATATAAATATGAAATAGTTATGGTTCAATGGAATCTATTTCACATACCTGTGGTATTTCACAGAGGCTGTAAAATGTGCACAGGACAAGTGCAAGAGGCATGAACATATACATCCTTCGTTTAGCCTGGCCCTGCTAAGAACGCCAAATAAGGCCTATCCCCTGACAAGTCTCAGTCCCTGAATATTGCAGCATTAGGAATGTGATTGTGGCTTCTAGATGTCTAAGACAGAGCCCATTTTCCTAGCAGTTTCTCATATAAGTGGCCACATTGAAGTCTTGGGCATAGTTTAGGGCCCAGTAAGGGCCAGCTATTCCTGGCCTCTCCACAGCCAAGCTCTGAGTCAGCCCCATCCACAGAAGCAGCTCCTCCATTCCAACAGCTGGGCCCAGCCCCACCTCCCATCCTTCCAGAGGCACTCTGTGATCACAACAGCTAGCTTTCACATCATTCTTGAGATCCCTACAGCTCCTACCCAGTTCCCAATTGGCCTTACAGTCCCCTTCTCTGCCAGAACTCCCACTGCAGAGTAAGTCCCAGAGACTCCTTTATCCTACAAGGCTTCTCTGCACCCCAGGAAACAGGCACACACAAACCACCTTGGGTGCCACAGATTAGAAATTATATCTACAATTATCTCCACTAGAACTATATCCAATTTGCTATGCTGAAAGGTCCTCTGTTCTACTGAAACAGGCCTAGCTGACCTGGAATTACTCCAAGTTTGCTAGTATATAGCTCAAATTCACAACTCTGTTAATTAACGGGTTGCCCACTAGGGAGCAAACAATGTCAAGAAAATTGGCTGTGGCACCTGTGGGAGGGCAGTGTCCATATGCGCAGTGTCACTGCCAGCTGGACTCCCTGGAGCTCAGTAGGCACCACAGCCCAGATGCTCTGGGCAAGGCCAGCCAGCAAGCCTCTGGCCTCAGGGAAACCTGAATGTGTTCTCTAAGTGTCAACTTATCACTCCACAGGACAAAACCAATTTCCAGACAGACAACTACGAGTGGCAGTGTCAGCACTCTCAATGTCCACTTCACACTCTCCTACACCTTGCCAGGAAACTGGTGCCACACAAGAGCAACCCCAGACACAGATCTCCCACACCACAGTACCCACCCCAGCCAGGGCACCCAGGCTTCTGTCCCCAAACTGAAGTAAGATAATTTTGGAATCTAGCCCTTCTCAGGAACTTGTGACATAGCCAGACATAAGAAAATCAAGTGATGGGTCTGAATCCACTAACAGTATGTCTTGATGGACTTTCTCAGAGTGTAACCCTGTTTACTGTTCAGGGTATCTGCTGGGAGGATATCTGCTGGTTCCAACTGCCCATCCCAACCGAGAGGCCACAGGAGTTGCAGGTTCCAAGAACCCACTCACCTCTTGCCTGTCTCCAGATAGGGCCAGGACCTTCAGATGTCAAAATATGCTGAGACTCCCATGCCTGTGTCCTTCACAGTTCTAGGCTAGAAAGGCAGAACGTAAAGCTCATCAGGCCTCAGGCCCCACAGCCACCTATGGATGCCAATGCTGCCCAGCATTTGACTGTCCTCCTCCTATTCTGTCCCACAGCCCAGCCAGCAGTCTTCAGGGACAGCATCCTGGCTTTTCGTGTACTGCGATACTTAAAAACATCCTCCACAAATGCACAGCAAACACAGGAGCTAACAAAGAATATGGCACCGACGACTGGCTGCTAAACGGAGGCTGGCCTGGTAAGGGCAGGATGCTATGCTATGGATCACTGGAAAGGAACTGACTTGTCGAAAGGACAACGTGGGAAAGACAGCAATGACTGAGCCTGTAACAAAAACATAGGGAAGCCAGACTGCTGCCTCTGATTCATCCTACGGTAGTGAGAGCAGCAGCCGGGCATGCGTAGACAGGTTGGGCCCATTTCTGCTGCTTCTGGGGGGCGGGGGAGCTCTATAGAGCTGTCCAGCCTCTCCATGTGAAAGGAAGGCATTGAGTTTCCAGCTCTGATATTCAGGGCTCTAGGAAACAGAAGTCAGAGTATCTTTAGTGGCTACAAGGGCACTGGGCACTCACAAAGCTGGGCTCGGAGGAGGGGGATGGTGATTTGGAACAGGAAACTCTTTGCCTTCAACCTTTACATAATCATTATCAGACAGAAATTCCGAAACAGCTCTTTCCAGATCCAACAGGTTTAAAATAAGGAAACTGTTCAATAGCTTTGAACAAAAACCTTTCTCATGGTTCCAATTACACACTGCGAATGCATGTCAAATATATATATCATACCCCAGAGGGCTTCCTTTTGGCAACTTAGAGGAGTCCAGCAAGGTAATTTAAACACCCTTCTCTCTAGACAGCATGTCGTTTGTTTAACACAGGCTGCCTAAGGAAGCAGCAGCCTCCAGGTGAGAGCAGTGATTTAACCCCCAGAGCCCCACATTTCTCACTGCAGGGTCCGTAGAGCCTGTAAGCCAGGGACACAAAGATTCAGCTATCATCTACATAAGCAGAAACAACCAACCCATAAAAATCACCACAAGGTTACATCTCCTGACAGCCACTCAGCCATACTAATTTAAAAGAAGTTAATGCATTGGGCAATTGTGGATTGTACAGGTTCCTGAGGTGTGTCTGGTGCAAACCCCAGGCTTTGCTCGACCTTCCCAATCCAAACTCGATGGTAAAGAACTTGCAGAGATGAAGGTGTACAGTGGTGTGACCAATCCTAAGAGGAGAGTATGAAAATATCAACTATTCTAATGCAGTCTAGGAGGCCAACAATAGGTAAAATGCTGGCCATGGACAGACAAACACACCACAGAGAGCAGTGTCTCCCAAGCTATGCCCAAATTCATGCACTGTCCTGAGGCACCTCATCCTATGAGTGGAGCCACACTCAGACCCAGAAGCCTGCCCACCGAGCCTGAGCCTCAGAGGTCCAGCTTCCAGGATCAGGTGTGGCTGCAGGACCTGCCCCTTGTACCAACAGCCATCATACTACCCTTAAGAATGTAGTTCAACTGGCTCGGGAAAAATGCCCCTTGAATGTGCTGAAGACAGAAAGAAAGATCTACAGAACACCGAGCTCCATAGACCTCTGGATTGATTTCCCACAGACCGTGTCAGAATGGCCCGAGAAGCCCCCTAACCTACAGCAGCAGTAGCATCTGGCCTACGGCTACGGAACCCTCAACTGTGGGACAACTCACCCCTTGCCAGTGCTGCAAGGCACAGTCTCAGATGTCACCTGGTGTGTACCCTCCAAAGGCACTTCAGGGGTTACCTAGAAAGCAGTCATTACATTAAGCCCACACTTAATCCAGAAAAAGGTTCTACATTCATCTGGGCCCCAGCAACCCCACAACTACACAGCCAAGAGCCAAGGCCCATCTTTCACACAACGCAGCCAGGTGTCCTGAAGATCGCATGAGAAACTCCAACAGGCAGGTACACAGTTATCAGTTAGGCGGTGCCCTTCATCCCAAACATGCTTCCACCCCAGAAATCCAGTCACAGGAGAAGACAGTTCCACTTTAGATGAAGTCTCACTAGGGAAGGACCCTTCAGAAACTCTAAGCCCAACCGAACATTAGCTTCCTGGTGGGTACAACGGATTCTGCTGGGAACAATGACAAGAAACACATTGGTGAAATGCCCATAACCACTTCCATCCCTATCAGAGGGAGAATTAGACGAAATCCGTAAAGCAGGTGGTAAGAAGTATGGGGCACCTACAAACACAACATTCCTGAGGGGTGTGACTGGAAGTAGACGACAGAGGGGAGACATGGGAGTGGTACTGAGGGAATGCAATTCTCATGGTGATACTATATTAAAATCTCAGCTATGGGGGTAGTCTAGGCAAAGTTACAACTGGGACTGATGGCATGCCAGGACTGTTGGACAGACAGACAGACAGACAGACAGACAGACAGACACACACACACACACACACACACACACACACACACACACACACACACACACACACACACACACTTGTCTGAGAATCTCTGTTAGCTACAGTCTGTGCCCAAGCCAACACTGTAATTCTGAAAAATCCACTGGGCCTTCCTAAACATTTCTTTGTAATCTTGTAAACCTGTTAAATGCTTCAGAATGGAAAAGAAAAAGAAAAAAGGTGCTACAGTCTGGATATTAAGTATACGCCCGGAGATTGCTGAGGGCTTCATACTGAGATCAAAGGGCTGATCGCAAGGGTGCTAACTCTATCAATGGATATTGAAGATCCCACAATGCACGGTCAGTGGGCCCTGAAAGGAGGAAGCAGACCACTGGAGAAATGCTTTAAAAGATTACATCTCTTGCTTCACTCTCTCCTGTGCTTGCCTCCTGGCCCCCACCATAGCAGAACAGCTTCCTTTGCCATGATGGCTTGCATCACACCATAGGACACCTGATCACAGTCTGACACCTTGGTATCATAAGCCAAAGAAAACCCTTTATTCCTAACTTTTCTCAGGTAAACTGTCAAAGCAATGAAGAGTGACTAGCACTGAAGTCAAAGCAAGTTGAGACCCAGCCTGGGATGTACAAGATAGAGATCACCTAAGAAGTGCCAAAGGGCAGCCTGAATACCACCTGTATACGCCAGCAGTGCCTTGACCCCAACATAGGCTGTATTTGTGCAGGTATGACAACGATGTCCCTCCCAGTACCCCAAAATACCTACACACAAGCGGTGCGAGGAAACAATGTTCTGCACTTAGAGTGTCCCCCTAAAACTTGTGTCTTGAATTATGAGCACTGAAGTGTTGGTACAATGTGACCTAGGATCAGGTTATAAAGAACCCACCAAAAAATGGAATAGTGTACAATAAGGCAGCCTAATAAAGGTCTTAAGCCCATCCTCACAGAAGGACATACCAAGTGTGAGTAAGGGGACATTGTCTGACTCACGATGTGCGAGCTGCTTCATCTGGAACTGAACTAGCAACTGTGCTAGTTGCTCCAAACTGGGTACAAGCAGTAAGTTTCTTATGTCTACAAATTAATTGTTCAGTATGAGGTGTTCTGTTATAGGAGCCCAAAAGAACTGACGCTATGTCCAGAAAAGCACAGAACTCTGAAAAGCCATACTGATTAAGCACAGTCTAGCACCTGCCTGAATGGAAAGGCCAAAGGCCCTTCTTCTCCATTCTCCAAATGTTACCAGGAAGACATGGAGACGGCATCAGTGAGCAATTAGGGATCTAGGACAACAAGAAAACATCCACTAGGCTACATTTCAAAGATGTCTGAGAGAATCCAGCCACACAGCTTTGTCCCAGCATGCACAGCAAAGATTCCACGTGAAGCCAGGCTTACCAGCTCACACTTGTAATTCCTGCACTCAGGAAGCCGGGGCAAATGAATTTCTGTGAGTTCTGGTTCAGCCTGAGCCAGTGAATGAACCCTGTCTTTAAGAAACACAAAACCAAAACCAAGCAAATCAAACAGCTTCTGTGAGAGCCCACACACACAGTTAGGGTGACAGGACAGGCAGCAAGAGTTCACTTGTGCCCCCACATATTCCAGGGAGTTGGCAGAAGATACCAAGAGTGACCATGCAAGTTTTCAAGACAAGGGGGAAGTCAAGTGTTCTGTCCCTTGGAGGACACCAGTACTTTCCCCAGGGGTGTGCTTCTCTCCAGAAGGAGCAGCCTACCTGGAGGCATTACTAACACCAGCTAACCAAAGGCAGCAGTGCCTATCTCTCAGTTCAAGACTGTAGCCACCTCCCACCCATATTCCACACCCTGGAAGTAACAGCTACCACCAAAGTGGCACAACAGGTCTATGCTGTCCGCCCTTTCACCACAATGGAGAGTCATCTTCAAATGCAAGTTGCTGCTCTACAGCACAAGGGTCTTTGGAAGAGGACACAAATGAAATATGGTGTCCAAGTACTGTCAGGTGCTCTGACAGCAACTGCTAACAAGAGATGACAGATGAGCTAGAGGGGAAAGTCAGACATCCATGGAACACCCGATTCCTTTCCCACCAAACCCCACTTTACCAGTACAGGCCAACTGAGGCCTAAACGTAGGGTCTAGACAAGACAATAAGCTCATGTGGGGTTTTCCGTCCATGCTGGACTAAGTCTTCCAAGGCATCCTTTCCCTTGGATTCCATCCTACTTGTCTCGACAGAATGTGCATACAACCCCACAGACTGTATTATTGCACCTGTCCCATGTCAGAGCATGTACACAGCCCCCACAGACCTCATCCTAACTAACTGCCCATGACTGAGGATACACAGTACCATGGACCCCATATTTCATGTGCCCATGATAGGACATGCACATCCACCATGGGCTCCATATCACATGCCCAGAGCAGGGAATCCATAGTTGCACCTCCTCTTCTCTATGATCTGCATTACTAAACATGCCAACACCCCCATGTACCTCAT
The DNA here is from genome assembly GCF_011064425.1 of Rattus rattus. Taxonomy (NCBI): domain Eukaryota; kingdom Metazoa; phylum Chordata; class Mammalia; order Rodentia; family Muridae; genus Rattus; species Rattus rattus. Next base: position 62,505,320 of record NC_046162.1, read on the forward strand.
CCTGTATTATCCAAGCAAAATCAAGTTGGGATATCCAAGCAAGGTCAAGGCAGCCTCTCAGGGAAACAGAACACAGACTCCTCAACATAGGTCAAAGGAATATGCTTCTCACAACTGCCCAAACACACAAGTACCTCAACAAGCATGGCCTCTGGGGTGTGGCTAGGGCTCCTGACAGGAGTTTAGTGGTGCCCACCAAAGGCACACAAAAAGACACCAGGCTGACAAAAAAGACTCAATACTTTCTCCATCACCAGTCAGCCAGCATCTCTAACTACTGGCTCTCAAAGCCACTCAAGTGCTGACTTCCAGCCAAGTCAAGCCCCTCCAGGCTAGTACTCAGTATTACACTGGTCCTTTTTCCAGTGATCCTATTGGTTTTTTGCCAATTAAACACTCCTAGAATCCCCGAGTGACCATTTCCAACAAGACCTAGCACTGGCTCCCTTTATCTCTGCCATTGGTTTCTTTTGTTATCACCCCAGCAGCTGCCACAGAGGGAAGGGCCCATCAGTTCCTGCTTACAACCACCACCGCAGGTCACCACAGAGGAAGGACATGGCATGGCATAACCACGAGGCAGGAGGTGCCTCCAGGACCAAGGGTGTGCTCCTCTGCTGATGCTGTGCTGCTGGCACAGAAACACCCACAGCTAATGACAGAGTCAAGCCCAGCTGCATGAAAGAAGCAAAAGCAGCGTCCCGGAGGATTAAAGGCTAAACCAGGAACACAGGAAGTCGAGACCAGTCCTACCTGACTTTCAGCCGGGGTCCCCAGCCCTAAGGCCCAGGCCACCAGTGGCCCAGGACAGTGACCCTGGCTCTAGCCTCTGGGAGTATCACAGGTATTTCAGGGACAGCAGGATCCCAGGAGACTGAAGTGTCAGAGATGGGCCCTACCTAACTCAAGGCAATGTTGCAAGAGACACACAGGACTTCAGGAGAAGCAAGTGGCCCAGGATCATGGAGGGCACACCTAACATGGGTTAATCTCAAGCCTGGTACCCATCTTTAACTAAGGAACTAGAGAGGTTCTGATGTCATCATTCCACGTGTCTACAGCTTTCCTGGTCATGACCTGGTGGGTACAGCCCCACTGAGTAGGTCTCAGGTTTTCCGCCATCATACTGCCTGGCACTCAGCCTTGGTTACCAGTTCCAAAGGATGCTCAGTTGGTATCTGCAATTATGAATTCCAACCCCCATTACTTGTATTCACCACAGGGACTGGATTAAACAAAAGAAAATGCCTACCATCTGCAGGAACAGCACACAGGCAGCCACAACACTCGTTTTCCACAGCGCTCATTTTCTTTGGAAAACTAAGTCACTGCAGGAGGATGGCTATGGTTTAGAAGTGTCACAACCAAATGAAAAGGCTCATGTGTTGAAGACTAGGTTTCCTGCCAGTGGAGCCAATCATTGAGAGGTGGCCAGATCATACGGGTGCTGACTTAACGAACTAATCTACTGATGGACATTTAATTTAATGGCATTATTGGGAAGAAGAGGAACGTTGGGAGGTAGAAGCTTTTAGAGAAAATAGGTCAGTGAGGAGGTAGATCTTTAAGGGTCAAATGCCTCCTCCTACCCTTCTCCTTTTCTCTCTCCCTTCCTCCTCCTTCCTGGCCACCATGAAGCAAGCCATACTTTCCTCCTCCTTAGACTTGCACCACCATGACATTCTGTCTCATCTTGAGCCAAAGGAATGGGTCCAGCCAACCTTGGACTGAAATATCTGAAATCTGAGCCACAATCAATCTTTCATGTCAGGTCCTTTGTCAAAGTAACACATGACTGAGGTACATGGAGGACACAGCCCTGGAGACACCATCACCTTATGGGGCCACATGTAAGTGCACGACACCTGGGCTCAAGATCAAACACAGAGCCCTGATTCCCTGTAGAAGCTGAGTTCCACTCTTATCTACTGGCTAGATGTACCTCAAGTCCCTCCCCTTATCCCCACAAGCCCAAGGTGTCTGGGTAAAGCAGGCAACCGGGTATCAGGAACTAGATCGGTCTGTTCACAATCAGCCCTTTGCACAACAACAGAGACCAGCAAGCATGAAAATGAGATCAGAGAACAAAACACACGGAACTACCACAAGGGCACATGAAGAATGACTGTCAAGTGCACCAGGAACTGTGGCCCAGTCTCAGTGTCCTGCTGCCACAGCTAGCCTGACGTGCTAGAACCTGTGTTCTCCTTCCAGCAAAATCGGCTGCACAGCTCCCCAGTAGGCCACACACGCCACCACCAGGAAGCCTGGCTAGGAAGACACGGGAGGCAGGGTTGGATAGTGTGAAAGTAAGCTCAGGGAGTGGAAGGTTCTGATCAGGTAGCAAGACTTCTCACTAAATTATTTTTCATCAATTCGTCAGCAAGTTGGCTCAGTAGGTAAAGACGTTTGCCCCCAAACCTGACAGTTTGCCCAGGGATCTACATGATACAAGCAAAGAAAACACCCCCAAAAAGTTGTCCTTTGACCTCCACATGTGTGCTAGGACATGCATGAAAGACATACAAAATAAAAATAAATGAGATTTAAATTTTTTCATCCAACGGCATAAACACCACCACAGTGTCTAAAATAACAGAAAGATGTGGGTAGTTAGGCACCCTGAGTGCACTGCAAAGCCAAGATACTGTCACCCATGCTCAGATATCACAGGTCAGGTCTGGCCCTAAGCTGATTTCCACTTTGGAAAATAAATACAACAAACCGTGTAACACAAGTTGGGAGGTTTTATAATGCACATGGCTCCTACAGGCGCCTGAGCAGTAAAAACTGGAGCATATACCACCCTGACATGCCTATACTTTCCCTTACTGGACAATACATTAGTTCACACAAAATACCAACTCTGACTATGTAATTGCCAAATAAAAGCAAAAGGATTAGAGACATTCTAAAGTTTTGGAGTGCTGCTTTGCTGTTTTTGAGATGGGTCTCACGATGTAACCCTTAGAACTCATAGAAATTGACTCTCAATTGTTCAGAGTAAAGGTGTGAACCACCAATCCCAGTTAAAAGCCCCCCCCCTTTTTTTTTGAGACAGGGTTTCTCTGTATAGCCCTGGCTGTCCTAGATCTCACTCTGAAGACCAGGCTGGCCTCGAACTGAAGAGATCCACCTGCCTCTGCCTCCCGAGTGCTAGGATTACAGGTGTGTGCCACCACTGCCCAACTAAAAGCCCATTCTTAATACATTTGTGCATATATTTAGATATTCATATGCATACTGACAAGCAAAAGATACTACAGAGAATGGTAAATATATATTGAAGTTAACACAGATACTGTCAAGGGAATAAGAGCAACAGTGTGGGACTGTGAAAGGTAGCTTGGTTCCCGGCTGAGCTAACACTAGAAGCTGCAGGGACCCTGAAGGGATGGTAGGAGCTTTGCCTGTTCCCAGACACCAGGCCCCTGTCACTAGCTGCAGCCCCCCAATAGATCTGTGGCCATCAGTCATGTAAGGGTAACACCCCAAGACCCCCACAGGTAGGAAAGGACCTGACCTGTGGGCTCCTGTAGGCTCAAGACAGATCTCCATTTTAAGGAGGTACCTAAAGCCCTGGAGGGCTTAGCCAATAAGCTTTCCTTCCCAGAGACTCCTCCCTGCAAAAGGTATTTAATCTCAGGCCCATCCTGAGAAGTGGGTATGGTTTTACTCATCCATTTTCAATCATAACAATAAATACCTTAAAACCATGGACTGCCTCTTTTCACAGGGATCTGCCGTGGGGAGCCATGGAGAAGGCCTTCCCCTACAAAGCCACCTTCCTAGTCTCGGATAAAAGGCCTCTGTGCATGCCCAGCCACAGACACCAAGCTCAAGCCAAACTGCCTGTAGTCAAGCCTAGGATTCTCCCATGGGACCAGTTGGAGCTCCTCCCCCCTTGCCTCCCCCGACCCCCAGCCCCCACCTCCAGCCCCCACCCCCGAGCCAGATCCAGCCCTCAGGCCCAGATTCTGTTCTCAGCTCTTCTGGGAGTCCAAGAGCTTGGGAACCCCACAGCCCCAGCCTCATTATTGCAGGTCTGGGGATTCTGGAACCAGCTCCAGCTGTCCTGCACCTCAGACTGCACTTTCCCACCCCCCCCCAAACCCCTACACCCACCCCCTGGAGCAGTGTCCCCGGGCTTCCCTATGGCCTAACACCTGCCTGGTGACAACATGGGGTAAGCCCAAGTCACTGCCCATGTCCTGCCTCCCCAGTGGCCATGCAATCATGTATGTAGTGAGGGTTTATATCTATACTATGTACACTCCCCAGGAATGTCAGTAAACGCCTGAAACTCTACCACTAGGCAGACGGGGGCAAGTGGATCACAAGTTCAAGGTCATCCAAGAAACATACCCTCTCTCAAAACACAAATGTCTCTCAACATCCCCTCCACCCATACATATACACCAAGTAAGGGCTGTTATTTGTTTGTTTGTTTTGTTTTGTTTGTTTAGTTGTTCGAAGTTTGTTTCTTTGGAGACATTATCTTACTAGGTAGACCAGGGTGTTCTCCTGAGTGCTGAGATGATAACATATGGGCTACTATACTATACCCAGCCAAAACGAAATGTATCTATTGAAAAGACTTTTGGCTAAACAGATACACAGCCACAAGTATGTGAGAAGATGCTCAAGATCATTGTCACTGAGGCAAAACGGCAAGCCAAAATCACATCAACATACTCCTCCATACCCATCGAATTGGCTATAAATGTTGGCTTCCTTTCTCCAGAAGGACCCAACATTGGCACACCACTACTAGAGGCGTAAGATGGCCCTGTGCTGTGAACAGTAGCTTGGTGGGCAGGACTGTCATGTGATCTATTATGTACCAAGCGGGAAGACGGGGAACTGTCACTCAGCCAATACTGCTGTAGATGTGTGCACAGCAAAACTACTTATGACAGCCAAGAGGAGGAAACAACCCAAACATCACTGTGCCCGATCTTTAAAAAGGAATGAAATTCTGACACATGGGGGTGGGCTTTGGATTCGCTGTATTCAGTGAAAGAAGCCGGGTTCAAACGTTCTAACTTACTAACTCACAGGGACAGAAAGCAAACCGGCAGTTGTTGGCGGTGTTGGGGAAATTAGGCGACTGTGACTGGGATGGAACAAGAGAGAAGCAATGGTTGAGCCACCCTACACCCCCCACATGTCACTGATTCAGTGTCTAGAAGACAGTCCGATTAGTAAAGGAAAGCCTTGCAAGAGAGTGGGGGAACCTGATTCAATCCCCAGAACCCCATATTAAAAAGAAAAAGGCAGCCATAGTGGCATGTGCTGTCGTCCCAGTGCTGAGGAGATGAAGACAGAAAGCTGGGGGACTACTGGACAGGCACACTAGCCTGCTGGAGACTCCGGGCCAATTAGAAACCCTGTCTCAAAACGCAGGGTGGAAGGCCAGAGAGCTGGTCAGTGACTCTTGAACAAGACTCAAGTTCAGTTCCCAGCAGCCATGCTGGGTGGGAATTCAAGACCCTCTTCTGGGCCTCCACAGGCCCCTGTATACATATACACAACTTAAAAATAAAATCTTTAAGAAAAAGGTGAAAAGTGCCCAAGGAATGACACCGCAGACTGGCCTCTGGCCTCCTCACTCCCGTGTTTACACATGCCGTGTAAACCCACGTGTGCATTCACACATATATACACAAAGAACAACTTTGTAGAACACTAGATGAAATGTTTAAATAAAAGATGAAATTACCAGGCTTGGCGGCACACACCTTTAGTCCCAGAACTCAGGAGTAAGAGGCAGTTGAATGAGGCCAGCCTGGTCTACAAAGTTAAGAAAGGAAGCAGTGAAAAACATTACATAGGAGAACAGAAGAGGAGGCAGATCAAAATGAATGTTTTGAAAAAAAAAAAAAAAGTAAAAGGCTAAAAGACTCTCACTGCAACAAACTGAAAGTGAGAGGCTCAGGACGCAGCCAAACAGAAAGCAGAACCTTGACGATAAAGCTTGGTGAACAGTGAGACACAGCAGCCAGCAGATATTCCACTCTGGAGAGGCCGGTCAGGGAAGAAGGGTTGAGGGTATTCCTATCATATTCTTACAGTGATAGTATGTGTAGCACGAGGAGAAAAAAAGGAAATCTTTGTGTCAATTTTTAACTTTACCTGTCCCTGTTCAGTTTAACTAACCTCTGTGCATAGCTGTTAGCAGAGCAAATGTGCCCAGGACGTCTAAGTCCCGAGCTATACCTGGAAGACCAACAAGTCCCAGGCAGGGCCAGAAAACAAGGCCCCAGAGCTGCACGGCTGGCCTGGGAGAACAGACGGTGAGGAAAACTGTGGGAATCCTCAAGACTTGGCCCACGTTCACAAACCCCAACTGAGTTTCCCAATCAAAGACAAAGCGAGCCGCTGCGCTGCGCAGAGTTTCAGGTTTCCCTTTAGACACAGAGCGTCGGTGCCAACCAACACCAGGAGGGACGGGAAGAACCAGGGACTGTTTACACAAACACAAACAAAAAGCCTTTCACCCTCAATCACTCGCCCAGAGGGCTCTTGAAGAGCCACGGGAACCTGGTTCCACACAGCTCAGAGGCAGAAGAGCCGGAGAGCATGTGCCCTACACAAGCTGCCCACAGGCCACGTTCTGGTGCAGCCAGGCCTCCCACCACAGGGCGCCATTCAGCGAGACACCACTCACCCTCATGGGCCTGAGTATGTCAGACTCAACAAAATAAAGTCTCTCCGGTCTGTAAAAGCCTAGAGTGGCATCACCTTAATCAAGAAATTAAAACTTAAGTGGTGGTGTCACAGCCATCGGGTTCCCTAACTCTACAATTGCCCTCTCCGGGGAACACATGAACAGTAAAACTTTCTCACACGCTTTGGCCCTACCTCACTAGAACTGCCCAGCTAATTCTGAATTGACAAACTAGGTGACAGTGTAAATAAAGCCCACGGACAGTCTTAGTTTTGTTTAAAATAAGGAACCCAGTACACCAGGCACGTTCAAGCAACAGCAGCCCACGGGGTACACACAACCACGGAGGTGGGAGAATGATAAGTGCAGCCCCAGCCCTACTTAAAACACTGAGACGTTTTGTTGGTTTGGGTTTGGGTTTGGGTTTTTTTTTGGGGGGGGTGGTCTTTGGTGTTTTGTTTTGCATTGCTTTTGGTAATTCAATTGCAGGTTCTTGAGCATAAACTCTGTAGACAAGAACTTTGTGTTCCAATGTCAAAAGGTTGCTCAGACCTGGGTCCTACAGTCTGTGTGGCAGCACTAAGGGCTCCACTGACACGTCTACCTTCTACCTTGTGGCAGGTAAGGACCCCTAAGGCTGTGGGATGGGACAAAGGCCTCATTGGTCAGTAATCAGTGATCACAGCCCACATCTGGCCAATCCTGGAGAGGTTCTAGGCAGTAAGAGCACAGAGGGAGGAAAGTGGACCATCCCCATCTTGGCCAGATGCCCTGCTGGGCCTACAGAAGCTCTGAACAGCTCTGTCTACTGAACGGCAACACTTGCCCCCTAGGCTACAGCTCCAGGTCTGTCCTGTGGCTTTGAGCAAAACAAGAGCAGTGCCTAAGGCCAAACCCAAGTCTAGGAAAGTGTCCAGACCACTAGGAACAGCTTTCCCCAGTCTAGCCCGGACTTACCTTAACACAAATGGAATAGGAGAGAGGCTTGGGAAGCAGACGAAGGCAAGCTGGGATGGGGGCCATCCATCACCTCAGAGCTAGCTCAAGACCAGGATTATTAGGGGCTTAGCAAAATAATTTGTTTCCCTGGATAGTCTCTCACTACTACAATCCTAACCAAAAAGAAGTTCCAATTAAGAAACCCTAAAATATAGATACCCTCTTCAATGGGAAGGAAGCCATGGAGGCAAGGCCAAAGACAGACTCTTAAGTATCAGGACAGGCCCTGGGCCTTCTGCTCTTTATTCCTCTTAAAAAGCTCTGGAGTACATGGCTGCTACAAACCCCAGAACCATGTGCACTCCCTAGGAATCTGGAACTGGGCAGGAAGGAACTGCTGTTGTCCTCCTATCACCCAAGGACCCAATCATGTCACTAGAGTAGAGCTCAAGTTTAGGGGAGGCCAGAGTAGAGAGCCTCAGAGTGAGCTGCCTGCTGCCTAGAACTGCCCCTGGGGCATTACAGAGCACTGGGAAGCTGAAGCCAGGCTTGTGACATCACTAGAACAATTTCCACTTCCTTTTTACTTTCCAGATGTTCCTCGCAAAAGGAGCACAAAAAGTTGCAGGAAAATCACCTTGTGACTATTTGTAAGGAGGTTGGAAATATAAAAGACGTTTTGTGAGAGAGGCTGCTGGGTGAATTGCTCAACAGACCTGGCAAGACTGTGCTGACCCGCTTCCATACTGCACAGCCCTGCACTGCATGGCAGGGGACTGTCAGCTTAGCCCAAGCACAGGTAAGACGATGTTGAAGGGACAGGAAGGGAAGTAAGAGCCAAGCCGTGCTGTGGAGGAGTTCCCAGGCTAACCTAACCACACTGCTCTGCCTTCCATGCCCTGCAGGACAGCGTGCCACAGGCAGTTCCCGCAGGGACCCAGGAAAGGAGTCTCTGATGCAGCTGAGCAGATTCACGGCATTACCCATACCCGACACCACCTGTCTGCATATCCGGTTGGGATGCTGCTGTCCAGTGGGGCCAGCTGCTCCAAACACCCACTCTATACCCCAGCTTACCTCATGTCACATGATGAAATTGTTACCTACCAGACTAGGTTCCTGGGTCAAGTTACTTAACCCCTCTGTGCTCATTGACCTTCTATGAAGTAGGTGCTCAGCAGTTCCCGTGACTACAGGGAATGATGCAAGTAGCACTCGGCACAAGGACCCACATGGGAGATGCTCAGGAGATACCAACTGCCACTCCCAGTCCTCTCCCCTAAGATCTTACTCACTTCTCAGAAACTTCATCAAGACATCTAGGTCATGTAGAGGACTGAGACCAAACATAAGGCTTCAGACCTCACTAACGGCATAAGAAAGAGCTCCTCTTTTTTTTTTTTTTTTTTTTTAAATCAGTGCGTGTTTTGCCTGCACATGCATGCCTGGTGCCTTCAGAGGCCAGAAGAGGGCATCAGATCCCATGGGACAGGAACTGTAGTTTCAAGCCACCGTGTGGGTGCTAGAAATTGAATCCAGGTCCACTGATAGAGCGGCCAGTGTTTTTAATGCTAAGCTATCTCTCCAGCCCCATCCTTCACTTTCTAGGGCATAAGGGAAGAGGTCAAAGAGGACAGGGAACATAGCAACAGAAAGAACCACTAGGAGGCTACAAGCACATGAACCTTCTGTGAGGAACCAAAGCACTGCCACTCCCTGGCCTACACAACAGAACCCATCAAAAGCCCAAGGTCTTGGCTATCATCAACTCTGAGAGTTCTTTCAACCAGCAGCAGTTAAGAAGCCCCACTCTGCAGCAGACAGAGTTGGATCCCTCCATAGAGTCCCCAAGCCCTCCTATCCTGTGAGAAACTCACTGAAATATTCAGAGCAGTTAGAACAAGGTATCAAAGCAGGGCCACTCAAAACCCCCAGAAACCAGAGATCCTCACTGTGGAATATGCTTCATGGAAATGCCAGAAGATACAGTTAAGGAAACTGAGAATATAAGGAGAAAGACACTCTCATAAAGCTACAGATTGCCCCTAATCAAAACCTAGAGCATGTGGATACCATCAGGCCACAGATGCCAGGCCACGTAGGGAAATGGTGACAAGGCTGGGCCTCAAAAGAGACAATGCTCACTAAATGCTACTCTTCAGGTCAGAATACCTGCTAAGTGAGGTCTCTCCTTTGAAGAAAGCACTGTAACATAACATTCAGCCAAATGTGTGCTCAAGTGTTTGGGTGTTAGTGTAGCACTGTCCACGCCGACTATGAAATGCAGAAAAGAAGATACACAGGAGGTTAGAGAGAAGAGGGAAGGAAATGTAGAAGCAAAGATAGGACTGGCCCAAGTGAGAGGGCAGCATAGATTCAAGGAGTTTGGTCCCCACACAGGGAGAAGGGACAGTGTCGGCCCCCAAGAGGATATGGGAGGTGACACAGAAGCAGAAGAGTTAAGGCGGTGGGGAAGGGGGGTCAGTTAAAAACACCTGAAATCAAGGAGTGGAAAATACTCGGCAAAAGGTGAGTGAGAGCGGAGTGGAAAGGGTAAGGCATTCATTCAGTTAAGTTCCTGCCCACCTTCCTAGAAGCCGGTCTGCCCCAACTGCTCCAGAAGAGAGGTGCATCAGAAATGGCACTAAGATAATTCTCAGCCTTGCCTCTCCATTTTCCTTTCTCCAAGTCCTGAGGCGTCCAAAGACTATCGTCTTCTGTGGAGTCCCATAAAGTGGCAGAGTAGCTAGGGGACTTCACCATACTGGGGAGCCTCAGTAAACACCCACAGAGTAGAAGCACTGCCCCAGGAACCCAGTACAGACCACATCCACCACCACTGACGTAACAAACTGGTGAAAGCCTCAAACCAGAATGTAAGGTAACTTGCTGCTCAGCTAGAGATGTGGGAAATCCTAGGGGAACTGCTGTTCTTTTAAGACTGTGCCTTTGGTTTTGACTCTTCATAGAAATGAGACAAAGTAACTAAATTAAGTTATAAAGAATTAAACATAAAGGTGAAGCCAAGTAAAATCTTAAGTCTTAAAATGGATGTGGGGAGAGCACCAGTGCTCCAACCTTAGGGAGCCTCTCCTGTGTTTTAGTGCTCTGGCCCTTGCCAGCAACCTCAGGTATGACCAAGAGCCCAGCCAACTATCACACTGTCCCTTCCCTGTTCCCAAACTGACAGCACATCACATCCCAGCCTTCATTGCAGCCTGCACAAGCCTCACAGTAAATAACGGGGGGAGGGGACGCAGCATGTAAAATGGCTCCAAAACTAAAAATCTAAGTTATTGCTTAAAGAGGGGGTGTGAAGGTGAACACACTGCCTACGCCCAAATGACAGACAGCACATGTCAGCTCCACAACCAGTACAGGCCCTGGGCATGTTCTGGCAGGTCCCCGGGACAAGGCAGCAAGGTTAGCACCCTCTCTGCCACCCTAGTTCTCCTGGTGACCTCGACAGAAATCCTTGAGAAGAAGGGTAAAAATCACAAAAGTGGCCAGAGGCTTCTCTGGGCCTCACAGCAAAAACACTGTGAAACACTGTTAATGCTTTCTTTGGTGACATGTATGGCGAGATAAATTTGTATTTCTCTGCTTCTAGGTGCATATGCTGGAGTACTGAAGCGAAACTCTACACCTGAATCTTTAATGAACATCATCAAACGCTTGTGAGAGAAGTACATCAGCACTGTACTCTGCATCCAGGGATCCTGACTCCTCTACAACTGGGCAGCCCTCACAGGACCCCACACACAGTGAACCTAGAGTCTTATGGGGCACCTGGAGTGGCAGAGGATTCTCTAGGTCCCTGCTCAGTGAGGCTACGTGGAGCTCAGTGGGTGCAAACACTTGAATTGTAGCTGCAGGCGGAGGAATATCAGGTGCATCTCTACGCCCTGAGGGCTCAACTCCTACACTTAAATCCCTCCCACTGGAACAGCCGGCTCCAGTTTCACCGAGCCAGCGAGCCAGCGTGAGAACAGATCCTGCTCCTCAGCCCTCAGCACCTTGCACAGAAGAAGGACTCCACATCCCAGCACTGCCCACCTTCGGTAAGTGCTCACGATTCCTTCAAGTTTTCTTTCAAAACTACTCTGTAATGTGTCTTGAGGAATCTGTCTGGGTAAATCATTTGCTGTTGTCTGTTCTTTCCTGCTCTCTCTCTCTCTCTCTTTCTCTCTCCATTCCCTAAGGATTACTCAGGACCCGGCAGGTGCATCTTGGGGATGCAGACCACAATTACAGAACTCCTAATGGGGCTGATATTATTCCAAGAATATGAGCAAGCTTGTTTAGAAAACAAACCTTCCTTTCTGCTATAAAAATTATTTTAAAAAACAAAAGATGAATTTATACTATTGCTTAATTGTTCACTACTTTTCAAAGAAATTACAATAAATTTTGACATGAAAATGGCAAAAATCACCTATGTATAGCTATAACTATACAACTGCTTGGTCTCATTTCTAGTTAAATATCTAAAACTTTTCAAGTTTAAAGTAACTGCTGCTTTGACAAAACCTTTCAAAAACAAGAAAGCAACAAAGTTTAAGTTTTGTTTGGTTGTTAAGGTTATACATGTGTGGGGGAGGGGAGGGGGGATATGTATGAAAATAATTACTGACCAAATAATCTGGCGAATCTGACCAAATCAGATTTCGTTTAAGCAGAAACGCCTACAGTTGTTACCCTAGCGTTTGCTGAGCATTAGAAAAGGCTCTGACAATTTAAACGGCTCTGTTAAAGAAGCATGTGGCAAGGTGAGCTCTGGTGCAATGCCGGTCGGGAAGCTGTGTGCACTCTGTGAGCCAACACATCAGAACTCACTTGTTTTCTGGATCCTTTCTTCCACACATACTCTAGAAAACTGCTTTCTTCTAAGGTTATGGCCGTCCTAAGTTCACCTTCATCTTAAAGAACAGAAAGTTTGGAAGGGAGTGGCGGCCAGTTACTGCAAAAGCTCAAATGAAGTAAAACTCACAAATCTCGTTCTTGCGACACCACAGTGGGTAGACGACAGTGGCGTGCCCTTGAGTGGCGCAATAGTGAACGCCACATCACAGTGCTGTAATTATAGCATGCCCTTCACGACGGTCCACCTGCGAGGCTCTGTGCCAGACAGCTGGACACCACCAGGAGGAATATTACAGCACTGTCTTGATTTGCAGGTCAATTCACAGGACAAACATAGCTGCCTAGCCCGTCACATCGCTGTCCTATAAACCAAGGCTGTAATTACCTCCATTGTGTCCTATCAGAGTTCTTTTAAATTATTTTCTCTTGTCTGATTTCTAAGTGCAAGCCCCTTAGAAACTTTTAAAACATGCCAGCCACTCACTGTCGCCTTGATACCAGCAGCTACGATGCATGTCCACACTCAGGGACTGCTGAAGTTTAGTGCTTTAAAGACAAACAGAGCCCTGTGGCCAATCGAAACTACACAGTGCTCACTGTGTGTGGGCAGGTATCCCGGATGGCACACTGTGGGCAGGAGGCAGGCGCTCTCAGTCCAGGGCCATTTCCGAATGCAAAGTCAAGTAGTTGAATATAAGAGATAATGAGGTCTCAGGTCATACAGCTGATGTATTTCAGGAAAAAAAAAAAAAAAAGGACACGTCTGACAGACCTTCGGCTGCTTACTGTACGATTCAGAGAAGGAAGTCGGGGCCAAGGTGGTCTAGGGAGGCACATTTGAGAACAGTGGAAAGACACCCTCATGAACTCCCTGACCATCATATGGGAAGGAGAAGGGAGGAGGGTACGGTGCCAGATAAAATTCCTCTGGGATTGTTTCAGCAGCAAACATACTAACCCTACAGTTCTCAGACGGCCACAGCACCTTCCAGGGATGTATTCCCACAGTGGGAACAGGCCCACCCCAAAAGAGGGAGAGCAATGTCCCCTTCTTACGCCTCTAGGAAAGCTTCACCTTTGAATACAAATCCAAACTTACTATAAACAGTCAAAGTTCTTGGCTGTCCTGTTTTGGCAACAATGTGCACTTTTGGGAATATTTAACACCAGCAGCTGCCAGACAGGACAAAGTCCAGCAGGTATAAACTGACCAAACAGGACTTATTGTAAGCCTCCGTGCCCACAGACATATGTGCCTGGCTGCGGTCATGGCTGTGGGTTAATTTCTTCATAGTCATAAACCTCACTTGGTTAGGACAGAGAACTCACAGGCTGACATCATCATTCAAAAGCTTACAAAAGCATCAATTTTATCCCACTTACTTCTCTAACACAGTAGTTTTATAGATGAGTTACGCCCGCCTTACACCTGCCTCCAAGCAGTGAGCTCTCTGCTTTAATTAGCAATTGTGAAATCCTGAGGGGTCAGTTTATCCAAAGTTACTGAAACGATTATAGTCGAGCCTCTGCTTCTATATCCATTCCCTTTCAGTTTTAATAAACCTCGGGAAATAGTTTCACTCTGGAACCCGTGCACAAGAGCTGTTGCTGCTTATCCCACCCAGCCTGCTCACTGGCCTGGGTAGTAGCAGCCAAAAAATAAAAAGGCAAAGGCTGAAACCAAAACTTCAGGTAGCGTCACACACACACACACACACACACACACACACACACACACACACACTCAGTAATAATCATTTTCTCAGTTATTCTTTAGGACAGCATATTGTGATCTGTACACTACCTGTCTCTTGTAAGACAAGAAAACCTTTCCACGACAATGTACTTATTTAACACTGTAGATGTTTAATATTTAACCACGGTGATGTGCTTACGTCTTCTGCCCGAAACCATCAGTAACGTTTACTATGGTTGCTTCTCTGAAGGCCCATCATTATTTCCTTACATCCTGAGGGGCTCTTCTAGCCTGTCCAGTATACTCGGGGTACTGTCCCATGTCTGTCCCCAGGAACTGGGAAGCAGCTCACACTCGGCAAATGTTTGCAAGTGTCATCATTCTGATCATGATGCTCCCAGCTAGTGATGAAATCATCTCTCTCAGATCTGTGCCATGACATATCCTATACAGCCATGGGAACCTGACTTGCAGAGGTTCTCACGCCTTCAGAATCAAGAGTGTAATGAGCATGCCAGCACAGGTCCCACTGACTTATCGAGCTGCCCTCATCAGCTAGTCAGACAAGGCTTCTCAGGTTCCCTGACACAGGCGGGGAAAATGCACTCCAGGTATAAGCTGGGCCCACAGAGACTTTCTTTACACTTTTCCTTTTAATAAGAAGGGAAAGAAAAGTCACCAGGCTGTTGCTAAGTGTTAATATGATCAGCCGTTGACACAGGACGTCTGTCCTCACTTCAGCTTCTGCAGCAAAAGTGAAGTCCAGGCAGGACCCGCTTTGACAGCTCAGTCTCCCATACTCCTCTCCCAAAAGAGCCTAGGATCCTAGCTTCCTCCCCGGCACAGGCACCTGACATGCTTATCTGTGATCAGTACTTCATTCTCGCTGCCATGCAGACTCTCAGAGTGGACGACAGCTAAGCCACACTCACTGTTCTCCCAAACGACTACTTATGAGCCCTGAGCACTGATAATAAGGTAGCTGGGGAAGGGCACTTTAGCTCTTTGTGGGCTTTTTCTTGTTTTAAGATAAAAGACTTGCTAAGCAGCACAGGCAGGCCTTGAACTTGAGAACTTGAGACCCTCTGCCTTAGTCTACCCTAAGTGATGGAATTGCTGGTACCACAGTGCCAGATACAGTTTTCTTTTGTGATATATTTAATACACATAAATAAATTAGAAGAGAAACCAAATAAGACCTGGTAACATCCTCAGATGTCTGTATGAAGCATGTAGGTAGAAGTAAAGAGACTGTTCCTTAGAGAGCCACTCTGCCCCACTGCCCACTACACATGCACACTGGGAACAGGGGAGATACACAGGAGTGAGGACTTAATCATAAAACTTTAGTTCTGTTTCTAAAGATAAGATTTACAGACGAGTATGTCTGTCTAGGTTTAGAGGGCATGGCTTTACATGTTTTTTACAAACTCAGTTTTGTAGCTGAAAAAAAACTTTTCTTAAAGAATTTCCACTGAAGAAGACCTTTCCCTTTTCACATATCCTGTACAAATCAAGGAACCTGGCCTCGACCTTCACTCTCTACCCAAGGTCCAGCCAGAGTCACCCCAGATGTCCAGGGAGGTAGCTTCACCAAGTGCTCAGTTTTGGGTTAGAAATCACAATATAATATCTGGGTACAAGGGGCACCTGGGGCAGGATGAATTCCTCCCTCTACCTGGGTACGGCTGCTCTGGTCTCTTGAGAAGGTTTAATCCAAGGAAGGGAGGGGCAAATCTATGAGTTATTCCCAAACACTGGTGAGTGGCAGGACATAAAAGCCACTCGGGGACTGGCAAATCATTCTAACAGCACTGCAAACTGAGTTGACCTAAATGTAGCATTCACATTTGTATTGAGCCAACATAAATGCTACTTACTAGGGCTAAGGGTGTAGTTCAGTGGGAGAACATTTACCCAGTGATGAAGCTAAGGACCTGAGTATCACCACCATCATCACCCCAAAAGTACAATACTTGCTCATAAAATCAGCTTTTGTGGTTTTTAGAAGCAGTAGAGTAAGCCCTATGTCTTAAATATTTTTAATTTTAAATATTCACACACAGCATAGATAGCAGCAGCATAGATAAACAGGGCCTTGAAGCACTTCAGCTAAACAATGCCATAGTACATCACTAAGGGTCTGCTCCCATAGGGCACGCAAAAGGGAGGCTCTGGTTACAGAATCCTATCAGAAACCCCAAACAGATGGACCAAGGGGAAGTCCAGATTGTAGGGTATAGATCCCCAAAACTCAAAGGATCACCTTCAACACTATGCTCTCTTGGTCCCCAGGTAATTCTTGCAGGTCAGGCTTAAGAAAATATCACAGGGTGCTGGCAGCAAGGAGAGCAGACTAGCACGGGTGCAGGTAGCACCTGCTTTCTAAAGGTACTAGGCTCCTAGTCTGTCTTTAGTGTGACAGTGTAGACTCTGACCCTCTAATCCTGCGCCTGACACCAGTCTCTGTCTGCCTTCACAGATGTAGGTGCCAGACGGAAGGAACTTTCCTTGTTAGGCCCTCAGCACATGGAGCTGGCTTCAAATAAAGTACTAAGAGCAAGAAAGAAGACAGTACTCACCTCCTTCAAAGCCACCACATCCTGGTCAAAGAAGAGGCAGCAGTGACCACACACTGAGCAGACCAGAGTCCAAACACAAAGGATAATGAGCCTCCTAAAGGAACGGAAACCAAAAAAGCCACACTATATTCCACGGCCCCCAGGAAAGCCCTTCAAGTACAAATGCTTCCAGTGTCCTTTTACATGCAATGAGAAGTCGCATCTTTTCAATCACATGAAGTACGGTCTCTGTAAAAACTCCATTACTTTAGTGTCAGAGCAAGATCGCATTCCCAAGTGTCCCAAATCTAGCTCGCTGGACCCTAAGCAGACCCACCAGCCAGAGCCCACCTCAAAGCCGGCCACTTCCAAGTCTCTCCTCAATGGACTCTCCAGCTTTGATCCAAAGTCTCAACAGGGCTCTGCAAAGGAGGATGCCAAAGAGAACCTAGAAATGCAGGCTCGGGGAGCCCACAAGGGTCCCCAGAAACCAGCCCTACAGAAAGAAATGACACCAGAAGCCATTCTCAGCACCCAGCCCAGCCTCGACAATGGGGTTAGATCTTCAGCATTTGTTCCAGTTGGGGAGCACAGACTTAGGGGGCCAGAAGACACAGAGGCTCCTGAAATGCTGGCATTAACCAACTCTACCACCAAAGCCACCTCATTCCATGCCAAGTCTGCATTCCATACTCCTGGTTATCCCTGGAAAGCTGGCTCCCCATTCCTCCCTCCTGAGTTTCCACATAAAATCCCACCTACAAAGGGGTTTGGTGCCATCTCCCCCTATATGCATCCTGCAATCCCGGAGTACCCCCCTCCCTTCTACACAGAGCATGGGCTGGCTGCCCTCTACTCCCCCTACCTCCTGACTGGGAGCACACCCGAGTGTGAGACCACTTTGCTGTCTGTCTATGGAGCCCAAGACCAAAGACACTTCCTGTCTCATCCTGGGCCAATCCCCAAACACTTGAGTACATCTCCATCAGCCTACGACCACTACAGGTTTTTCCAGCAATATCACTCTAACCTGCAAATCCCTTACGGATTTTACAGACCAGAGTCTGCATTTCCTTCCTACAGTCTCAGGCTCCCATCAGTCACTGGCATCACACGAGATCAGAACCCTCGCTTGCTTGAAGATGCAGCCCTGGCTTACCCAGCCTCCAGTCCCACAGAGTTAAACCTTTCAAACTCCCACAGGAAACACACAGAGTTTGAGAAGGAAAGTCCAGTTCCTGAGGCAAAAGATCCTTCTAAAGATGGGCAAAGAGATGCAGAAGAGGCCAAAATGAGCCCCCGAGCAGGGAGCGCTGCCACAGGCTCTCCAGGAAGGCCAAGCCCCACCAACTTCACCCAAACAAGCCAAACATTCGAAGGCCTGTGTGACCTCTCAAACAAAGCGGCCTCCTCGGGGGCCCTGGAGCGACTCCAGCAGCCTGAGCAGAGCCCCACCGCCTTCAAACCTGTCCAGAGGGGCTCAGAAAGTCCTCACTCCCAACCGCCTGCAAGCAGAACAGAGTCTCCAAAAAGGTAAGAAAATTTCTCTTTCAAAATCTCCAATGTAGTTTTGTTCAACACCAAGTGGACCTTGCTCAAAATGCTTTACATGATCATTTTCCTAAGATTTCTCTTCATTTCTTCTAGCCTTCAGGCCGTGAACAGTGACCCTCCGGCCCAGACAGGGAGCAGAACCTCTTTCATCACGGAGGCCCCACCCTCCAGCCCAGAGGACCACTCCAGAATAGGCCCCCTCAATCTCTCCAAGAAGCCAGAGACAAACCCTGCAGCCACTTATGGACCCATGTATGCAAGCAATGCCCAGGCAGACCCTCTGGGCTTCTCAGGGCTGCAGGACCTGCCACTCAATCTGTCTGTAAAGGATCCCTGTAATGCCTGGGCTCCAAGGCCTGCCCTCCCCGGCCCACCACAAGGTGCAGAACCTCCTGTGCCTCCAAAGACTGAGACAAAAGGTTCTGAAGACAGGACAAGCCATGTGGAGACACAGCAAGACGAGGCCCACAGCAGGACAACCCCAGATGTACACACGGTAGACAGCAGTGATGAACAGAAGCAGACAGCAGCTGTAGCTCTCTGTCAGCTGGCAGCCTACAGCCCAGGGAATGTCCGCGTGGGTGATGAGGAAAGCCCAGCCCAGGAGTCCACCCGTCGAGAGGTGCCCACCCTCAGTTCTACAGAGAACCAGGAGGCTCAGTGTGACCTCAGACCCAAAGGACAAAAGAGGACAAGTCAAAGGGATGCAGGAAAATCCCAACAAGGAACTAAAAAGCCAAAGCTGAACGACACTGTACCGAGAGTGCTCACTCTACGCAAAAGAACCCGGGTATCCTGAGGCCTCACGTGCGCTCGGTGCTGTGGCTAAAGAGATGCTTTTCACACCATGTTCCAAGCAGCAGCTTCAACTTTTTTGCTTTTTGGAGAAGGTACCATCTCGCCATGTTGCTCAAGCTGAATTAAACCTGTAGTCTTCCTGCCTCAGCTTCCTAAGTGCTGAGCCAACCAGTATTTCCACAGTTTACCTTCACTTCTTATCAAGTCAGTTTTTATAACACGCTTTTTTTTTTTTTTCTCCTCAAAAGGACAAAAACTGTAATCTTGGTTTTTTTTAACATTAAGATAAATATTAAAAGGTGTTTCTACTTCTGGTTGTAAAAAAAAAAAAAAAACAACTGAATGGCTTATGCTCTCCGAGACGGATGAATTAAACTGGGGTTTCCTGTTTTGTGACACATCAGGGAAATACACAGAACTATCTCAGCAGTTTGAGTAGACTTCTAGAAAAGACCTTTTACAAGTACTATTTTTCAGGACTAAAACTTATACTGTTTTACTGTGTTCCTTTTAAATATAGTTATGTGTTTTGATGCCAGAAACATCTTCAGTTTAAACATCAACTGTTACATATAAGAAATGTTATGATTAGTTCTAACTGAACCGTCCACAAATATCTAGCAGCCGATTTTATGAGTAATTTATTTCCACCAGGGAAGTGTACTTCTGGTAAAGGTATGATCACTTTATTCTATTTGCTTATGATGTCACAGCAAACTTTCTCACTTAGGCCTGTGTTCCACTCCCTAAAATGCTGTACATGTTAATTTCCCAATAAACTCATGTGTGAATGTTGAGAACACATAAGGCAAAAATCAACATAAGCTCTATGGTATTCTTTAGAGTGTTCTGCCTTAGTATTCAGCAAGAAAGAGCTGACAGCTGAGACAGCAATGAAACGAAGAAAGTGCTTCTGGGATTCGTAAATAAGTCAGTAGTCATAGAGTCCAGGCATGCAGTAATCATCTCCCGTGGGGCTTTTCAAAGACCATCCAGGAGTCCTGAGTCTCAGAGTGCCTGGAGGACAAGATCAGGAGCCCTGGCAACTAATGCTGCATGTGAGGAGCTCCACTCCTCTCACTCTCCAACAGCCCTTCTACTGCTTCTGGACAGAGGCAAACCTTTCACTCCACATGCTAGAACCAGATGCAGGCGCTGAGCGAAGGAGCTCATGATTCCTTTTTGAGAAATCCTTTTGCTCAGTCAGTAATTCCCAGCTCCTAGCCAGCCCCAACAGAGGATGCCCTGAGAAGCTTACCAATATTCTTTCTACCTTCAGATGTTGTTAGAAATAAACACTTTGAAACTGCTTAGATGCATATAAAACTTCAAATACCAACATAAAAGAGGGATGCAAGGTTTTCCCAACAGTTATGGAATACATAGGCCAGTGCTGCAAACCATTTCTAACGGTGCAGCAGGTTTCCCACTCATGGAAGCAGGAAAAACCTCTGTTAAACCTGGCAAGACAGGAGGAGCCCTTTCCATCCAAGGAGCTAGAAAAGGCCTTTAGGTCCATCCAAACCACCACATATATTAATCCAAACTTACTCTCTTAAGATAAAAAATCAGCAATTATCTTACTTTCCAGACTGACTCTTTTTTTAATGTTTGGCAAACAATAAAGACCTGAAGGAGAGGAATGAGGAACCGAACACTATGGCCCATGCTCATGACCCATGCCTGGTACTTACGAAGTCCTCCTGGCATGCTTAACCCACATAAGAACTCAGCCCTCCACTCGGGCCCGAGACTCTGAAGTATGATGGCTACCCTACCCACTGCCTATATCATTTTAAATGGCAAACAGGAAGAACCTAGCCAGCTGCCTCCATGCCTGGATGAAGCATGAGAAACCTCTCTTCCAAACAGGAGGTGATCAGCCTGCAGAAAAACACCATCCTCCATGGACGGTTGCTCCAAGGGTAACTTTGACAGCATACTCACAGCAACTAGAGTAGGCATTCTATCTGCCTACAAAAGGAATCTCTACAATACATTAAAACACATAAGCGCGCGCGCACACACACACACACACACACACACACACACACACACATGCACACACGTACACTGGAGTCTTCGTTGTTTCCCAAGTACTACCTCTACATTCACATTACTGACAAAACTAAAAGCAAGCTTTCAAGATGAGTTAAACAGAACAAACACATGACCTAGTAGCAATCCTAGTGCCTGCCAGACACACTACATAGACCTAAAACAAAGAGGCACTCTCACCTCCTCCCCACAGCAGTCAGCAAATGGGATCATGGGGAGAGTAAACACATTGCAGTATCACTCACTTACAAAAGGAGGACATTCTTATGCATGCTACAGTGATGACGGGTCTTGAGATCTTTATACATTATGAAATGGGCCAGCCACAAATGGCAAAATATTGTACACACTTTGTACCTACATGAAGACCCAAGAATGGAAAAAAAAAATAGGACTAACTAGGAAGTAGACTGGCATTATGTGGTGTGGGAAACAGGTTATTTGGAACAATAGATGACTTAGAACCCGATGTATGAGATGGTTGCCCAACGGCATTAACGGAGTTCATACCATTGAGCAGAATGCCTGGAAATGACAACAAGTTTCTGTTTTATATATTTTTAACATGAGGGTTTTTTTAAATTAAAATGTAATATACCAAAATCCATTGAATTATATTTTATATGAGCAAACTGTAAGGTAGGTAAACTGTATCTCAAATTATATTTTAAAACAAAAAACCTTTTAAACAATCCCAACAGTGGTCAACTGTGATTTGTTCTCTTCCCATACCACCTTTTACAAGGCAGGAAAGAATAGATAGATACAAAACACAGACACTCCTTCAAAGAAAAAAAGTACAGGGGACAATTCACCCAGCAGCAAAGTCAAAGACACCACTATATAAGTCTCCATTTTCTTACAAACTTGGGTGTCTGGCAGCTCAAAATGGCACATATGCTAAAACTAAACAGTGCAGTTCTGGGCATTGGTCAACATGGCCCCGCCCACCTGTTCTAGACATTGGTCAACACGGCCCTGCCCCAGGGATCTGTTCGCCTGGGACATGAAATGCCAGATATCCCACATGTGTTATTATCAGAGCAAGAGGGGATCTCCAGCCTTCCTGTCTCCTCTCCCCATCTCTCTCACAAGCATGCTCCTAACAAAGCTGTTGTATATTTAATTCTATATGGCATTTACTACTTAAGAGGACCAAACAGATGCCATACACCATCCGAATGGTCCTTGTTGAATGATGTCATGCCGTGAGGCAAACAGGAGTTCTGGGCTCAAGTGCTAAGCTGGCCAAAACTGATAGGATCAACTTTTGCAGAACCCTGGATACTAATCAAATATGTATGACAACCAGAGGAATGCTAGAGGAAGGAAGCTACTTAGATTGAGTGCTCACAGATACTCTATCATATCATGTACGATGCTGAGATATGGGACAGATTGTAGTCACTAGGACTGTGGACACAATGGGCCTCAGTACATCCTAAGAGCAACTGCCTGGTTGTGTGGAGGGACCTATTAAAATATTAAAATATTCAAAATATTCTGTTTTCAACAGAAACAAAAATTGTAAGGCACGAAAAGAACTGAAAAGTGTATCACAAACACAGGGGAAAAGACAACTCTGAAACAGTCTAGACATTTGGACTTAGCAAAGATTTTTAAAGTGCTGAAAGGAAACCGGAGATCGTATCTGAACAAACTCAAAATGTCAACAAAGAGACAGAAGTTCTGAAGCTGAGAGTCAACGGCTGAAATGCAGGTTCTCTAGAGGGGCGATGACTGTCAACTTGACAGGGTTGGTAATTACTTAGGCGACAAGTCTCTGGGTGTGTCTATGAGGGAGTTCTAGACTGAGTTAACGAAGACAGAAACCCATCCAAATGTGGGACACACAATTCTAAGACCAAGAGTCCCGGACTAAAAGGAAAAAGTGAGCTGAGCTCCAACACTGTCTCTGCTTCCTAACTGCGGATGCGACATGGCCGGCTGCCTCACGCTCACTCCTGCTGGCACGACTTCCCCACCAAGATGCACTGTACTCTTAAGATGTACTTTTGTCAGGCGTCTGGTCACAGTTTTAAGGAAAGGAACTAATACAGGGGCTTACAGTCAGATCTGCACAAGTAAAATGCAAAATCACGGAACATAGAAACTAAAATCATCCAATATGAGGAGCAGGAACAAAAATAATAAAGGAAAAGGAATAGAATCTAAGAGACTAGAGGGACACAATGGAGCACAACTACACAGCTAAAATTCAGCTCCCAGAGTGAGACAAGAGAATGAAATGAAGGCCAAGCACATCACAAGTTTGGAGGAAAAATAGGGATCTACACACTCAAGAAGCACTTAACACACAAGCACAAAATCCTCCATTGAGAAAAACAGCAAAAAGGAGGTAAAAGGTTTTAACCCAACATCCAAAGAGATAAAAATGTTTAATTTCAAAACATAAAATGAGGGGGGAAAAATCAACCACAAAATTAGGATTGCAGGTATACACTCTACCAGAATATTAACACCAATCAAATATAACCACAGAGAAAATAGAGCCAAAACTTTAGACAAGCCTTCCCAGGCTAATCATGATACCCTATGGAATATTCACAGTGCACATGGTTCAAAGAGCAACCCTGTCCCCAAAGAAACAGAAGGAATAAAACCAGGACCAATAAAGCATCTGGATCACCTGAAATAAAAGCTAAGTGGTCCTTTGACAATGGCCCAAGTCTTTATCCACCAAAGCAAAGATCAAGAAACAAACTGAGGCACACTATGCGGGGGATATGTATGGAAATGTTCTCGTGTGTGTACATGAAGATAACCTGGCACAACTCTTTAAAAGATGGCCAAGCTGCTCCTTCCTGAGACTCAGCCCAATAATATAGTCTACTGTCCGTATGGCTGTGGTAAGGTCAATCTGACTTCCCCAAAGTCACTTCCTCCCCAATTGCAGGAAGCTTGCCATGTCCTCTGGGACAAAAACCAACGTTCTGGCTACTATCATGCTCATTTATCTACACTTATCCTCTCCTAGACCACATTTATCCAGGTTTCTTACCACGGACACGTGCTTTTCTTAAGAGGCAGGGTCTCTGAAAAAATTTGAGGCTGACCTCAAACTCACTGTAACCAAGAACAGTTTCAATCCCTGATTCTCTTGCCTCTGATTTCTAAAGGTTGGAATTGTAGTATTTTTGCTTTCTGTCAATTTAGCAAAAATTGTTACACGGTGGATATGAAAAGACGCAAGTGTTCAGCTTGGTACCCTCAGTTATGACCTTAATTAAGCAAATAAGACCACTGTCAGAGGAATAGTGTGAGGTCTAAAGTAAAATCATAAAACCATCCTTAAGATGCTCAGAATTAGTGTTACCATCTTCACACAGGTTCCAGAGCCCCTGTCAACCTTGTCATGATGCTTCCCCCGTCAGGACACAATACAGCATGCCCCCGGCACAGAAAGAACGTCAATGAGGTTCAGTTCACATGGAGGCAATGCAGGGCAGAAGGACAACTCCCAACAGAAAGATCGTGGACTAACGTAATCCACACCATGTTTTACAGTTTTAAACAGCAGCTAGACACTTCTCACTTATGACACCAATAACATGCTTATCCTCACTCCAGCTGGTGGACCACTGATGTCTGAGGTCCTGAAATATGGCCCAGTGATATTTATACAAGCTAGTCCCACAAAAGGAAACCAAGAGAAGCAGTACTAGTTAGTATAGGTTCCACAGCACAGCCAAGTTGTAGGTTAACTAGGTTTCCACAGCTGAGCTATCTACAAAGACCTGCTTACCTCAGGAAATGAGCTAAACCAACACATGGGCCTTAATGATCTAGGAAACCTTCCCAGTCCCCGCAAAGGCCATGTCCAGTCCTTCCTGACAAAGGAGGCAGACCCAGCTATAAAAACAGACACCATCTAGCAAGACCTTGGAATAGTTTCAGACTTCCTCCTTGGTTATCAGGACACATAAACTAAACCATGGTAAAGTGACTGGCATTCCACAACAAATACCATGGTAATTACACTTTTTTAAAAGAGGGAAGACAAAAATAAATACTGATGAGGATGTGAGGAAAGCGGGGTCTCACACACGGCTGGTGGGAACGTAGAATGATGCAGCCATGTTACAAGAGTCTGGCCTATGGGGGTGTCTCTGACTCTTTTGCCTATGCGTGGGACTCTTCGTCCTACTGGGTTGCCACAACCAACCTTGATATGAGGGTTTGGGCCCAGTCTTATTATGTCGTATTAGGCTATGTTCAGTGGATATCCCTGGGAGGCCTAGCCTGGCCTGTCCGTCCGTCTGTCCTTCCTTCCTTCCTTCCTTCCTTCCTTCCTCCCTCCCTCCCTCCCTTTCTTCCTTCCTCCTTTTCTTTCTTTGTTGTTAAAGGAAACAGAGGAGGAGTTGACCTGGGTGAGAGGGGAAGTAGGAAGAGTGACTGGGAAGGGTGGATGGAGGGAAAACTGCGGATATAACGTATGGGAGAAGAAAAGTTTAAAACAGAAGAGCCTGGTCTGCTTCTTGAACCGATCCATCGTTTCCACTCCCAGATCTACATTCAAGATAAACAATAACACATGTTTGCGCAGAAACTCAAATGTTCACTGCAGCATTACTCAAAAAGTCAAAGGTGGAGGCAACCACAATGGTTACTTCAGCTGATAAGACTATGGAAGAAGCAGTGGTTTCTTCCATTTGGTGAAATCCCCACTGGCAGGCAGCAAAGGAATGGGGCACACCACATAGTGACCCTCAGAAAATCACACAAAGTTCAGACACAAAAGAACACATACAAAAAAAAAAAAAAAAAAAAAAAAAAAAAAAAGAACACATACCCATCTGTCCAATGAAATGTCTGAAAAGGGCAAAACAGAAGAGCAACCAGAGGACCAGAGCACCTAGGGCTGGGAGTAGGGTAGGAGTGGCTGCTCTGTAATGCAGAATTTCAGCCTGAGGCACAGAAAATGTTCTGAAGATAAATTACCTGATGTTGCACAACTCCGACTATGTCAGAGACCACTATAAAGTGTAAGTGGGTAGACTATACAAGTATGTAAATTATTGCAATAAAACTGTTTGGTTTTTTTTTTTGTTGTTTTTTTTTTTTTTTTTTTTAGTTTTTTTTTTTTTTTTTCTTTTTTTTTCGGAGCTGGGGACCAAACCCCGGGCCTTGCGCTTGCTAGGCAAGCGCTCTACCACTAAGCTAAATCCCCAACCCCCGTTGTTGTTGTTTTTTAAAGCTGAAAGGCTAAAGAGAATGCTGTTCTATAAGTCCCTTATGTCCCAGTACCATTACTGACACTACAGCTGGACATTAGTGAGTTATAATTTATAACAGTAGCAGAATCACAGTTTTGTAGTAGCACCAAAATTATTTTATGGCTGGGGGTTACCACAACATGAGGAATTATATTAAAGTTAGGCAGCATTAGAAAGGTTGAGAACCACTGCTCTAGACAAAAGCCACACCCTGCACAATCTCCATAGCACACTCTGTCCTTTACTCCTTTCCCTTCCACACACAAGGCAAGACCTCCAGCCACTAACAGGAACAGTCCCCGCCAACCAGACAGTGGCACATGGCCATAGCCTTGCTAGTCCACCTCAGCAGGACCTTACAGCTAGCCTGGGTTCATGCTCTTTCTGCTCATGCTACACTGTGTCCCCTAACTTTCAGCTCAGTTCCACTGCTGCCATAGCTATGTCAACCATCAAGACAGTAGAGCTTCATGTGCTCTCAATGGGTGATGGCTCCCCTCAAGAGTGACAGAGACAAGAGTCTAGAGACAGGAAATTCAAATATTACCAGGGTCCATGACCCTCCAAATCAGCACCCAGGATTTATACAGCATGCAGTTACAATAGGCTAAAGAGGTAATTAGTACATTATAAAGGCTGGCATGAGAAGGAAGCCTAAGAAATATGCATATACCATGGCCTTCCACAGAAGCACTGGTGTGCACAGATAGCCGCACCGAGGAACCCCACCAAGTCTCAGTAGCCCTGAGAATGCAGATCCATGCATTTCAGTTACTTACCCTCTGAGAGTCTCGATGGCAGCAACAGGCCTCGTCTACCCAGCTCTGCCAGTGCCAGACAGCCACCATGCCATGCCTTATCTGTCTCCTGAAAGCTGAAACCAGAGTTCTACAGTCAACTCCAAATTTAAAGCCCACAATTTTGCAAGAAACACAAGTTGATTCATATTTCTGGGCTCATGAGCCTTACTAAAACTATGTTACTTCTTGGCTAGACAAATAAGACACTCTAACCCAATATGAACACAACTCCCACATCAATGCTTTACACCTAATAATAACAAAAAGATTTGGGTCAATGCAAGACCAGTCCAGAAGATATGTTCTTCTAGCTGGGCTGCCTTCTCTGGCTTCAGTAGGATGCACTTAGCCTTACAGAGACTTGAAACGCCAGAGTAGGGGTGGTTCCCAGGGTGGGTCCCCACCTGCTCAGAGGAGAAGGGGAGAGGGAAGGATTGTGGGGGCAGGGGCTGGAAGGGGGGCAGTGAACAAGACGTAAAATGAATAAAAAAAAAAAAAAAAGACCAGACCAGAGACATTCAACCATCTACAACATCAAGCCAAGTCACCTGCCTGAGATGGTGTCCTGCCACTATGACCACAATGCTCCAGCCTCAGCCTATTCTCATCAGACAGCAGAGTCAACAGAGATTCTACCCAACTCAGGGGACATTAATAGAAAAGAAACAGGTGGATGCCTTTAAATGGTGACCACTGTTACTTGAGTGTTCACATTCAAGATTACAAAACTGATAAAATAAAATGGTCACTGTGTCACGTGCCTCTAATCCCCTGGGAAGAAAAGACAGGAAGGGAAGAAGTTTAAGCCTAGACTGCTAAGATATATGTGATCCCAATGAAAGAAAGAAAGGAGGGAGGGAAGGAAGGAGGAAGGGGGGAGGAGGGGACTCAAACATCTTTTTCAAAGGCGTGGAGGTGTCAAGTTTGGCTATGTTCCCAGGCTGACTGTAAACTTGTAGGCTCAAGTAATCCTCCAGTCTCAACCTTCCAAGTAACCGGGACTACAAGAACCCAATTTTGCACCCAACTAAATTGGGTCTCACAAGTAACATTTTATATTTAAAATCAATGTGCCTGTATACTCCAAAGTTCTCTTCAGGGTGTGTCCTATGGTTATTACAATATGAGTGACTGTTCTCAGGCTGGTCAGGGCTGCTCTGAGGTTTCTGTATTTTGTTGCCAACATAAACATGGAAATGCACATCACAAAAAAGCAAATCAAATGACAGGCTTTTACCTATTCTGGCTGAATTTGACAGTTTAAAAAAAAATGTTTAGGAAAATCATCACTAAACTGTATGGCCAACAGCCACTTTGCGCACAAACTATTAAGAGAGGAAGAAGTCACTAATATATTTGAAATGGACACCACGGGCCTTCTGTCAGATACAGCTGTCCTCCCACTCACCACAACTGGTATGACTCACTCATAATTACATTTTTTTAAAGTGCCAGATGTCTTACCAGGTGTCTGCTCGGAGACTTTGTAATCATTTCAAATCTTGGAGGGTTGTTTTATTAGTTGAGACAGAGTCTCCTGGAGTGCAGGCTGGCCTCAAGCTCACTGTGCTTACTATGTAGTTGAGGCTGGCCTTAAACTCTTTATTCTCCTACCTCTAAGCTCAAGCGCTGGTATCTGATTCCATTTCCAAATATCCATCTTTTTTTCCATTTCTAAATCATTATGTCTCTCAGGATTTCAAACGGGGAGAGAGAGAGATGGTTCCTCAGACTTTTCATGAAGATTCATCATCATGGTGAACTTGATACAGTATCAACACAATAATGACTCAAATGTATCATTTCTAAACTACAAGAGTATCACTATGGCTTCAGGCAGTTGGACCTGGAAAGCTGCTATCAGCACTACAGATTCATGTCTGATGAAGCCCAGCCTTTGATAGAACAGGGGCTTAGAAAGAAACTGTGGCCAAGTGCTCCAGGCAAGCCATTATCTCAAATCTAAGCCTAGGTTTCCAAGCCTAGGGATCCAGAGAAAGAAAGCACAGAATGCTGGGATGTAGGCAATGGGCTGGAGGAAGCGGCTGGGAGACTCTGCACAGACTCGATGTCCTGACCATCAGGATACTTGCTCCACAATGGACTAAGGATTCAAAAGCAGTAACACATTTCCTCTCTCCAGAACACAGACACAAAAACAGGATACACTTTTGAATCTGCCATCTATTAAAACAGACCCATAAGATTAAATGAGCTAGGGTCCAACATTAAACCAAGACTACAAGAAGGAGAAGAAAACTGAGTCTGGAGAAGCTGTACACACTAGAACCCTGCAGCACTCCAAAGAGAATGAGCTCGGGATGCCAGGGAAACTGGAGGCAAGAAAATGTATAAAAAAGTTGGGGAGAAGGGGCACCTGGATGAAAAGTTTTAAGTAACCAGAGGGAATATGCAGAAACATTCTAAGGGGGATGGAGAAAACAGTGCTTGAAACACAGGGAAGGCTTGAAAATGATGTAATCCCAGCCCTTCCTAAATCTGCCAGCACAAAGCCCAGGGAGAGCATCCATTCCATGACTTCCAGGGAGGAGCTCCAGGCACAAGGTCTAAAACAATCTACAGCACCTTGAGAAAAGAAGCTCTGCTCATTGTCTTCTCTCCACACTCTACAAAGCAGTCCCAGTAAGAACGTTTTCTGCTCGTACTTCCACTACAGACGGCCGCCATGTGAAAACCGTCTCTGACACACACTCTCCTCAACTGCAAACTGTTACTAAAGCAGCCTGAGGCAAAATGAAGCAAGTGTACTTAGGGCTGTTGGTGGGCCATCTCTAAAGACACAAGGACCAAGTGTTGGAGGGCTCGAAGTGATGATAACAGACTTCCTGCCAGGCTGTCACAGCCACACAGAATAGCAGGCCCAGAACAGTAGGCAACAAATGGCCATGCAAACTGATTGTAGGATAAGGCCTATGTCCCCTCAACCCTCTACTTCCAAAGCCCAGAAGGGACAATCACTGGCAAGGGAACAAAACCAGTGTTCCTGTCTATGAGTCTACAATACCAGTCTAAGGCCCCAGGACCACACCTATCCACATGCCATCATATATATACACACACACCATTTGCCCCACTCAGAATGTCCAGAAAGGCTACACGTCAGTTCATTACAATACAACTCAAAATCCAGGCCTGTCACTCAAGAGTCTCAGTAGCCACTGGGGCTAGCAGCAACTATGAGGCACGTATCCAGAGAGTCCCCTCATTTTAAGAAGCTTTGCTACTCACAGTAAGGCCTAAAACCTTCACTTGAAGATAAAGACCTTCATCTGCATGGGTTCAACACTGACCTTATCTCTTTCTAAAGGTTTCAGATATATAATGATATTGAAACAACCTATCAGATAACTGAAATTGTCAAGTTTAACTTAAGGAAAAATTAGGTTTTGGGGTTCTAATAAATAGCTCAATTGATACACAAGAACAAAAGGCTGCAGATTTGCCTTTGAGAGTGATAACCCACCTGAAACAGTCCAACACGGACCCCACCACATCATCTGCCAGCTCTCTGGGAAGCCTTCCAGCCATCCTACCAATTCTGAAAAAGAAAAGCAAGACTCCATCAGCTGCACATGACCACCTTGAGTAAGTTTCCTATTAACCCAGAGTAGGACAAGCCTCGAACACGGCCCAGCAACCAACCGTGCCCAGGACGGGGCAGGTGATTTCTTAGGCATGTGAATAGGTACGTGGTCACCTTTCTGCACAGTAATCTGGACACTGAGCTCATTAGTGATAAGAACCCCTGAGTACTACTAGACAGATGCACAAACTCCACCCTTGGCCCCTCACCGACCTAGACTGTTGCACTTCCACAAAGGATAGCCCAGGCCCTGCACAGAGGGAAGCCTGAGGCCTGAAGTCAGGCCCAAGAGAAGGATCCTTCCAGCTGTCTCACTGTGCATGCCTTAGTCTACCCCTCCCAGCAGGAAAGACTGGGCCCAAATACATCTACTGTTGGCATAAATACAAATTCCCATGGCAGCCCACTTCGCTTGTGATGCCAGGGAAACCTGTGAGCAAGAAACAGCACTGCCTCACTTTACAGTTACCACACAGAGTCTCTCCAACAATCTAAACACCTAATTTCTATTAATCAACTATTGATAATATTGGCCTCACACCACTTTAGGAAGCCTAGAACTTAACCTCAGTATTTATTTATTTATTTATTTATTTATTTATTTAGGCAAGATATCACTATGTAGCTCTGCTGGCCTGGAACTTCATATACATCTAGCCGGCCTTGAACTCAGAGTAATCTGTCTGCCCCTGCCTCCCAAGTGCTGGGATTAAAGGCATGTACACAGGCAATAATTATCTTCAAGTGTACATTATATGAGACAATAGTTCTATCAGTTGAGAATCTACAAAGTATTTACAACTCTTAAAACCCACATAAAGTTTCTTAAGGAATGAAGAGGCGACACCTGCCCCTCGCCTCTGCCCCTCAGCACCCAGGGCGTCCATACGTACCCTTTAGCTGCAGACCACCGCACTACCGTGTCCTTGTCCTTCAGCCCAACCAGCAGTTGCTCTGCAAGAACCAGGACACAAAGAACCATCAGCCTGGATGAAACCTTAGTCCTTTTGCTTATAAATAAACCACCAATCCTGCACTTCGCTATGTAGGAATGCACTGTAGAACTGTGTATTCTGTGTGCCAAAGACGACATAGTGTTGAGAAATCAGCCAGCCACAGGTTACGCATGCCTATAACCTCAGCCCCTGAGAAGCTGAGGCAGGAGGACCTCTTCAAAGTACTTTGGAGATTCCAGCACTCAGGAGGCAAAGGCAGGCAGATTTCAACTGAGTTCCAGGCCAGTCTGATCTACACAGAGTTCCAGGCCAGGCAAAGCTACACAGTGAGACCCTTTCTATGAAAAATAAGTCTTTATTGTATTTTTTTTTTCACATTAGTGGAGGAATGGGTATGATGTGGGCATGCCACTGCATGAATGTGGAGAGGAGAGGACAATTTCTATGAACTGGCTCTCTTCCTCTACAACATAAATCCCAGGAATCAAGTTTGGTCCCTTTAACCTCTGAGCCATCTCACATGCCCAAGAGGTCTTATTTTTATCTTAAATGCTATCTTAAGTGTATGAGCATATTGTCTTCATGTATGTATACGTACCATGTGCATGACGGGTACCTGCAGAGGCAGGAGGGGTCAGATCCCCTGGAACCCGAGTTACAGATGACTGTGAGCTACCTTATAGGTGCTAGGAACCAAACCAGCAAGAGTTCTAAACAGCTGAGCTATCTCTTCAATCTTGGACCTTAAATTTAATTACAATGACTGCTTTAATCACAGAGAAGGGCATTTCTTCTAACAAGTGGAGCCAACCCGATAGGACAATCAGGAAGGAACAGATACCTCCCCAGGCAAAGGCCTCTCTCTGTTAGCCAATAGAAGGGGCGGTCAAAAGAAACAAACATCTGAGAAGGCCTCCACAGAGAAAAGTGAGATTTGGGGGGGACCAGCACAGAGGCGGTCAGAAGGTTATCCCAGGTCACACATCCCTGCAAGCCCAGTATGGTCCCAGTGTCGGCCAGAGGGAAAACTCCAGAAGAACTGACATGAATAGAGCTAACATGTTGGCATGGATATACTGCTAAAGGCTTGGGTGGGAAGAAACAAGTCAGCAGCCGTGAGTGTAAAGCAGCATGCCTAAGGCAAGCCCAGACTGTACTACAGGGAGGCGTGCATGCATCTGCTACAGGTAGGCTCCACTTACCTATCACAGTTTCCACCCCCTCCGGGACATCATAGTCTTCATCACCATCAGAGGTCAAACTATCAGACAGCAGCTTCTGTTCACTCTGACCCGGAGCACGGAGCTGCAGGTTGGCAGCCAAAGACCGACAGCCACGCTGATACCTGTGCAGAACAAAACCATCTCAAGTTGGCAGATTCAACCTGGCCCTAAAAATAAAGTTTTTGGTAACTGGTATCATCAAGTTAGCATCCCTCAGAATCATACATGATGCCTGCAGAAATCTCACTCCATACAAACCTCAAAGAAAGCCAACCTAGGCCAGGCGCATGCCCTGATTCTACAGAAACTTCCACAGCAAAGCTTCACTGCAGAAGGCAATGCAAAGCCTGACCATACGGTGCACATGAAAGATATCAGGGCCTCACCCTGTCCACAAGCAAGTGGCTGCCTTCACCAGCTGCTTGGCTTTCTGGCCTCAGACCAGACCACAGGGCCTATATTTTACCTGTAGGCCAACTATAGCTCTGAACAGGTCTCCCACTTGCCTGGGAACAAGAAAAGGAGCGCCAAGAAAACCCAACTCATGGTCACCACTACACTGTCACCTTGATTCAAGTCTTGACCCCCAGCCTTGACCAAGAGTCAAGACTCCTAAGAGTCAGCTAGAGTAACCAAAGCTCACCTCCAAAGTGAATTCAAGAGGCAAGTAGCTTCTGCCTGGCCCTCTACCCTGTGGAGAGTCCCATGTGGACCAAGACAGGGTGCTTCCCTCCCAAACAGAAAACCATGTGCACCGCCTTCACCTCTGCCCCACAGGCACTGTCAAGGCTGCAACATAAACACGGCACAGAAGTGCAAGCAGTCACTGTGTGAAGCGCTACATAGATCACTAGAGAGGCACCAGCTACTGAAAAAGAACACAAAACTCACACAGTCTCCTGCACACCCTGAGTAACTCCCACAATAAGAAAGTACAAGGTAGGACCCAGGAAGACCAGGGAAAGCAGCATGAAGAACGCAGAGCTCAGGGGATGTTGGGGTCACTGGTAAGTGAGACCAGTAGAAGATCAAAAGCTCCCGCTCTCATGTACGATCCACAGGAGAATCGAAACGTGTCCTGCAGAAGGCAGCTGCAGCCTCAGAGAAAACTGAAATAACCTGACTAACAAAACTAAAGCCAAGACCAGACAGGAAAGTGGATGCACCTAGCACTCACAGCCTATGAGGTCCAAACTGCAACACCTGCAATGGGAAAAACCTGTGGAAAGTAGCCTAGGAAATCTAACAAGAACCTAAAAATAAAAGAGGAACTGGGCATGGTAATACATGCTGCCCTCCCAGCACTTTGAGATGGAAGCAGGAAATCAGAGGAGTTCAAGGCCAGTCTGGGTTATGCAAAAGTGGGGAGGGAAAAATCTGAAGGGAAAAAAATGGAAGAGAAAACAAATAATAGGAAGAGAGTGAATTTAAAATTCAATCATTAGCCAGCACTCACTTCTTTGATCCCAGCACTTGGAAGGCTGAGACAGGGGGAGTTCAAGGCTAGCCTATTCTACAAAGCCAGGGCTACATAGAGTGACTGTCTCAAACAAAACAAAACAAAAATTCAGTCATATTTTGGTTTGGTTTGATTGTTTTTGAGCAACAGGGTCTTCCTATATAGCTCTAGTAGGCCTAGAATTCACCATGTAGAAGAGGCCAGCCTTCAACTTTCCTCCTGCCTCACATGGTGACAGGATCAGGAGTGTGTGTCAGCATGCCTAGCAAAACCTAATTCTACTAATGATTACCGTATTATATGTGGTTAAAAAAAATATAGACTAAATTAATTTTCCTTAAGTTAAGGTTCCCTGTACCTGTGAGTAACTGAACACATCTGGTATGTCTCTGAGAGCACCTCCGAACACATAAACCAGATCTAGTACAGGCAAGTCTTGTCCAATCAGCCGACTGCCTCGGCCAAACAGAAGGCTGCCTCTCCAACCTGCCAGCCTCTAACCAGATCACCTTCTAGGTCTTGGGTTTCACTGGCTTCCACACTGTGTCCACATCCTATTGGCTTTGTTTCTTTGGAAAATTTCCTTGATGTTTTGATAATAAATTGCTAGAACATAGCCTACAAAACGACCTAGACTGAAGTGTGTACTGAACATGTGAGGGATATTTCAGTAAGACATCTCTAAATCATAGCATATTTCTTTGGGATTCGCTACACACTGGAAAACGTTTTAACTAAACTTAATTCTTCCCAAATCACACACATTAATAATTGAATGCAGCTCGGTAGCACAACACTTGCATTAAGCCCTGGGTTTAAGTTCCAGGACAACAAAAATGATATTAACAGCACCAACAGCAACATTGGCAGCACCTTCCAGACATGGTGGCACAGGCCTAGAATCTCAGCACTTAAGACTGAGGCAGGAAGAGTGCAAACTCAAGGCTACCCTGGGCTACACAGCAAGGCTCTGTCTCAAAAGGAACAAAGACTGCTCTGTGAGGACACCAGCAGAAAAGAGATGTCTGAAGAATAAACCTTCAACAGTGAGGTGGGTTTTCTCACAGAGAAAGCTTCTCCCCAACAGCCAGAACCAACCAGGGGCAGGTGCGACAGAGCGGCACCTTAGGGAAAAGGTTCTCCAGCTCCACTCTAACTGAAGACACTGGGTCAGAAAATAGTCAAAAGGAAAACCACTCCCTTCAAAACCAGAAACACTCAGACACCAAAGGGCAAATGAAAGCAGAAGAGTGTTTGGTGTTCAGCCTACACAGCCCCCTCCTCCTGGGAAAGCAGCAAGGTCCTAAACCTGACTTACCTCCACGTGGCCACCTTTGGCTTCAGGAAAGTCAGCCCCAGCCTCTGGACAAGCTTCACGCCAAGCTTCCGCAGTAAGGTGTGATTGCTCTCGGGGAGTCTACATCCATCAAGGCACTGGAGCACAGTGTTGGCTGTGGATGAGAACATGTAACTTGATGTGTCAGGAGGCAGCATGCTTCCCTGAGACACATTGATTCCCACAGGCCCAGGAATGTGGCAGATAAACCACACTGAATTCCTGAGCCCTGGCCACAGGACCCCTTTTCTCCCCGGGTTATCTGCCAAGAACAGCTAATGTGAAGCCTATTTATTGTCCTCACCATGCAGCAAAAAGTAGAAAAGGCCCAGAGCATAGGGAAGCCATCTTGCTGCAAGCCTGATATAAGGCGTGAGAGACACAGGGACAAGTGTGGGCAAAAGAGATCATTCAAGTGAACCGGTGCTGCTAACTCAGCACTGTGCTAGAATGGAGGCAATGGTGGGGCAGGAGACTGACCCAAGAGAGCATAATGAGATCTCCTGCATGAGACCCTGGGTTACAAGGCCACTCAGGGACTAAAGTGGGGCAGAAGAATATGATAATGGCATTCTGGAGACAAAACTAAAGCCTAGGATAGGCTCATAGAGCTAGGTCTCAGAAACGGAACATGGACTAGGATAGTCAGATTACTTAAGTTAGATGAGCTAGCCTAAGCTAGGTTTCTGGGTGACAGCCTAAGCTAGGCCTATTCTCTTATTCATTATTCTTCCTCTGGCAGGTCCAAAAAAGCCCACTACAAAGAGGGAATGAAGTAATGGGAAGGAGATGTAAAGTGATGGAGGAGGAAGAGGAGACAGTGGGAGGAAGGTGAGGGAGTGGGAGGAAGGTGAGGGAGTGGGAGGAAGGTGAGGGAGTGGGAGGAAGGTGAGGGAGTAGGAGGAAGGTGAGGCAGAGGGAGGAAGGTGAGGGAGTGGGAGGAAGGTGAGGGAGTGGGAGGAAGGTGAGGAAGTGGGAATGATGTGGTGATAAGAGGGAAGGTGATGATGGAGAGGAGATGAGGTGACAGGTTAAGGAGAACAAGGTAAGGCGGGGAATGAAACAGTAAAGGGTATGGAGAAGAAATGATGGGGTGAGAGGAGACAGGATGAAGTGGAGGGTAATAAAGCAATGGGGGAATGACGTAGGAAAACACCGTTGCTGTGGGCTCCCAGGTGACCTAGGACCATGCTTACTATTACCAGGCCCCTCTAGGATTAGGCTGGGGCACTTGGAGTGTTGCAAGACCCAGATCTCACACATTTTCTATATCTCAAATAGGCAGAATAGTTTATAGAAGTTATATGAAAGAACACAAAGTCAAAGAACTATGACAGTGTCCAATGCACAAAGCTACAGGTTCTTAGAGCAGCACACGTGACTATATACCCACGAACTCACAGCACAAACATACTCTCCTTCAAATTAATCTTACCATAGGGTAGACAGTCTTCACGTTTTCCATGCTTAAATATTTGAGCCTGAAAAATAGCATGTTTTAAATTCATTTCCAAGTTTAAAACGTACACAAGTTATCAGAACAAACTCTGCAGCTTCCAGAATTTTTGCTGAGCAGACACCAACAGACACCAGGTTAAAGACTCAGTTCGTGATAGAGGAGAGTCTAGAAAAGGGATCTTCTTCTGTCAGGTCCCTTCACAGCAAGAGAACATCAATGGAGTCTAGTCCTCTGAGGAGCTTAGATCCTAACCTGTAGTGTGCAGACTGAACTGGAAAGAGATAGAAAGTCTCATCAAGAGCTACAGATCAAAGGATCCACACAGCCACAGAAGTTTTTTCCTTATTACTCACTACCTTAATCGACCCAGGAAGATGGTCTCACCATCCTCAACTCTCACAGAACTGACTTCCACCCCCTGCCACAGTTTACCCCTGGATCTGGTTCCTCCCAAGCGCTCCCTCCCTGTCATGGTGGCTGCACACCATGCAGTCTCTGAACACGGTACTATGACTTCATCTGGAGGGCAGCAGGCAAAAAACTATCTGAACTTCACTAGAACTAGTTCTCTCTCACTAGCATACTAAAACTCTGGCCGTCGCTAGAACACTGGTCCTCCTTCAATTATAACAACGCTTCTGTCAACTCCTGGAATTTGATCTTGACATCCGTACATGTACTGTGAATAGCATGCACCCATATTCACACATATACACACCACATATACACGAATATATATATATATATATTTTTTAAGAACTCTAGTTCTCTTCCACTAGAACACTAGCCCTCACTGAACACTGATCCTCACTAGAATTCTGGTTCTTCTCACAGGAACACCAATTTTCTTTCACTGGAACACTGGTACCACACTGATCCCGAACATTTACACAGAGGAAAAATACAAGCACAGGCAGACATGGTGGTACATGCCTATAATCCTAGCACTTGAGAGACAGAGACAGGAGGATCACCACTAGTTCAAAGCCACCCTGGTCTACATAGCAGGTTCCAAGGAGCCAGAGTTACATAGGAAGAATCCTGTCTCATGAAACAAATGGGCAAGTAAAACATAAGCTTAAACACACAAGCCATACGCATTTAAAACTGACATAAACACATGGAATGGCATAAAAGAACACATATATACATATGCAGCAAATGCAAGACCAGGTCCTGTCATCTGCACTGGAGCCTTCCTGTTAGTCCCCACCACCAAACACACACACACACACACACACACACACACACACACACACACACACACACACACACACACACACACACACACACACACACACACACACACACCCCTTCCCAGCACCACCCAGTGCCTATTAAGAGAACCCACAGAAGTCTGTGATGCTTGATGGGTCCCCAAACCCCACGGTACTCAGGAGGACACTGGTAGTGACGATGGGGAACCTCATCTGAAAGCTGGGGCACCACAAGGCACAAACTCTAAAATCTATCGAAACAAGGGTCCTGCAGTACAAGCTGTGCCAGGCACTACAGCAATGGTAGGCCTCTGTCTTATTGGGCAGGACGAAGGAACCCAATTGTTTCAGCTCCCATCTGGGAACTGAGATTAACCAACCACAGCCTCAAAATGCTGGCAGTCACAACCCCTTAGCGGAAACCACACTATATTCCTTCTCCTTTTACCATTTTTCTTTCCACCAACTCAACCCTAGCCCGCAAGTGATCACTCCAGACCCAACGGCATAGACGGCACCACTTTAACGTACTCAACATCAGTGAATGGCCAGCTGGGACGTAATCACTTTGGAAATACCATGTCACAGTTCGGAAAGTCATTCCCAAAATGCTTAGTGAGTCAGGATTCATAGAAAGAGAATTCTCTGGACCCCATCACTGCTCCCTTACAAACCTGTAGAGGCCTCAGAGAGGTCCAACCAAGGGCAGCCTTGGTTTGGGCAGGCCATAAGGAACCCATCAGTGGGCCCTTGGGCTCTGGGCCTTCCCACTCACTAACTATACCTAACCCCACTGAGCGGCCAGTGACGAGGAGCAGCTCAGCAGAAGGGAGTGCTCTCCCTCCTCCCCACACACACAATCCACCACAAAACACTATACACTGTAACCTTGGAGCTGCTCTGGCACCAGGATTGAGAAAGGAGAGAGCATGGTCTGCTGGGTAACCTGACCAT
This sequence comes from Rattus rattus, assembly GCF_011064425.1. Lineage (NCBI taxonomy): Eukaryota > Metazoa > Chordata > Mammalia > Rodentia > Muridae > Rattus > Rattus rattus. Next base: position 62,544,704 of record NC_046162.1, read on the forward strand.
CTGGGACAGAGGCTGGCTAGCCCCAAGCCAGTCCAGGTTTGCAAACTATGAACTCAATAGAGTTCATACTCTATCATAAGCTCCAGACTCTATCATAAGTTCAGACTCTGATCATAAGCTCATGGGTGAAAATACATAAGTTAGATACTTTTCACTTTTAAAAAGTTAGGTTAACATGCTACAGTGAGTATATGAGCAACACAAATTGGACTTGGTATTTTTTTTTTCCTCTTTGTTTAAAGGGAAGTCATAAAGGGGTTGGGGGTCGGGGGACATGGAAGGACTGGGAAGTGAATGAGAATCAATAAAAACATTAAGTTAAAAGAAAAAGTAGGGTCAAGCTTCACATGCATAATCAACCTTTACCTCTAAACTGCTGTGTATCCTGTAACTCCAGAGAACCCTCCCCCCCCCAGGCTCTAGGGACCACATATTCCCTGCAAAGCAGACCATGGCTGGAAACGCAAGGCAGAACAAAATCAAAGGAACAGCCATGGGTCTGGCCTCAGTGCACCTTACAGGGCTAGGACATCCCAGAACCCCCAAAGCACCCTTTCAGGGATGTACCCACCTCCCAAAGGTGAACGGCCACCCTTGTTCCCTTTCTTAGTCATGGGTAGGGAAAAAAAAAAAAAAAACCAGAGCCATCTTAAACAAAAGACATCTTACAAAAACAAGAAAACTAAAATAAGCCAGTATACCTATATTACAAATATACCTGAACATTACAGGCTTCCTATTTTTTTATAAAAGCCATTCAGGTTTCAACCAGTTTTCAAAGTAATAGTTAAAAACCCTGATTGTCTTTAGCTTAAAAAAAATTGCTAAAACAAATGTTCCCAATTTTTCAAAAACCATGAAACACTGTGCCACCAGCTACAGACGGCAGTAAGTCAGGGGCACTTTGCCGAGTCACCACCTCAGCTGTCCAGGTAAAGCATCCCACAGGTCCACTGCTACCCACGTGAGGCTGCACTTGCAAAGGATCCACATTCAGTTCTCAGCACCCACATGGCTGCTTACAACCACCTAGAGTTCAAGTTCCGGAGGATCCATTGCCGTCTTCCAGCCTCCACAGGAACTCCATGCATGTGGTACACATACAGACATGCAGGCAAAGAGCTCATAAAGAATGTTCTCAAGGAAATGATTAGAAACTGAATAGAACTATGCCATGTAAAAAAATGGAATTTGCTATTTAGAATCCTCATACCAAGGAGATCCTAGTAGAAAAATTAATGATTTCACTACTGAATTCTAGATAACATTCAAGAGGGAAAAAATAATACCCTATATAGACTCTGAGCCAACTGACTGTACAAAGTCACTGTCCCCCCACACATGGCCAGGCTTGAAACGGAACCAACATCCCTAGATATCAAACTGACTCCAACAACAAATTACAAGGACTTCACACCAGAAAATGAGGTTTATTCCTCATCTGCAAAGAATGCAAGACTGGTTTAGCATCCAATAGTCCATTAACGTGATAAAGTTACGTTAACAATAAATAAGAACACATGATCACTTTCCTGAGGAAAGGCCAACAGTTAAAAAAAAAAGCCTTCTCAACCTTCTAAAGGGCAGCTAGGGAAGCTGGAGAGATGGCCGCTTACCCACTGGACTAAGTATGTAGCCTGCTCTTCCACAGGGCCCAGGTTCACTTTTCAGGAGCCACATCAGGTGGCTCACGCCTGTAACTCCAGGGGATCCAACAGCCTTCTCTGGCCTCCACAGGCACTGTACATGACAAACTCACATGCAGACATACACATATATACATAATTTAATAAGTTTAAAATAAGAGAGATGGGGAAGACGCTGGAGTGGAGCAGTGAACGCAGGAGAGAGAAGTAAAACCAGAGACTTGGCCACAGGTATGGGAGGGCAGCTGTGGAGGGTAGAGTAGACTTAGTCCTCAGGCGGCCAGGAGGGGGGAGGAGGTTCTGCCCCTGGACTCGATGCCCAAGCACATGAGCACCCTGACTCTAAGCAACAAGATGTCCGAGCTGAAGAATGGTTCGTTTTCTGGATTAAGTCTCCTCAAAAGACTTCTGTGATCCGTGCTACAGCCAGAGGCCATGTCGATGCCCCTGACTAGTTCTGCCAACAGAGACCATGCTGGTGTCTATGATCCGTGCTGCCTCCAGCTGCTATGGACAGGGAAGCTTCTTTTGCAGTGGTATTGATGACTGCAGACTCATAACTGAGAATGAGAGACACTGTGACAACCTCCTCCTACCCTCCTGGAGGGTACTGTGTACTGTGTGAAATATCTAAGTAATTAATAAAAGTATTATATTGGGGGGAAATCTGTTTCTTTTCTGACTTGTTAGGGTAGAATAAGTCTGGTATCTACACTGATTATTATACATCTACTTGGAATACTCTGTGAAAACTTGTATAGTCTGCTAATTAAACTAGTTTACTAATGTTTAAAAAATTATAAGATAAAACATTTAAGGGGGTACCAACTCCTGGCATGACTCTCACCTTAAGAAGCCACTATTTTCCCCAAGTCCAACACCAACTTTCAGAAACAGAAAGCACACAATGAAGGTGTGTAAGGACCTGCCCAGACACAGCAGGAGTTCAGGTGGAGGAGCACGAGTTTCCAGAGGGGAAATATACTAACAAGCAGCCTGTGCTAAGGGCTAAGGAAGAACTGAAGACAGGCACACGTCACGGCTGAGATCCAATACGACTATATACATAATGAAAATGCTGGAAGTAAACGCCAAAGGCAAAAGTTCTCACAATCACTTGGGGACGGTGGAGCAGAGCAGAGCAGGGCAGGACAGTGGCCTATTCACAATAACAAAGATACTGAGGATCTAAAGGTCCAGCTACGCTGACGACAGTCTGACCACCTAACCGAAACGCAAGTGTACATCACCAACCGCAGGGTGCAGCGTCATGGTCAGGCGGAATAAGTGGGCAAGAACTGGTGACAGGAAAAACAAAGGTTCTGGGTCCCTCTTGCAGGAGTGCTGAGGCAAAGGTGTTACAACTGGGAAGTCATAAGCTCAAAGTCAACTCACTACATGGCAGAGTAGTATGAAGAAGCAGAACCAGCAAGCACAAGGACAGCACAGTAGCCAGCCGGGGAGCCGGGCAGGGAAAGCAGCACACCAGGCCTTGAGGAGGTCAGCCATACCTGAAAGAGCTTGACCTTTTAATTGGGTCAAAATTAAAATGTTTCCTGTTTTTGTCTTTTTCTACTTTTGTTTTTGTTTTTTCTCAGGATCTCACTCTATGGGGCAGGCTAGCCTGAAATTTATAACATTGCTCCTGCCTCAGCCTCCAGAATGCTGGGATTACAGGCATTAGTCATACCATACCCAGCTTAAAAACATCTTTTAAAAAAAAAAGTGTGTGTTAGTGGTAATGTTTACCTAACATGTGCAAAGCCCTGAATTCATTCCCAGAAAACACCACACACACACACACAGAGAGAGAGAGAGAGAGAGAGAGAGAGAGAGAGAGAGAGAGAGGGAGGGAGGGAGGGAGGGAGGGAGGGAGGGAGGAGGAGAGAGAGAGAGAGAGAACACTAAGTAAGCTTCCTCATACTCCATCTATATGGGGATAGAAAAGTCAGAAACAGCCTTCCTGAGTGAGGCTGGGCACAGTCGACAATCCTACAGCACAGACCACCACTGCCACAGCAGTTGGGACCAGACCTCCTTTTCTTCCCTCGGTCTATGAAGAATGGATGATGACAGTGCCCACCACACTGAGCCTTTCTAAAGCACAGCTCTCTTATTTTCAAACATTTTCCCCCAGAAGATAAAACACAGATCTGGATCATAACACTCCCTACTGAGTGAATACTGGCATATGCTCCCTGTGCAAGATCTAATTAGGAATTGTTCCCTAGGGCCACACTGGGTTCTAACACTGATCAGTGCCTTGCAGTGGATGGGTATTAACAGAGAGGCCCACAACTTGACGACGTGCACAGAGAGACTTGGAGTACTTGATCCTAAGTGGGATGTCTTTATCAAACACCTCCCCTCTAGATGGAGGATCAACGTGGGAAGACAGTTAAAGCCAGAGCTGATTTCCGTGTCTTCCAGGCACACACGTATGAATGCACAGAGACTGTGGCAGTACATACAAGACCTGCACAGGTTCAAGCCAAATAAGATCCCATCACTGAGCGGGCGAAGTGGACGAGGTTCCAGCCCTAACCACAAAGCTATTTGTAAGTGATACCCGCTGACAAAGAAAAAATTAGTTTTTCCGTAAGGTGTCGCTGGGCACATCAACCACACTTCAGGGCAGGCCCCCATGCCCAGCGTGTGGGTTTTGCTGATTTATATGAGCTTTTTGTTCCATTTTGTGTAACAATTCCCTGTTTTACTGGTCTTTTGCTTGTTTTTTGTAATGGTTTCCATTTTTTGTGTTTTTATGGGAAGTCTTTGGTTTTTGTTTTGAAAAAGAGAACATAAAGGTGGGTAGGTAGGGAACACATCATACATCATATAGTTTACACAGGAGTCATACATTTAAACCATCAACATCTCTCAAGCTGAAATCTGGAGCCTACAGGTAGGGCTCAGAGAGTGTCACACACAGTCAGTTCCTGAGCCAGTGGGTAAATAAAGACAGTCACCATGTGTGAGACACAAACCACGCCCAAAGAGAAATGAGACCTCAGGCATCAATAGCTTGCCCCTCTACAGCCCCCCATCTTGGGGCCGGGGAAGGGGGTGTCAACGTGCAAGACAGCAGGCCAGGTGGGTACAGTGGGTAGATGTCGCCCTGACTCTAGGCACATAGTCATGTAGCAGGCTCCCCAGCAGCAAATGCCCAGTCGGCCTCCTACTATCCCCAGCCCCACCACCCCAACACACAAACCAAACAAGCAGCATGGCCCATCAGACAGCCTTTATCTTCATGAGTATAGCACCAATTCTCTCCACCCTGACCCATTCGAGGAGTTTCAGGCTTCACCTCCAAGGCCGTGCAGGGTCTGAGCACACACTCAGAGAAAATCAGGAAGATAGCAACTCTCCTTGAAGCACCCAGGAAAAAAGTTTGACGAAAGGGAACCCTTCCCCTGGGGGGAAAAATGAATATAGGATTTTTATTTTTTACATAAAAGGCATCTTCACAACATGGAGGAGGTTGGAGTACGAGGACCACAAGTCTGAGGACCACAAGTCTATAGCCAGCGTGGGCTATACTTCATTGTAAAAATCTTTCTTCATAACACTTCCCCTTTCCAGTGCTGATCAGTGAGAACGTCTCTCAGTTTCAGAGGAACTTGAACAGTCACACTGATTCATACACACACCCCACTTTTGTGGACGCAAGAAATAGGAACCAACCTAAAGCCACCTGCTAAAAAGCACAGGCAGCACCAAGGCAATTACACCAACAGTTTGGAAAAAACACCTCTTGGCACAGGAGGAGCAACCCTGTCTGTTTTTGTTGTTCTAGAAACTAGCCCAGTGCAAGGTGCAAACAAACGAGTTTCCCAGTAATCATCCTAAACCACCACCACACCTTTCCATTGCTACCCACCCAAGCTAGCTTCCCCTCCCTGGGGCATGCTCTCCAAGCCCTGTAAATCACAGGCTGAAGAGCCACACAGAAGCGAGTTCACCCTGCTGCCAAGCAAGAGGTGCTGGTTTGAGGCTCCCTGAAGGCACTGCCAAATTCAAGCCAAGAAAAGCAACTCCACCCCAGGCCCTTGGAGAAAGGTCCTGCACTGGAGCCCAGGTGTGGCTGTCACTGAAATGCCAGGTCTCTAAGAAGCTCACCAATCTGAAACCTTGGGAGCACTCGCTGACCAGCACTAGACCAAGCTCAGAAACCTTAGCATTAAAACGGCAGGTTACCAGAGCACTTTATTACAGATCCTGTTCTGGTCTCTCATGAAGACACTGTTGTACCCATGCCATCGAAATGGGATGGGGCAAACAACAATTCTCCTTGACTTTGTCTTAACACTAAGAAAATTCTCCACATGAAAGGCTTACCAAACCACTGGTAATGGAACTATAAGACCCTTTTAAACATGTCATTCAGGAGATCAAAACCCAGGCAGGAAAAGATTGCCAAAACTCACACAACCACCCCAGGCTGAGGGCCCAAAGCCAGGCTCGCACCTAGGCCAGAGGATCTACCCTCACTTGCTGCCTTCACCGATGCAAAGGCACCTACAACAGCTCATTCCTGAACCCCTTCCTCCAGCACTGTGGGGGCTCTCTTTCTCAAGAGTAGAGCCTTGAAAATCGAGGTCAAGCACTGCTACTGGCTTATAAAGAATAATGGTGAGAGACATCCTGAAGAACTAGCTGTCTGTCCTAAGAAGAGCAGTAAGCGGGCACTGGAAAGGGAGTGCTCAGATAAGGGGTAGGACCCAGCTCCACGAGCAGCATCCAGGCCAGAGACATCACCTGCCTAACAGGCAGATTGCTGAAATCGGTTATCAATGCCCTTCCTCCACAAGCTGCACTGAACATTTCTAGTTTGAATAGCTCCACAGTTGACTACTTCTGGGCCACTTCTGAACTCCTGGATCAGGCCAAATTCTCAGGATATAAACCACCCACTGGGCAGTTTCAGGTTTGACCCATATGCCAGAGGCAAGATTTCCAGGAAAAAGGGTGTTTCTTCCTTACTAGAAAAAAATAAAGCAAGACCCTCTTCCACCACACAATGAAAGAAATTACACCATTAACCGAAGCATTTTGTATACTGGAAACCTAAAACATCAAGTCCAGATTTGTTTTCATTTATATGAAACAGGATTTCCCTATACAGCCCAAATGACCCCAAACTTGAGATCCCCCTTGCTTTTGAGTGCTAGCATGTACCAGCATAGCCAGCTCAAGAGAGTCTTCATAACAAAAACACATACACTTACTGCAGCCTCACCATGATGTAAAGAAAAAAACTCACCAATAGGAAAGACCTTAGACAACAGAAAAAAGGACAAATGTTGAAGACAGATAACTCCAGCACCTCAAGTTTGTGTTATGACTACTTATTTCAATTTCTTGTGCTTCTTAAGTAAAGGTAACCATTTCTCGATCAACTGATAAATGTGAAAAGGTATGGTAACACTCCTCCTATGAGAGCCCAGGATAGAGGGTATCCCAACAACATGGAGCTTCCCAGGCTCAAAGGCGGGAGCCATGTGTACAGAACCAAGTACCTCTGCACACGGAGCAGTGCCCAGTATGGCTGAGGAACTTGAAGTCAGAGACAAAACCCCAAACTTCCCCAATACAGGCAAAGTCAGCACTGGCCCCACAGGAAGTGAGGGAGATAAAAGGAAGCATAGGCAAAGAACGGTGAGATGTACCAAAGACCATGTCTCCAGCGCAGTACCAATGACGCGTGGAGGCAGGGGCGGCAGGACACAAAGCACCCATAAAGCCAACAGCGAAGCCTCTGGCTAAGAAATCTGAGACAGAGAAAGAAGGGCATTGTGATTCATGTCGATAATCCCATCACTCCAGAGCTGGAGACAGGAAGCTGAGTTAGTACCAAACAAGCCTGGATCACACAAGGGCCCTATGTGGGGGGGGGGGTGGGGGATTACAAAGGTCTTCCAATGACTCGGGATCCTCGGCAGAATGCTCAGGTTCCAGACCCTTGGTCATAACACAAGACAGCAGGAAAGAGTTGGGATGGAGAATTCTCCTGGACTGGCAGAACGATCCAGTCTAAAGAATAGCTGATCTGTACACATGAACCACAGAGTCTACAGGACAGGGAAAAGAACCAACTGTTAGAACAAAATGTCAACTGCTCAAATTTTTTGAAATACAGAAAGGAAACTATTTCAGGGAGCTGATACAGACATGTTTTTGTCCCACAGTGATAGAATGACTCAGCCACAGACCGCTGACCAACCCACTACCTACAGGAAAACGTATAGGTGGTCAACCCACTGGCCACAAGGGGCCCAGATTCTCCAATGACCAGACATTGTCTTCCAGCCACACAGATGTTCAAAGCTTCATCAGTCCAGTTTCCTAGTTCACATACAAGCATAAAGACGGCTTAGAAAACTTGACCTACTAATTACACACTGCCATCCTCTGGGCTCAGAGGGCAGAAAGACGCCCCAACCTGTCCTTGGCAGGTCCTCCCTCTGGTGCTTCTCACTCCCTGTTCCCTTTTGACCATGGGACAGCACAACTACAAGGAACCAAAAGGGATGATAGTAAGGGCCCCACAGATGTACTTCAGTCATCCGTCTAGGAGAAGATGAAAGCCAGGCATAGCAGATGAGGTAGGCTTGAGTGAGGGCAAAAAGACTAAGGAACCATACTTAGGGTGAAGAATTGTGGGATGGGAAGAAGGTACCATGGAGGAATAGCCAGCAAGCCAGGTGACAATCTGGATAAGACAAAGGAGACATGAGAACCAGACAACATAGCAGGCATGGAGAACACCAGCAGAGACAGCCTTAGGCTCTGTCTCGATCAGTTTGTCTGTCTGTCTGTCTGTCTGTCTCACATGCATGCATTGTCTCTGTGTCTCACATATGCAGTCTCGGTCTCTCTCTTACACACACACCCATTGTCTCTGTCTCACATATGCAGTCTCTGTCTTTGTCTCATACACACATTGTCTCTGTGTCTCTCTCACATATGCAGTCTTTGTCTCTGTCTCTCTGTCTGTCTGTCTGTCTGTCTCTCTCTCTCTCTCTCTCTCTCTCTCACACACACACACACACACACACACACACATCAGGCTTCTATAGTCACAAGGCTAAGGAAAACAAGTGGTAGGACAACAAGCACGAGGTAAAGTTGTGACTTCAGGTGTCACAAGCAAACCCACGGCCCACAGAATGAGGGCTCTAGAACAAGGACAGAGAGCAGGAAACAAAGATCAAGGGCAAATCAGAGATGAGATGTCACCAGCCAAGGCCTGAGGGAAGCATGTGAGAAGGCCAAGGAAAGTACAGGCAACCAGGTATCAACACCTGCCCATGGGCCAGATGAGAGAAGAGGGAGGTGGAGCTGTGAAATGTTCAAATGGCCTGCAGCAAAAGCCACAAGCCAAGGCTAAAGGTGGAGGGGCCTCCCCACTGACCTCCTCAGCCTCTATTACCCAGCTTACATCAGCAGGTGGGCAGATAGCATGGTCTTTCTACTCAGAGGGGAGAGGAGGATGAGGCCAGTGCCTTACAAAGTCCCTTCCCTGCCAACTGTGGAGCCTGCACTGTACATGTACATACGCGTTCCTACAGGGCTCACCTAGGTAAAGTGCTGAGCTACAGGAAACTAGAAACAGCCAGAGCTGGCTGTTCAGAGTCTACTCAAAGCCTGGCTCAGGAACTCACTTCCCTGAATCCATGGAGACTGCATTCTCTACAGACAGTGCTTCATCCCCATTCTGTCAGACACTCTCTCCACCCAAAACCTTCTTCGGGCTAGCAAGATGGCTCTGGGTGGAGGCACTTGCTGCTGCCAAGCCTGAGTTCAATCCTCAGACTCATGTGGTGAAAGGTGAGAGTTACTTCTGCATGTTGGCCCCCATGTGAATGCTATGGCGCATACATCACACCGTACCTACAAAACGTATAAACACAAAGTGAAAAGAAGGGCTGTCCTGAGCACCACGGCACAACCACCCAGATGTTCTGCCCTTGCCACACCGAGCCAGAGCGTCTCTAGAAACCAGGCTCCACAGAGCCCATGAAAAGAGAGGCCAAAGTCCACAAGACCATGACAGGCTAAGTAAGCTCTGTCTAAAGAGCATGACCAGTGCCGATTAGTTAGTCTCCACACACTCTGAGGCAAGAGAGGTTTGTCACTTCTCTTCCAGATAGAGCGAGGTACCACACCTATGCCTCAGGCCACCAGGAGAGATGAAATCCAAGTTTAGCTAAAGTCTATTTAGAGGCCAAAGCCAGAACAGCCTGGCCAGGCAGCTGAAGGCCCAGACAGAGCCAAGTCCAGGATACTGGTTCCTCATGCCTACCCACATAGGTAGTCCAGTCAACAGTCACTTGTACCGAGGCACCTGACCCCTTTTATCCTTTAAACCACATGCAAGGAAGAGACACTCCAACGTATGTCTAGTGGGGACTGCCATGCAGCGCCTGGGATGGGCCTGGTGCTTTTGCTCTCTTCAGTTTTAATACTGTGTTTGTGAGGTTTCTGGGGTTTGCTGGAACTTTGTGGCTTTTTGATTTTCTCAGTGGTAGGTAACCCAGGGCTACAAGAATGCCAGACGAGTGGTCTCTGCCACTGAGCTATATCCCCAAACCGTAAGTTCAGTAAGAATTCTACCTTTAGTCAATGATAAAATAAACTCTGAATTTTGAATTTTGTTTCTTTTTGGCTTGGGCACAGCTTCTCTATGTAGCCCTGGCTATCCTGGAACTCTCTATGTAGAATAGGCTGGCCTCCAACTCAGCTCCTCCTGCCTCTGCTTCCCAAGTGCTGGGATCAAAGGCGTGTGCTACCAGGCCTGGCAAATTTTGAAATTTTAAAAAATAGGAAAAATAAAAAAAAAGTAACTGTGAAGGGGAGATGCTGTGTTAACTGATGGTAAACAAAAGAGCGTCTCCCGCCACCAATCAACGCAGGCAGTGCCTTCCCTACCAGCAGCCTGTCTTTGGGAACAAATGTTCCTTCACCACCATGAAGACCGTGGAGGAAATGCAGAGAAGCCACCGTGGTCGGAGGCTTCCAGCCTGAAGGAAAAGCACGAGCATGCCATCAACCAATAAGCAGAAGTAAAGCACATTTGAGCGATAATGTTTTTTGTTTTTTGTTTTTTTGTTTTTTTTTTTTGTTCTTTTTTTCGGAGCTGGGGACCGAACCCAGGGCCTTGCGCTTCCTAGGTAAGCGCTCTACCACTGAGCTAAATCCCCAGCCCCGATAATGTTTTATTTTAAAACATGTTTTCCATCCTTGGATTTCCTCCATTTGCATTAATACTAACGCTTAGGAGTAAAGGGGCCTCCAGAGAAACGAAGTTGCCAAACACTTGCTTCCTTCCCACAAGAGTTAAGCATCAGTGCTGCGAGAGGACTATGCTTCGAGGGAAATAAAATCAATCCTGGTTTCGATGTGACTTGTTCAGAGTTCACCTGTTTCGCCTAACCCACACTAATGAACAGGTGGATAAAAATGAAGCCAAGTGCATCAAAGGAAACAAGCAATCCCAAAGCACAATGCACCTGCAAGTTTCATCATGCACAGGACACCCAGCCCTCTGCCTTCAGGTCTGACAAGCCCATGGTGAAACTGCTCCACCCACCGAGCGTAACTTCCTCCTGCCCTGAAGCCAGAGCAGACCCAAGTGACCCTCCAAAAGGAGAAAAAGAAGCCAAGAGGGAGACTGGGAAGACGACGCTGCCCCAAGTGGAAGCTTGGGGGCCTGGGGGGCAGGGCGGTGGCTAGCCGGGCACTGAGCCCTAGGAGATGAGACCACCATAGCTGTTGATCCACAGCAGTTTCATTCATCCCCTTCCCAGGATTTCAGTTGTCTGCGTCAGACAATTGCTCACCATCCTCAGGGCAAATCTAGATAGAGCAGAGGTGCTGTTGCCAAACCACCAAAGTACTCTGCCCCAACGGCAGAGAGTTGGGTCTCTTCTCCTCCCTTGCCAACACACCCAGCTGGGGGGGTAGGAGAATCAACTTTCTAAGCCTCTGGGAACCCTTTTTTACACCTTAGGAGAAAGGGAAAAAAGAATTTCTCTCCTCTACACAGGACTTTAAAGATGTCCAAATAAAAGGCACACATGCCTGGCTAGTGTAAGCCACTAAAAGGAATCTCAACCCACTGGTATAACTGGAAGGAATGGAACAACTGTCCTATGGCGTCTGAGCCCAGCCTATGCCCCCATGCACCTCCCAGATAAGGAGAAACAGAAAACTTGGGAACTACACACAGATACAGGTGACCAAAAGGACAAACAGGCAAAGCATGTAAAACCAGATAAAAAGTGAGGAAAGCCCAGACACTTTGGCCAGTACCTCCACTCAGCCTTCAGGTCAGTTAAAAGCCCCACGAGTTATCGCCACCTCCCATAGGAGCCTCCTTCACCTACGCAGGAAGCCTGTTTACCCTGCCAGCCACAATCTCTATTGCCATGGGCGGCAGTGCAGAGCAGAACTCCTGGACCAGGCTGGCAAGTAGCTCGCTGCAAACCTTAAATCCCCTCAAAAATGCAGACTGCTAGCTAGGTACGGTGATACACGCATAACCCTTGCTAACAGAAGCTAATCTGAGTATAAAGCGAGATCCTTCTCAGCATCCCTAACCCCAGAAAGAATGCAGACAGCTGAACAAAAACAACCTAAAATCAATCCCCTGAGATTAATCATGCCTGACCTCCCATGTGTCCCAAAAACATGCTAGATAGGTCTCACACCCTTCCCTCAAGCACGACCATGGATTGACAAACGTAGCTACATTTGTCAGACCTTCCTGTATTCTCTTGGTGTGAAAACTTTCAACAAGACTCATGCCACGCCAGAGGTGTTGGCACACACCTGAAATCCTAGCACTCAGGAGGAAGAAGCAGGAGTATTAACACAAGTTCAAGGCAGCCTGGGCTACAAGTTCCAGGTAAACCAAGGCTACGCAGTGCAGTACATGGGCAGAAAGCCAGGTATGGTGGTGCACACCTTTGATCCCAGCCCTCAGGAGGCAGAGGCGGGTGAACCTCTGAGTTCAAGCCCAGCCTGGTCTACGGGCGTTCCAGGGCAGTCAGGGGTACATAGAGAAACCCTGCTCAAACAAACAAGCAAACAAACAAACAAACAAACAAATGAGGTGGGTAAGGGTGGGTGAGTGGAGAGCAGACAGCAGGTCGGGCAGAGACGCAGAGAGTTGGGTCAGTTGGTCATCAAGTTTGAAAACTGAGTTCAATCCCTGCTACCTTATGAGGGACACAGAAAACATTCAACAAGTTGTTCACACAACTGTGACCTCGGCCCCAGTCCTCCCCCGTCCCTCCTCACACCATCTTTCAGGGTAAGCCACATTTGCAGCAACCTCTACTGCTGTAATCAAAATGAAAATCACAATAAAACCGCTTTAGTCACCTCTCCCCAGAGCTGGAACAAAAGCCTCCCAAGGTGTGAGCTATTCAGCTGTACTTGCAAACCCCAAAGACGTCTACCACAGGCAGAACCTCACACTTCATCAAGATGACAAAATAGGCAACCATATTTTTTTCATACTTATTCTGTATATGTGCACATGTGCTTACTACAACTGATAAGTGGAGGCAACCATCATCTTTCTTTTATTTCTAATTTTTATTTATTTTGCTTTATTTCTAGTTGTGGATATATGTGTGTGCATCTGTGTGTATATGCACACATGTGTGTAAGTGCCCTCAGAAGCCAAAAGATGACATCAGATCTCCCAGAACTAGTTACAGGGAGTTGGGTCCTAACATGGGTGCGGGAACTGAACTGTCATGTTTAAGGGTATTGACTTAGCACCCCAGCACTACCAAAGAGGTGTGGGGGTTGGGGGGACTATGAGCTGAGGAATACAAAACACCTCTCAATACTATCCACCGAGTTAAATATCTATTATCTCATACAAACAGAAAAACACCTACTGATACATACCCAAAATAACTGTAAACATAAATTTAAAACAATACAGTAAACTCTTGTATGTTCCCCAGCGGCATTAATCACAACTATCAAAGCCAGTCACATAATGAAACATTTTCTGGCCATAAACAAAGAAGTAAAGAACTGATATATGCCACAGGGTGGACAGAACTTATAGGCTCTGTGTTCACTGTAAAAAGCCTATCCTACCCGATTTTGTATATGCGAAATGTTCATACAAGTCACCTCCAGACAGAGGCAGCTCGGTGGCCATTGGCCTATTGAGTATTACACGGTATGTGGAAGGACATACTGAGGAGAGACAATGGTGGCTACACAACTCTATGGACATAACAAAATGAACTATCTATCTGAAGGGACAAAGTCTTCATAGCAAGCAAATCATCCCTTGATTTTAAACTGTTGTAACAGAGCTGAGTAGAAACACAGGACATATGAAACATCTTATTTTCCCAGGTATCCTTCTTACATATTTTGATGAAGACCTCTGAAGGCAACGGCAATTATCACTGAAAACAGAGATACCAACCATTTCTCATTCCCACAACCAGGATGCACACACAGCTGCAGAAGCAGGTGGAGTGGGTCCAGAGCCTGTGTCTGCCTTCCCACCCCAGGCTGCATGCCCCCTTCCCAGGGTTATGGACACATGGCCCTGACACCTCCCACCCTGCAGCAGGACCTGTATTAAGGTGTGCAGAAAGCCAAAACCAAGAGGCCAGTATGACTGGTTGGCTTCAAACTTTTCCTAAGGATCCTTCTTCTAAGTGACCTGTCAGTTTCCTTTGCCTTCAAGACAAGGACAAAAACTCCTCTCAAATCTCATCCAGTGTAATCAAAAGAAAAACAAGGAAGAGGTTTCTGACCCTGGAGTCTGCAGTTTCAGGTTATCTGCACCCTCCAGAATGCCAAACCCTAGAGACCAGGGCCTTACAGAGTTATCCATGCCTTCATCCAAAATACTGACTCTCAATACCATGGCCTCTGTTACAGAGAGCGTCTGTAACCTTGTAAACATTAACCCTAGAGATAGACCTGGAGAGGCACCATGACCTTCTGAACACTGACCATCAAAACCAAACAAAATCTTAGGGGTTCATCTGTGACTCCTGAATGCTGGTCCAGGAGCCCTAGCCTTGTTAACAAGGCCATGTCCTCTGTGATTTCACACCAGAGCTTTTCTTCTTGTCAGTACTAAAAAGCCACACAACAGACAGGCAGAGAAGACCAGCAATAGGCAGGATGGGCACAATGGGCATCTCCAGATGGGTCCCAGTGTCTGTCCTTAAACTTAGGGACTAGAACTTTGTAACCCACACATCCAAACAGGTTTCAAGCCTTCTTTCCCTAGGGCTAGTTTCACTAACTGCTTTACAACAAAACTAAAGGCTGCAGTTCTGTGGGCACCACTGCCCTCTAGTGGTGAGACACAGTACTTCAGCTTTCTCCTGGGAGCCACCACTCCAGTCCAGCCTCATACACTAAGCACACAGCAGTGGAAAATGAAATCACAATCCTGCAATGCAATTCAATCCCACCATGTTTCAGTAACTCGAACATAGAATGAATGGATTTGGGGACAAACCATCAGTTTGACCAATTCCTACAGTTCCAGAGCTCCACAAGCTGTCCCTGAGGCAGCACTTACTTACCAGGGCCTGCAACATCCCATCCATGGTAATGACACCCTCAATGGTCTGGAAGGAAGAGTGGGCCAAGGTACAAAGGCTCCAGTCCAGAAAGCTGGCCATCTTTCTCTGCTTGACATCAGGACGTGTGATAAACCTACGGGGAATGCAAATACAGGAGATGCTCAATAGATTCCAATGGTAAAGCTCACCCACATCCCACCACCTACCACACACATTTCCTTCCAGTCATCTTAGATCCCTGAACAGGTCAGCTGCCTGCACACATGACTCTCCTTCTCTCTAGGAAATCAAGTCCCTGACCACCATGGTCCAGCAGCTGACTGCCTATCAGGATCTCTCAAGAAGTTACTCACAGACCTCAACCACCTTACCTCCTTCTCTCCTGGGTCCCAACTAATCGGCAGCTTCACAAATCAATAGGCATCTTTACCCTACCACAGCAGGGAACATCTACCTGCTTCTCGGCTCCGACTACTTCCAAGTATATCCCTTTATCTCAAGATATATCCTCAACAACCTAATCCAACAGCCAACCCCAACCCAAGGACCTTTCTCTACCACAACCTCTATGGGTCACACAACCTCATGCTGCACAAGCCTGCTTCCTTCCACCCAACATCCAGCTGACAACGTGAACCCAGACCTCTGACTCAGTGACTCCAGACAGATCCTGTAATGGAGACAATACATGAACGAAAGGAAGGAAAAGGGAAGAAGAGGAAGGGGAAAAGGGGGAAGGGGAAGAAAGAGGGAGAGGGAAAGGGGAAGAAGAAGGGAAGGGAAGGGTAGGGAAGGGAACAGAACGGAAGGGAATGGAAGGGAATGGAAGGGAACGGAAGCGAACGGAAAAACGGGAAGACAAATTGAAGAGTGGGAAGAGAAAGTGCTGCCTCCCCAAAGGGGACTTGAACAGGAGAGCTGAACAAGAAGGAACACAGTCAAGTGGGAAAGCTCTGTGTGGGGGAAAAGGAGCTAACAGGAGACGCATAACTGTTGAGTACAGGGACCAGGAACCAAAGGACCTAAGGCAGGGCATGTTTGATGAGTGCCCTGACTCTCAGTCACAGGCAGGAACACGGACACGGCGGTGTCTGTCAGCAGGTAGTCGTAAGGTAGTTCCTTCAGAGTAGTGGAACTGCAGGCTGAGAAGGGAAGGCTGTGAGTCCTGGGAACAGAGGGCTTCACTCCAGGGTAGTCTACATCCAATGCCCGTGAGGGAGTCATATGAGGCACCAGCCAGAGAAATGTCAGGACTGGGATTCTGATGACATCCACTCACCCACTAGAGCCCTGACCACCTACACCAGGACCTAAACCCAGTCGCCCAGAGGGCCGGTTAGAGCTGCATCCACTCTCTGGGTAACAAACCCTCTCAGCACATACTGATTGGTACTAGCATACGGCGCTCCAGCCACTCCCAGAGTAGGTACAGCCAAGCACAAGGGGACTGCTGGAACCTTCACCATCCCACGAGTAAAGACTCACCTCCTACAGGTCACACCTCGTAAGACACGCTCCAGGGTTTAGATTCCCTATCTCCACACGACATGGTCCAATGCCTGCCTAACCTCAGTGGTCACCTTTCACTCTAGTGGGAGACGACCAAATCCTTCCCCTAAGCAGCAACTACAGTCTTGTTTTTGTTTTCTACCTTTATCCTGCCAGGACTCACACGCACAGATTTACTCCCATGGCAAAGTACAGTATTAAAGATTAGAAAAACAAGAGCACACTTGCTTTGCTACGAGCTACCAATTTGACAGCTAAAGAAAAGGCAACGTGGAGCCAGCCATCAGTAGGCCAAGCTGTAAAAGTGGCCAAGCATCCAGATGCACTGACAACTACAAAAAAGGGGGAGCCATAAGAC
Organism: Rattus rattus; assembly: GCF_011064425.1. Lineage (NCBI taxonomy): Eukaryota > Metazoa > Chordata > Mammalia > Rodentia > Muridae > Rattus > Rattus rattus. The sequence goes on from NC_046162.1 coordinate 62,561,806, forward strand.
TGGTGACGGCCAGCGCGGGAACTAGAATCAACAAAGGATGGCTGCCTTTGAACAGCAACAACTCTAACCGCACCATCACACAGTAAAAGGCAGCAGAGCAGGCCAAGCACACGTCTGGAGCAAGGATGACAGCAAAAGTAGAGAGAAGACACGAGCTGGGAGCTGAGACTTTAAGACAGAGGCTATTTAGAGCCAGAAATGAAAAACTACAAGCACTAGTGTTCCTGAGAACCATCATGGCTTTAGTCCTAGGGTCTCAAACTACCCAGGCCAGAGAGCTTTAACACTGAACATTACTAAGCGCTTAGGAATCCCAATACCTACCTACACCTGCACACCAGCTGCTGCCAAGGAGTGAGGATACTCATAAAACTAAAGGTCTAGTACCTTGGCTTTCTCAGGAACTGTGAGACCTGTAGGACTAACGACACTACTGTCAGAAGCTTGCACAAGAGGACACCACCTGTTCCTGCTTCTGCCTGTTTATTCCTGAAATTTGATGCTACCAAATGCTAAGATACGCAAAAGATACCAAGACCAGCCATGACATTTTCTTCACTGACTACCTGTGAATTCTACCTAAGAAGAGCAAAGAGATCCCCAGCCAGCTACACTAGGAATCCTAGTGGCTGGACTGCCTGGGACACAGCCTCAGAGTGAAACAGCAAAGGGGAAGTAACAATCCCCACTCTGTAAAATTCAGTGTGTATGTACACTTCAAACTAATAAACAATAATAAAGGTCTGTGGAAACACGAAATATCTACAGTTATTCTGGAACTAGTAGTTAGCTACTAGAAGGGAAACCCCTCCTGACCCAAGCTCTACACCAGTGGTTCTCAACCTTCCTAATGCTTTGAGCCTTTACTACAGTCCTCCTGTTGTGGTGACCCCAACCATACAATTATTTTCGTTGCTATTTCATAACATACTGTTATGAATCATAATATAGATATCTAACATACAGGATATCGGCTATTTGACCCCTGTGAAAGAGTTGTTCAACCCCCATAGGGGTCACAACCCACAGGTTAAGAACCTCTGCCCTATACCAAAAGAAATTGGAGGTAAAATTAATTGTGTTACAACAATGACAAGCAGAAAAATATAAATGACTACTTGTTAAATCTCTTAGGTTAAGATTTTGAACTTCAACAGTTAAAAAAAAAAAAACAACCAAATTTTAAAAAAAGATTTGTTTGGCATTAAAGTTAAAACTATACTGTAGGTTCTCACCTCTCCCTCTGTTCCTCCAGATCCAATCCCCCAGTCTCACCTCACCTCCCGCTCTGCAACAGAACCCCTGCTGCAGCTTTCCCTGCCCCTCCCCCATCTCCGGTGGACCCTACAGATCTTATCCTCCTAACCTCTGTCCCCTGAATCATCACTTTATCCCAGCCCCCCACACACACACACCAGCAGGCACCCCCTGCTAACCCAAAGGCCACATCTGCCAGGGAACCAAGTAGGCTGGAAGCAAATCTTCACCTCTTACCTGTTACCTCAGATCCAATGCCCCAATCTCATCCTAAATTCTGCAGCAGAACACCTGCAGCAGTCTCCCTGCCCTCCCAAGCCCATCTCCAATAGATCCCACGGATCTTCCCCTCCTAACCCCCATCCTTCCCTTTGTCGCTTTTTCCCAGGCCCCAACTCCAACAGGCTCTCCATGAAAACCCACACCTCCCAGGGAACCAGGCAGGGTGTCTGCAGATAGTCCCTCTCCTTCTGTGGCCTCCTGATCCAATCTCTCCATCTCATCCCCAGCTCTGTTGTAGACCTTCTCTGGTGACATTTCTTCATTATCTATCCCATTCCAAGGAGACAAAATAAGCAGATCCTGGTTGAACCTATGCTCTCCTCCCTCTTGGGACCCCTATCCTATCTCCATTCCTAAGTGTCAGTTCCAAATAACCACAAACACATTTTACCTGGAACCCCAGCCCTTCCTTCCCTCCACAGTAAGATGCCCCAGCAGGAGCTGACAGCTCCTGTCGAAATAGCCACACCACCACATCTCCTCAGCCTGCAGCCATCACAGGAGTTGTCCACAGTGGCAACACCCTCTTTTCCTGCCTCAGCCTACAGCCTTGGTGAAACACCACTGCAGGGGCTGTGCCACAGGAGCTGTCCACAGTGGCACCTCCTCCTCTCCAGCCTCCCCCCAGCAGCCCCACAGAGATGCTGCCTCAGCAAGAGCTGACTGAAACCGGAAGAACTTCCCACCCTAAGCCACAGGCCCAACACAGGAAAAAGTGGGCAGGGGGAAAGCCACCAAGTCCTGAGCAGGAAGTCCACCAGTCCTCAATCTGGAAATCTCTGCCCTGAAAAGATCTATCCCTTAGATATCCTATATAAGCACTGACTCTTGTCCAGTCCCCTGTTGTCCACTACCAGGATCAGAGGGCAGCCATCCCTCGACTCATCCCTCCACACCCTGGACCCTCCAATAAATCTCCTTCCTGAGATTTCCTGCCTGATGTAACTCTCTAGTCAGAAAAAGCCAAGAAGAAAAGCAATGAAGAGAAGGGGCAGGGCTGAAGCTCTGAAGCTCCTCAGCTTAGCTGGGATACTCTCCCCCTGGGAGCTGCAACGCCTCTGAGGCTTCCTCAGAGCTGTGTGGCTTTTAGTGGGCAGACACCTCAACCACCGCCCCCAATGTCGCAGGTTCCCCTTCCACTGGGACACCTTCCCTCAGAGCTGCATGGTTCCTGGGCTTCTGAGTCCCAGGATACCCTCCCATCCAAGCAAAAACGTAGCTAGGCTGGAAACTAGGAGGAGGGTTGGCAGGGAGTTAAGAAAACTGGTTACTATTCTAAAAAAGCTAGTTGTTTTACATGCGCACGTGTGCGTGTGCATGTGTGCACGTGTGCATGCGTGCATACATATATATACCTTCTCTTACCTCATGGAACTTTCTCCAAAATACTTTGACCACATACTTGGACACAAGGCAAGTCTCAACATCCAAGATCCAAGAAAAGTGAAATAACTCTCTGAATCCTACCAGACCACCATCAACTGATTAAAGCCAGGCACCAACAGAAACAACACCCAACGGAAGCTGAACAACTCTCTCCTAAATGAAAATGGGTCGAGACAGAAATATAGAAATTAAAGGCTTTCTAAAATCCAGTGTGATGAGTACACACATACCCGAACTCATGGGACACAATGAAGGTGGTCCTAAGAGGCAGGTTCACAGCACTAAGCACCTACGTTTAAAAAAAAAATGGAGAAAATTCAGACTAGCGACATGAAATACACATGGAAGCTCTAAAACAAAAAAAAGAGAAATCATACTTGGAAGAAGTAGATGACAAGAAATAATGAAACGCGGGGCTGAAATCAATAAAGAGTTGGTTCTTTGAGAAAAAGCAATAATTCAACAAAACATTATTCAAATTAACTAAATATGGAGAAAAAATATAAAATTCACAAAGTTGGAAATGGAAGGGGAACATAACAGACAGCAAGTAAATCCAGAGAATCCATCAATGACATGCTTTAAAAACCTGTATTCCACCAAACTGGAAAACCTAAGAGAAATGGACATTTCTCTCAATAGGTACCACTTAGCAAAGTTAAATCAAGATCACATGAACAACTTAAACAGACCCATGAGCCCTAGTGAAACAGAAGCCGTCACTGAAAGTCTCCCTACCTAGCTGGACAGCAGTGGTGGCCCACGCCTTTAGAGCCCGCACTTGGGAGGCAGAGGCAGGCAGATCTCCTGAGTCAGCCTGGTCTACAGAATGAGTTCCAGGACAACCAGGGCTACACAGAGAAACCCTGTCTTGGAAAAAAGTCTGCAAACCAGTAAAAGCCTCGGGCCAGATGGCTTTTGCAAAGAATTAGACAAGAATTTCAAAGAAGAGTTAATACCAACACTCCCCAAATTATTCCACAAAATAGACACTACACTCAATAAAAACTTCAAACCAAATCCTACAGCACATTAAAAAGATCACCCACCATGATCAAATAGGCTATGTCTCAAAGATGCTGGGATGGTTCAATATACAAAAATCAATAAATGTCATCTACCATATAAACAAAATGAAAGAAAAAAAAAACACATGATCATCTCATATACAGAAAAGGTCTTTGCAAAATCCAATACCCCTTTATGATAAAAGTCCTAAAGAGATCAGGGATACAGGGACCTACCTAAACATAACAAAGGCAGTTCACAGCAAGCCCAACGTTAACCTAAGTGAAGAGAAACTCAAAGCAATTCCACTACCAAGACAAGGTTGTCCACTCGCTCCACACCTGATCAAAATAGTATTTGAAGTCTTAGCTAGAACAATAAGACAACAGAAAAATAAAGAAAATGTGGTACATTTACATGTTGGGAGCGATGCCCTTGAAGCCCTCCATTATTGATGTTATTATTATGGATAGCGTTAAGTATGACTGGGTTCATGGAAAATCCCCAGCCAGCTGCAGAAGACTAATACAAATGTGGTGGTTAAGATGAATATTCATATGATAACATCTGATGTTAAGATACCCAATGTGATGACCTGTAACCTTTCTGAAAAACCAACATCCTGCTGACTAATAGATATGACAAACCTGTGACCTTTCTGACATCCTGTCAACATCAGTCAATTCCCTGACCACATGAATATTGTGTCCTTGGCCTGTGTAAATGTTTCTTACTTCCCCCCTCCCTCTGTTACTCATGCTATGGTATAAATTCAGGCTTGGGGAAAAATAAAATTGTCGCCTTGATCAGACTCTTGTCTTGGTGTCCTTCTTCATGTCTCTTGTCCCCCATTCTCTTCCAGGTACCCTCAGCACCCTCGTTGACACTTGTCTCAAAAAAAAAAAAAAAGAAAGAAAAAAAAAAAAAAAAAGAAAGAAAGAAAGAAAGAAAGAAAGTCTTCTGGACGTGACAAGGCTAGGCACTCAGGAAGCTGTGGTGGTCAGACTGAGACCTAAAGATCAAACTCAACACCAGAGCACTGAGGAGAAAGGGGCTCATGGGGCCCCACCCTTAGCTGAGGAACTTTTGACTGTTGATGGAGATAAGGGTCTCACCACTCTCAGAGCGTGGCCCATGGTGGGTCACTCACGCTCCAGTGCCTATCGACCTACACCCAGATACACACAGGCTACACTAATTGGACTCAGTGGGTAAGAAACAAAACAAACAAACAAAAACAGACATGAAGTTGTGAAGGGTTGGTTGGGCAGTGGGGCGTTTCCCAGAGAAGCTGGGGGCAGAAACGAGGGCATGGTAGATGTCATCTAAATAAAAGCATTGTGTTCTTGTGTGAAATTTCCAAATAATATCTATTAAATAATTTTAATAATAATTTTAAGATAAAAGTAAAATAATAATTAGGAAAGACAAAAAGTTATAGGGAAAGTCAAGTATGGAAGCTCACACTTGTCATTCCAGCAAGAGACCAGGAAACTGAGGCAAGAGCTAATGAGCAGAATTGTCTCAGAAAGTTGAAAACTGAAGTGTATAGGAAGCTCAGTCTTAAAAGTACAGCTAATAAACCAAGCACATGTGGTTCCAGAGCCACAGGAAGAGAAGGGCACAAAACGCTGGCGGCAATTAGTGTAGTAGGGCAGACAGCATCTCCACAGGGAACAGTAAGCTACTGTACATTGCCACTCTTACCCCATCAAAAAGGTGACTATGGAATACAGGTGACTCAGAACCAAGAACACAAAGTCACTGAGCACCTCTGGAGCCATCCCAGTGACCATGTCAGTCTTCTCAAACACCCTGGGTACTCACTCAGGCCAGGGGCTGCACTGCACATGCAGTCTCAAAGTCTGGCAATAGCCTCTCCAGGGTGGATACCAGCTACATCAAATGAAACACTTATTCTGTTCACCTCAACTGACAAAATGACACTGAGGCTCTGGTGCTCCAAGTGAAGGACCCTGGTTCTTACTGAAGGGAAAGAGCCTTGAAAAGGCTTGGCCTGGTAGAAAGTAGGTAGGTTATGAGGACCCTAAGGGCTTTGGCCAACTTTACACCCAACATCTCAGGTCAGGATTAGGCCAAGTACCAGGTTCCCGCCTCAGGTCAAGGCTAGGCCAAGTTCCATTCTCCACCCACAGTTCTTGGGAGGAGTGGGGACATTCTTGAAAATCCACAGAATGTACTGACTGGTAGTCACCTGACCCTCTGGTCCCAGACACAGCTCGAAGACATGTCATATAAATTTAAACTGTAAACTTGCAGATGTAACCTGTACCTCTAAAAGTATAAAAACTGCTTGTTTATAGCCATTCAGGGTCACCTTCCAGTCCCTCACCACAAGGGGCTGATTGAAGGTCGACCCCAACACACCTGAAATTAAACCTCTTGTGTTTGCATCGAACTACGTTCTCGTGCCTCACTTGGGGGGGTCTCCCAGTAGTTAAGACTCACAAGCCTTACACAGGTTATGGCTTTTCCTGTAGGATACTAAGACGTGAACAAAGGTTTTTGAGTTTTATCTTCTGTGGCCTAAAGATACTCTGTGAAGTAAAGCTTGGCATAAAGCTATCGCCATTAGTATGTTTGGCAAGAACAAACAGCAAATGCAGGGTTGACAGTAAGGCTGGTAACATGGCTCAGGTGGTAAAAGTACTCATGTACATACATACACACACACACACACACACACATACACACACACACGCACGCAAGCGAGCAAGCACACATGCACAAACATGCAGTGATAAATATACTATTTTTACTACACGTAACTTTTTTTTTTCCTTTCTTTTTTTTTTTTTGGAGCTGGGGACCGAACCCAGGGCCTTACGCTTGCTAGGCAAGTGCTCTACCACTGAGCTAAATCCCCAACCCTACACGTAACTTTTTAATTTTCAAATAGACAATAGCTTTCATTTGACAAAGTTAACAAACACTTACAAAGTTCCACCCAGCTGACAAATACTGAAAAGGCAGCCTTTAATTTACTTAACATTCGCAGTGACTATATTTTAAACCCCTAAAAAACACTGATTTTTTAAACCCCCCCCCCATTACAGGAATTCATGCCAAGAAATCAATCAGAATAGTGAAGTTTTATGTGGAGTATTCAGGAATGTCCACACTAATCTTGGTGACCAATTAGGAAGAAGGCCATCTACATACCTAACAGTAATATATCCACACCTGTATCAGAAAAGATAAAGGGTTCCAGGGACAGTCGAGGGTGCAGTAACTCAGCCAAACAGAACGTGTGGTCACTGGACACAGAACACTCACAGAGACACCACCCAGCGCAGGAAAGAAGGTATGAGTTACCTTCTTCAAAATGTATGGATTCTTTGGTTAAGGTTTGAATCCAAACTGTCCTGAGAGATCATGTGATCAAAGCTGATGGGGCGTCTCAGAAGTGATTGTCTGGACCATGAGAGCTCTAAGCTCCATGGAGACTAATCTACTAGTTGGAGGAAATACACACTTAGGACATTCCCTGAGAGGGCTGTATTCTGTTCCTGTCTCTATGTCCATCCTTCTCCACTTAGCAGATACCATGAGGTCAGCAACTCTGTCCCACCCTCTCAGCTATGTTCTGACACAGCAGAGACCACGGTGTTTGTTCCTACTTCATAGAGGTGGACCAATGACTAAGGTGGACTTACATGGAGTAAGGCCTACAAAACTGAGTCTGAATGAGTCTTTCCTCCTTTGCCTTTCCTCGGGTATCCTGACAGCAATGGAAAAGTTAACTTTTACAGTTGGAAAGTTGTCCTCTTTTCAGGCCTTGGTAAAGCGGGGCACAGACTCCCTTGGAGATTTTCCTTCCCAAAGTGAGGAGCCCTTAAGAAAGAGGCCTTAGCAGGGCATGGTGGCACATACCTTTGATCTGAGCCTGATTCAACATAATGAGTTCCAGGACAGCCAGGGCTGCACAGTGAGACTCTGGCCTTGCCAATTCCAAGGGAGGAAAGTGCTCCTCTCTTGCCTTGAAGGACTCACACCTCATCACTGAGTCATGCTTTCTAACGTAACATCCAAGGTTGTGAACTGCTCACAAAAAGTGTCTCTCCTCACTTTACAGAGATGAGCACTGTAAAGCTACAGTACACCTCACCAATATCTAATTGAAACAACACAAGACTTAACAGCCAATCTTCAACTCTCACCAATTCAGGAGATGGGATTGGTGAGATTTCTAACTTAGGTAACTATGCATATATTTAAAATCACACCATGGGCTGGAGATATGGCTCAGTGGGTAAGAGCACTGGGTGCTCTTCCAGAGTACCCAGGTTCACCTCCCAGCACCCACGTGAGAGCTCACGACTGTCTATAATTCCAGCTCCAAGTGATCTAACACCCTTGCACAGATACATATGCAGGCAAGACACTCATCAGTGCTCATAAAATAAAATAAATTTAAATAAAATAAAATTAAAATCACATCATTAAAAATCCTAACATCTCCCAGAAGTCATAGGTTGCTAAATAAAAATCACAATACATGCCTTTAATCCCAGCACTGAGAGCAGAGGTTCTCAGGTTCTCAACCTTCCTAATGCTATGAACCTTTAGTACAGTGCCTCATGTTGTGGTGCCCCAACCATTATTATTTTTTTTTTTTTTTCTTTTTTCTTTTTTTCGGAGCTGGGGACCAAACCCAGGGCCTTGTGCTTGCTAGGCAAGCACTCCATTATTATTTTTGTTGCTACTTCATAACTGTCATTTTGCTACTGCTATGGATCATAATATAAATATCTGACACCCAGGATATCTGATATGTGACCCCTGTGAAAGAGTTATTTGCCCTCTGCCTACATGCTGACTTAGAGAAAACCAGATGTCTGAGTACAAGGCCAGCCTGGTCTGCACATCAAGTTCCAGGACAGCCCAATACCAAGTGTGGGATACCTCTGCTTGAGTTGATGGCCAGAGGTACCGCAGAGACCCTAAGAACAACACAAGCTATTGTCATTGCTCTTGGCTGTCCACCTAAACTTTGAAGGTAAGACCCTATTGCTGAAGACACCACACACAGTGATCACAGGACATAGAGAAATTAAGACTGTATTGACCAGAAAGTTTCCCCACTGTTGGCCAGCTTCTATAGCACTAGAAGTTTCTGTGTAGGTTGTGGGGTTTGGTGGGAGAGTCATCAACAATCTACCCAGCCTTGAACCCTGTGAACTTTAACACTGACCAGAATAGCAACCTATGCACATAGGTACAATAGTGGCATGAATTACTGCTCTCTGAGTGGAATTTAAGGCCTAATGCACAAGAGGAAACACATGCTTATCACTGTAAACCTGGTCAAGGACTCATGGCTAGCGAGCTCACAGGGCCCAAGGATGACCCTGCTAACTGGACTATCAGACTGTCCTCTAGATTCACATCTCTACCCATATATCATACAGCTCTCAGACCCCATCAGAGAATTCTCTTTGTGCAATGGACAGTAGTTAATACAGAAACTCACAACTGATCAAAGTGCAAAGTGTCAATGGCGTGCTCAGCCACAGATGGGATCCCCCAGCCCATGCTCTCACACACAGTGTTTGTGTTTTCTAGACATGACAGGACCACACCTCTTATGAAATCACAGTAGCTATGGCTGCCTACATAAATCAAGCCAGTCAACATTATAACAGGAAGGGGTAAGGGGCTCGTGAGTACCAACACCTGAGGAGCTATAGAGAGCTGATGGTTCCTAGATGAGGGAAAAATCAGTCCTTTTTACGGGTGTGGACCCTGCTCCCATGGATTACCAACACACTGGACTCCACGGGCTCATCATCATCATCGTCGTCATCGTTTATTTTTTTAAAAAGGATACAAATTGATAGGTTTTGCCTATCAATTTCCTCCCAGATAAAACCATGTATCTCAAGACACAGGGTGTTGGGGCTAGAGAGATAGCTCTGAGGTTAAGAGCACTGACTGTTCTGGAGGACCTAGGGTTCCATTCCCAGAACCCACATGGTGGATCACAACCATCTGTAACTCTAGTTCCAAGGGATTCAACACCTCTTCTGACCTCCACAAACAATGCACGCACGCACGCAGTACAAAGACACATGTATGCAAAATGCCTATACACATAAAATACAAATTGAACAAATCTTGGGGTTTTTTGTTGTTATTTTTGGGTTTTGCTTTTTTTCAGTTTTTGTTTGTTTGTTTGTTTGTTTTAAAGAAAAGTGATTAACTCTAAAACAAAAAAAGAGCACAGATGCCAAAAGGGAGTAAAACAACAAGATGTTCTAAAGGAAGGTGAATATTCCATGCCCTCCATAAGACCTCCGTAAGCTCAGGAAGCCCTGAAAGCGACCTGATTCATTAAGGCCCTTCCTTCCCAAGCATACACATGAGCAAGGACTACTGAGAGACATTCTTAGACAAGCTGAGCTGCCTACAGACTGTGGAGTTTGCTCCAAGTTTCTTGAGCAGTCAACCATGCTGGAGTAGGCTTTGATGATGATGCTGTCGCCGAGCCATTTCTACGCCTGTAACACCTCACCCATATTCCTCTAAATGATCCCAATAAAATTTACCGATTTGGAGTTTGGATCTGTACTTTGATCTGTCACTGTGAATTCTATCTGGGGTGAGTAGCCATTCTTCAGGTCTCCCCAGAAACAGTGTCATACAACTGAAAGAGAGTGTGACTCTGGGAAGCATTAGAGAGAGGAATAGGGAATCAATATGACTGAAATCCAATGTATGAGATCCTCCAAGAATATTTCTTTAAAGAATCCTAACATTCTCAAATTCACAGAACAAGTTCACTCAGTCTTTATATGCACCACTGGCATGCCTGAGACATTTCAGGCAGGCTGTGTTGATCACCTTAACTCACCAGAGAAACCATCTCCTACCTGCATTTTTAACTACACAGGACACTGGTTAAGATTTTACCCAGTGAACTACAATATAACCCTGCCTGAGGATTTTACCTCCAGACCATACCCATGGGTGTCCAGCATAAACTGCTTCTGAGGTGACTCTCAAAAACTCATAACTGCTGCTGCCTCAGGGGACCATCACACTACAGAAGGGAAACCCAGTTGAACTATTCAAGGGCCTATAAGGTATCCCTGTGAGTCCCAAACCACCACCAGGCTACCCAAGCCCCAAATGCATATTAAGGAATGCTACAAGCCCTAAACTGGTGCCAGGTGACCCCTGTGAGTGCCACAAACCAGTACCAGTCAGCTCCGCAAGCTCAAAGCAGCATAAATCCGATTCAAATGTCTTCTATGACCAACCAGAGTGCCTGTTCCCTCAGAGAGGGCAAAAGGATCTATGGTGTATAAAGATCTTAAAGAAACTTCATCTGAGAACAGAAATGTAGGCATAAGGTTTTTGTGCACCCTGTAAAGGTTATCCTTGTGTTATCCAAATGCTGACTCTCTGCTCTCATATCTACTTCAATCTGGACACGGCACTGTAATGCTTATATCTAGAATCTCCTATTTCAAGTTTGTGAAAACAATTCTTACCACTTATTTTCTGCCTTATCAATAAGTGCTGATCACCATATGGCTGGGCAGAAGAGAGAATACAGTGAAAGCTTCTGCCAGCCAAGGGAGCAGAAAGAGAGGGAACTTGAGATCAGCCATGAGGAGGAGAGGGTCCAAGAAGAAACCATGAGAAAAAAACATCAGAAGCCCAATGAGCCAGGTCAATAATAACATGTAAGTATTTGGGATCATGGCTGAGACGTAGCCAGATTAGTATAGGGGTTACTATAAATCATTTAACTGCCCAGTATGGAGGTCCAGCTCAAAATAAATCTTAGTTTCTCTGTGTAGTTAGTGGGGACTAGCAAAGGTAAGAAATATAGCCACCAGATTAATTCACTGTTAATATTTATATTAAAAATAATTCATCTTACACACACACACACACACACACACACACACACACACACAACACATAACAGAATGTAAGAACAGGCTTATAACAGACAACCACATCTCAGTCAACAGTCCTGCACAGTAGGTAAGACTTACTTGGACACAAGGACAGCAGCCGCATCTCGCGCCTTGTCACTGACCACCAAGTAAGACTGCAAGAATTTGACAAATTTCAATTTAGCACTTTTATCTTCATTTTCTAGATTTCCTACAATTATGCATTAGTTACGCAATATTCAAAACTAAATGTAAAATGAAGTTTCTCTAACCATCTCTTGCCCCAAAGGCCCCTTACATATCACTGTTACGCTTGACAAATATTTGTATTACCTGTAGAGAAATGATATTGCTAAAGCAATGACCTCTATATAAGATCACAATTTCAAAGCTGAGGTATCACTAAAAGCAGTGATGTCAGGGAAACGAATGTAAATGTGTGCTCCAAAGGTTTATCCAGCTATCCTCTCATCTCAGGACAAGTGCACATCTAACTGCCAAAGGTTTGTGTGACCATCGTTACCTGTGCTATTTGCAGAATTCGGTCCATTATGGGCATCCGTGTTTCTCCAGATTGAGTGGGCAGGTTCCCATCAAGGCGTGAAAAATCAAAAGGGATCAAGCAGGTCACAGACAGCCACAGTAAAAGCATGTAGCGAGTTTCCCATGTCTAAGGAGTTAAATCACAGTCAGAATGATCCCAATATTAGACAGAGCTGCTGGTTATGATAGTGCAAACCCTGAATCCCTGCATTCATGAGGCAAGGCAGGTGGATTGTTCCAAGCCAGTCTGATTCACATAGTTCCAGGCCAGCCTACATAGTAAAGCCTGATAAGAAAGAAAGAAAGAAAGAAAGAAAGAAAGAAAGAAAGAAAGAAAGAAAGAAAGATGGGGAAAGGGAGAGAGGGAGGGAAGGAGGAAGGAAGGAAGGGGAAAAGAAGAAAAGAAAAAAAGCAGCCAGAAAGATTAGTCAGCAGATAAAAAGATGGTTTTAAAAACGGCCTAAGATAAAACCAAAGAAAGTCGGAAGATGGAGTTACCAGTGCCTGGGGAGCCATCAGGGAAGGCTTGGGAAGGACTCACCTCATGGTCTTTAGGGTTCTGTCCTGTGAACATATCTAACACAGGCTGAACATCAGCTACTTCATGGGGAAACAGACGCAGAAATACTTTATATCCACGAACCTGCCAAACAGAAAGACATTAGAATTGACAGAATATGGAGTACACTCTATAATTATAATGCAGAACGAGCAGCAAAGCTACCTTGATACCTTCATCAAAGCCCATCCTCTTACACCCCCCAGTGACTGAGGAGATCCTGTCACTGCGCAGTGACACAACTCAGCAAGACCAAAGGGACAGGAGACCTATCTTTATCTCGTTTGTTCATTAAATATGCTTGGTCCCAATTTGGCCAGCGAGTCATGCTGTCTGCATCAGAGATATCAGTACGCTACTAACTAAAAACTTCTCTTCTACCCTGTCCAAAAACGACTCTGACATTTATGAAAACTAAGCTCCTATGCACCTCAAATGAACCCACTCACGCTTATATAAAACAAGCTGCAATCTATCAACAGCCAAAAGGCTCGCCCTGCTACATAGTAAGAGTGCTAATACATGTTCCCTGAGACTCACAAACTTTACAGAGTCACTCCCGAATCTCTAAGTCTAGAGAAAGCAGACCATCAGCCCCAGAGGTTCTTCCCCCAGTAAATTCATCCTTACACTATAGCTTAAGAAGCACTTCTATTGCTGCGTCATGTCTTTAATCCCAGCACTTGGGAGGCAGAGGCAAGTTGAGTTCAAGGCCAGCCTGGTCTACAGAGTGAGCCTAGGACAATCAGAGCTACAGAGTAAGACCCTGTTGTTTTTTAAAAAAAAAATAAAAAATAAAAAATTTAAAAAAAAAAATGAAGAAGCAAAAATACTTCTACTTTCATCAAGACTTTTTGTTTTTTTCTATATAAGAAATTTTTTGGTCTAACTAGGGACCCCAAGATCACTAAGACCCAGGACCCAACCCAAGCTAAACAGAAAATGAAAACCCACAACTTGTGCTGAAGAACCACGTTCCCCAAGAAATAACACTTAAGGTGTTGACTTCTACCGCAACTGGATGAGGAAAGTGTCTGTCCACTCTGCAGCACTATACAGACGTTACCTTGGTGATGATATACAGAAATTTAAAAGCCAGATGTACAAGGTCGGGCAGAGATGTCTCATCCTGTACTATGTCCAACAGTGAGTTCATCATCCACTCTAGGGAAAAACAGATATGAAAGCCACCTCTGAAAAAAAAATTCACCTTAGCACACGTCCCTGTTTTTAATACAGGAAAATATCTAAATTTGGTATCTGACACCGTGTTTTACAGATGCTGCCTGTTAAAACTGCTCTGATTTACCTACAGGCTAGGATGAAAAACACGATAAGACAGGAAGAGGAAAGAGAGGGTCATGCAGGGCACAGCTTTCTCCTGTCCGTTCAAAGGCTATGTTCAGACCCCAGTACAGGGAGAGGTTACAGGAGAGCAGACAGGGAGAGAAGAGTCCAAAGAAGCCGTTAGACATGCAATACAACAGCTCTGGCCACACCCCGCTGACTATCCTACTGGCCTCCCTGCCAATCTAATGCCCAAGAGACACTTATATCAACCATATCCTCACCACAAACAAGACTCTGTGCTGTGTCCTGTAAGCCTTCCTAGGGCACCATGGACCTCAGGTGGTATTGGGAAGCTGGCAAGTCACCCTGAGTTAAAAGGCATAATCCTTGCTTTATAAGGGACTTATTTTAAAGGATATATAACAAAGATTATAGAGTTCCTCATTTTTTTTTTCTCTTTGTTTTGGTTTGGTTTTTTGTTTGGTTAGGGTCTTGTTTGTTTTTTGAGACATGATCTCACCATATAACTCTGGCTGGCTTTAAATTCCCTATGTAGATCACAGTGGCATTGAACTCAGAGATCTGCCTGCCTCTACCTCCCACATGCTTGGACTAAAGGAATGCACCACTATGCCCAGCCCCAATTTTTATTTCTTTAAAAAAAATCTGAGCATGAGATCAGTCAGCTTGAGAGATAGCTCAGCAGTTGAGAACACTCACTGCTCTCACTCAAGACCAGGGTTTGGTTCCACTGCAACTCCAGCTCCAGACTTCAAGCCCCCACAAGGACCTGCACATACCCATATACATATACTACACATACCCACACACATATACACAAAATTAAAAATAAAAATCTTCAAAAAAATTTTTGAGGGACTAAAAAGATGAGTCAGCAGATAAGATGCTCTTCCATCAATCAAATGAGTCAGCAACTAAGATGCTCTTCTATCAAACAGGGTTTGATTCCCAGCACCAACATGGTGGCTCACATTATCGGTAACTCCAGTTGCAAAGGCTCCAATTCCCTCTTTTGGCTTCTGCAGGCACTGCCCACATGATACGCAGACATACTTGCAAGCAAAACTCCCATACACGTAAAATAAAAGTAAATCTTTTATTTAAAAATGGAGTGTTTAAGGCAAAATATATAACAAATATTAAAGTAAGTTCTGTGACAAAGGTAGCAAGGTGGCACAGAAATCAAGAGGAAGAAACAAAAGAATCTTCTCTCAAAGCTTCTGCATCATGCATGAAATATACATTATTTGAGGGTAGACTGCAGTGAGTTCAGGGTACATATGATAAATCCTGGAGGAGGAAAAAAAAACCACTGAGCATATAATGAAGATAAAATAGAGTACCAAGCCAGCTACAGACATCTTTTAACCCCAGCACTCAAAGGCAGAGGCAAATGAATCTCTGTGAGCTTAAGGCCAGCCTGGCCTACACAAGTTCTAAACAAGCCAGGGCTACATAATAAGACCCTCTCTCAAAATAAATATATAAACAAACACCAAAAACTATTAAATTAATATAAAATAAAGTGATGGTGTAGAGAACCAAAAAAGGAAACAGAACAAAGAAAAAGCAAGCAAGTCCCAATAGAGTTGACTAAACCTAGCTATGCCGACGGTATTACTAAGTGAAAATACCCTCCTAGCTATTAAAAGATGAGGACTGACAGGCTGAATCCAGACAAAAAGAAGACAAACACAGAGTATTTGCTATCATGAGAGACTTAAGAAAAAATATTACAAAATCTAGAGGACGTTTCTAATTAGAAAGATCAATTCATTGTGAAGACTAAACAATTCAGTTACTGGTACAACAAATGCCAGAACCCCAAAGCAAAGCCAAAACTGAGAGCAGAAACAGGACCAAGTAAACAGAAAATCAAGTAAACAGAAAATCAGTAAGGACACCAACGACATGATCGTCCACCTTATTCCAACAGTATAACAGCCTCATTCAAACACACATGGGCGACTCAGTAAGACAGACCGTGTGCTGTGTCACTGCTCTCAACCGTAAAGAGTATAATTTGAACCTAACAAATGCAAAGTAAGACCACAGTGGGGTAAGATTACTTGCTCACTAAAACCAGAAACACTGACTAGAGAAGCTACAAAGTATCAGGGATCTACTTACATTGTTACCGACTCAACCTTTACAGAATAGTGAGACATTCTATTACAAGACACGCCTTTGCTACACGACCCAGAAATCCCATTCTTGAGAGTCACCTAAGGGAAAAAAAAAATATCCACCCAAAGATGGTACATGCAGGTCTAAAGCAGTATTATTCATAACAACCAAATTAGAATCTCACAAAAATATCTCCTCTCTATGAATCTGTGTACTGAGCAAAGCTCCAAGGAGATGTCCGGTCTGGAGAGTAGAAGAAATAATGAAGTTTATCTGCATTGAGGAAAGGACTAGAAAATAGCAAAATAAACAACTGTGGTGCTAGAGAGAATATACCACAGAGCAGCTAACAAAAACAAATGATACAGGGACAAATGAATCAGGACTGAAGGTCTAAAATCCAAGCTAATTAAGTACTGGATACAGTATATATTAGTACTGGATACAGACTTAAAATGGTATCTCAGGGCTGGAGAACTGGCTCAGTGGTTAGAAGTGTTTGTGCTCCCAGAGGACCTAAGATTGGTTCCCAGAACCCATGTTGGACAGCTAACAACGTCCTTCAACTCCAAGAATTCTGACACATCCATATATACATAAAAATAGAAATTACATTTAAAAATTGTATTCCAAACAGGGAGAAGAGTTACTAGATCTCTCAGTTAATAAATAAGCCTTACATAATCAATTAAGAATTAGATTATGAAGCAGAGGGAGATGGGATGGGATACGGGGTTTCTGGAGAGGAAATTGGGAAAGGGGATAACATTTGAAATGTAAATTTAAGAAATCCAATAAAATAAAATAAATAAATTATGGACTTACTACCAAAGATCAAACACAAAGGAGGAGACTGAATTAGTGGCAGAGACCTATAATCATAACATTAGGCTGAGGTAGGAAAAGTTATAAGTTCAACACCAATCTAGATTATATGGTGAAACTCTGTCTCAGAAACAAAGAAAAGAAAGGGCTGATAACATTCAAACTCAAATATATTAAACCTCAATGGCTAACACACTGCACATAACCCTAAAAGGCAAAGCGGAGGCATAAAAAGTGTCACCTACAGAAAAGGATCAGCACAGGCAAGCATCACCTTTTTCAGAAAGGGATTTCTATTTCCCAAAAGATAATGAACGGTAACAGTTACTGAGCAGATGACATACAGAAAGCATCACACTCTGCCCCACAGCAGAGAGGTTCTGGCAATAAGAGCAGGTCGAAGCTGTCACCTGAAGAGGTCAAACAGCTCCTTCCGCCCCTTGGACAGTGCCTACATCGGTTACATGGGGACAACCAGGAATCCAAAACTATCAGAAGAGGCCCAGGGCACCTACAGTTCTGACACCTTCAGCATAGCCAGCCCTTCAGCCTGGCAGCAACCACTTGCCAGCAACTGGTCCCTCTAAGGACTCATCTTCAAGAGGCTAAGGGGAGGAGGAGAAGTATAGATTTCTGCTAGCAATCTCACCAACTGTGTGGCGTGAAACGACTTACTTAACCTTTCAGACTTGTACTTCGATTTCCCCGTTTGTATCGTGTAGCTTATGATAACAGACCTTACACAGGGACTGTGAGATTACTATAATGGTTAAATTGGTTGGATCCTCCTGGAAAGAAAGAAAGAGAAGAGAGAGAGAGAGAGAGAGAGAGAGAGAGAGAGAGAGAAGAAAAGAGAAGAGAAGAGAAAACAAAAGAAAAGAACTCAAAACAAGACTAAAAAAACTATCAAGAGTACTTGAAATTAGCCTGGGCTGCCTAGCAAGATCCTACCTCAAAAAGAAAAAAAAAAAAACAAAAAAACAAGCCAGGAGTTGTAGTTCACACCTGTAATCCCAGCACTTGGGAGGTTGAGGCTGGAGAACTTCCAAGAATTCAAGGCCAGCCAGGGCTACACTGCAAGACCCTGTCTCAAAACAGAAAAAGAGAAAAGTCAAACAAAAAACGTAATTAATGTGGAATAGGTTCAAATAAAACAAAAGCAATGAAAAGCAAACAAAAGTCTCTTTCTGTTGCTAAAATTTCTTCCTAGGGGTACATGTAAGCACCCTAGGATTAGCTAAGAAGATTAAAAATAGATTAATACTGCTCAGTTGTTGTGCCTTAAAGCTGGTAAATAAATAAAAAAGTTCTGCCTCAATTTGGGAGCTAGCTGGGTAAGAGAAAAATGTCAACATGCTTATTAAGATGACACTAACATAGATGGGATTCTCTCCTCCATCCCCTAATCTTGTCTGACACACACACACACACGTACATACATTACAGTGGTTCTCAATCTTCCTAATGCTGTGAACCTTAACATGATTCCTTGTGTTGTGGTGATCCCATAATTATTTCATGGCTACTTCATAACTGTAATTTTACTACTGTTAATAAATCATAATATCTGATATGTGACCCCTATGGGGGTCGCAACCCACAGGAGAAACCTTGAGTCTAGGCCCTTCCCAAGGACACTGCAATTAGGGCAAAGCTACATATATCAGGTGGTAGAGAGCCATGGGTACTCAGGTGAGAGCCTTGTGATGCTTCTTGCCTCCATGTGAGGGGATGTAAATAGTCAACAAGCCCAGCTGGGACAATCAGTGTGCCCAGCTGAACTCCACAGATGGCGGCTGAGATTAGTCCTGTACAACACTCTTATACTAATGTCCTGAAACCAAGCCTTAGTGGCTCTGTCTACAAAACGGAGATGACAGATGACCTCATCCACTGCTGTGTAGGTAAAATGGGAGCTTTGTAAAGCCCATGACCCTGCGTAACAATTACCAGGAAGATAACAGCTGTTCACACTTAACAGACTAAAACGCACATAAGAAGACGTGTTCTTTCAATAGCAGCAAGAAGAAAGTAGCTTAGACACACCTGTACACAATCTAGATTGATATCTGAACTCCAAGCTGTTCATTATCACAGACAAAATAAAAGCACAGAGCTCTGGGGACACTTCATCTGACACCTTCTGCCGATAGCACACGCAGGTGCCAGCAGTACACACAGGCCTTCCCAACTGTCTGACATTGAACCACCAATCGCCAGTCTCTATGCTTACCGAGGTGTGGGTCCAGGAGGTGGGGCTGCTCCTGGTATTTGTCCATAATTACTAAAAGGAAAATAACAAGAAAATCAAATCAGGTGAACCTCAGAGACTCTCCTATTGGCTCTCAGTCACTCTAATGGGACAGCTAGCATCTTCCTAGTCCTTGGGACACCCAGGGACACACCTGACTTCTTGCTGACAGATGCTACACAGCTGCCTAACATCTGTCAGGTTCTTGAGGACCAGTGTGACCACGCCTCCTACTCTCCTCTTGCTCTGCACTCCTTCCCCTCGGATCCTCTTCTCACACATCCTCTGATGCTGACTGGTTTTCTTCTCCAGCTCTTTCTTCACTTTCTACAACTCCACCTCCCCAACTCGTTAGACCCTCTTCCACTTCTTGAGTCCTCCCCTGCTAACCATGATACCCTCCCATTCCAACAATCACCAAACCAATAGCTGTACAACCTCCCCAACCCTGGTCACCTGCTTCCCAACCCCTACCAGCAAATTAATCTGTTTCCACCCAATCCAATGTTTCTCTGCTTCTGCATTCTCGCCTGCCACATCAGATTCCTTCCACTAAGCCCACCCTGTCTTTCCCAAAAACTTGAGCGCCATCCAAAAACAAAAAAAGACATTATGGAGAGAATTTTTTTAGCTAAAGAATTCACAAAGATGATTTTGTTCAGGTACAAAACTGTTATTATCAAAAGGCTCATTTGGACATTGTCCTAGTTTGTCTTCGGTTGCTGTGATATAACTGGCCAAAACCAACTTGAGGAAGAAACGGTTTATTTGGCTTTCACAGCCCATCATTGAGGAAACTGAAGGGATGAATTAGAGCAATGCAGGCAGAAACTACGGAGGAGGGTTGCTTGCTTACTTGCTCTCAGGCTCAAGTTCAGCTATCCCACAGGCCAGGGATGATACATCCCACAGTGGGCTGGGCCATCCTTCATCAATTAGTAATTAAGGGAATGTCACAAAGACATGCCCACAAGCCAATCTGGTGGTGGAAATTACTCACTTGAGATTTCTTCCGAGGTACGTCTAGGTTTGTGTAAGATTGACAAAAATGATGACAGACAGTAAGTATCCTTTACAAACGACTAAACTTGGGGGGATTTAGAACCACCAAGGGAACCTAACGGCACTGCCCATTCTCCTGCCCTGCCTGGAGCGGAGATCCTGATAAACCTGATGCTTTTGAGTTTGCAGAGCCTTGGTCTCATAGCGGAGCCCCATCGGAGCACAACCCCCATGCCAGGCTGCTCCTCTGCTTGCTAGAAGCACTGGTAGGTTTGTCCTCAGCAATTCTGCTCGTTCCCTCCCTATCCACAGAGAGGTCTCAAGTATGCTTTGCTCAGTTCCTGGGCACCGCAGGGCAGGCAGGAGGTATGGCTCCCCAAGTCCCTTCCTCCCAGATGCAAGGACCTCAAGATAGAGACTCGGGGCCCCGCCCGCACCGCGGAACCGCTCCTCCGCCACCTCCCGGGCCGCGCGCTCGCGGTGCACCGCCGGCAAGCTGCGGAGCAGCGCGCGGGTCTCCTCACTCTCGCCGAACGCTTCCAGGGCGGAGGCGCGGACAAGCGCATCATCCTCCACCTCCTCCTCCGCGGCGCTCGCAGCCGGCTCGTTGTTCAGTACCATCGTGCCAGTAGCAGCCTCCGTAAGAACCCTACCGGCAACCGGGTAGAAAGGAGATACAGCACGAGAGCGGCCAGCCCCGCCCCGAGACCTTCGACCCCAACTACGGGGCGCTCAAGCCAACAAAACAGCTCGCGCGAAGTCGGCTCAGCGTGCAAATAATGCTTACGTGAGTGGAGGGCAGGACCAGGAACACTAAACTTCCAATGTCTTCAGACTCAACATGGAGTGGGTGGAACCCAAAAGGGGTGTGGCCAAGGAGGGTGTGGCCGGAGGAGTGGGCCAGGCTGCTCTTTAAAAGGAGTTGGGCAAAGAATAGATTCGGGTGTTGGAAATCTTAGCGTACTGACGACGAGGTCACGGAAAGAACTGTGTTTGAAATTGGGGGCGGGAACCTGGAAGGTTTTGAGCTAGCGCAGGAAAGTGCATGAAAGCTGAGCTAGTAGAAAGAGCCAGAATGGAAGGGTGTTGTATGAACGCAGGGGAGGAGTGGGTTTTGAGTGTGGGGCCAAGAATGGGGCATCGCCATTCTTGGGAGCGCCTCCAAGTGTGGGGTTGGAGGGATGCTTTAAGCGTGTAGGAAGCAATAGGGTGTTGCTCCAGGATGAAGGCTTTTGCCATGACCTCTCAAACATCAGCACCATTATGGCCACCCAAAGCGGTCCTGACAAAAGGCGTGGGCTGCACACTGCTGGCCCTGCGTTCACCGGCAGAACAAACCTCCCTGGAAAGTGGAGGACTGGAGTGATTAGATAGTTTAGTGTGCAAAGTCTCCTGCACTAAACCTCGGGACTTGAATATGTAACAGTAGGCCCCCAAACCTTAGCACAGCTGACTTCATGATGAAAGTGCCATTTAGGCTGTAAAACTCAATACCCGCCAGCCAAATTGAAAACAAAGACTTGATCCTTCAAAGTCCATCGGTCCGGAAAAGTCACTGAATGTGCTAACTTTTCTTTTTGGCTTCTCTGGTTCTGCTTCTGGCTATCTATTGTTGATAACTGAGGTATGTCAATCCAGAACATATTTTTTTTGTGTGGTTAAAAGTTCACCCTAAGAAGGCTCACTGTTATGCTGGGATCCAGAATACCCAGTGTAGTCACTGGCCAGCGAATAAAGACTTCCTATTGTCTTAAATCTGTATCAGAGCAGTCTTCTCAGATATGTTGTGGGCTGACAAGTTTGGTCCTCACACAGTGGAAGAAGAGAACCACAAGTTGTACTCTGACCTATACACACATATTTGAATGCATGAGTACACAAAGTAATGTCTAAAAAAAAAAATAGAAAAAAAAGTGAGATGCTGGGGAGGATCTGGTAGTGGTTGCAACTGAATGACCAGAGCCACAGGAGCATGGCCCTTCTTTCTCTACTCAATTGTGGTACCTGGGGCTTCAGCTGCTGAGGTGGGGGCTTGCCAGGAACAGTGATGCTATGGTATCAGCCTGAGCTCCATACATAACTCCCTGGGAAATGCTACACTGCCACGGCCTCTTGATGAATTTGTTGGAGGCCGACTCAAAAGCAGCCCAGTTAGAGATCCAGTTTGACGTTTTATTAGGTCCAGCCCTCTGCTACCTGAGCAGTTTCCTCATCATCCCCAGGGATGGGCTTCTATACTCCCGCCCAAAGTGGTTCCAGTGGTTTAGGTAGTTAAAGAGCTGGTAGAGCAGCAGGCGTTTGTCGAACCCTGGAGCCTTTGGGATCTTCTGATGGTAAGCAGTGAAGAAGGATCTGGGGAACCCCCCAAACATCGATGCAATCGCCAGTTCAAACTCAGAATGGCCGTAGAAGGAGGCTGGGTCATAAATAATGGGGCCCTGCTCGTCCTCAGCCACATTTCCAGACCAGAGGTCTCCATGGAGCAGGGCAGGGACAATCTCTATACCAGAAAACAGTTCCGGGATCTTCACCTAGAAGAGAAATTATTGTAAATATGGGACTTGGAGACCCATGGGCTCGTTATCCAGTGCTTGGAAATAAACCAGAGAGCCATGGATTCATCCAGAGTCCAACCAAATAATCCACCAGGCCCAGTGAAGAAATTCACCTGATTCCTGAATGTAACTTTGTCTAGCATTCTGGTCACTACCAAATGAGTCCAAAAGGAAGCTGTATAGAAAACCTCAGAGTTATTTGGGTTTTATGCTGTAGAATATGAGCTAATTTGGCACCTACCCTGTAAACCGTGCTTTTGTTTTATTTCATACATGCACCTCTTCCACTAAATAGCATTTCTTTGACGCATGCTCACCTTAGACCAGTGGTTCCCAACCTTCCTAATGCTTCGACCCCTCAACACAGTTCCTCATGTTGT
This sequence comes from Rattus rattus, assembly GCF_011064425.1. Taxonomy (NCBI): domain Eukaryota; kingdom Metazoa; phylum Chordata; class Mammalia; order Rodentia; family Muridae; genus Rattus; species Rattus rattus. Next base: position 62,585,223 of record NC_046162.1, read on the forward strand.
GGTGATCTCCAACCATAAAATTATTTTGTTGCCACTTCATACCTGTATTTTTGGTACTGTTGTGAATTGTAATGTAAATACATGATATGCAGGACATCTGATATTTGACTCCTGTGAAAGGGTCATTTGACCTCCCCACCACTAAGGGATCACGACCCACAGGTTGAGAACCACAACCGTGGACTGATAGATGAATTGTGTTTCTAGTATTTTGGAGTTCCATTTTGAAACAAGTGATGCGAGAACATGCACCTTCATTAAGGATGACATATTGGGGTCTTTGGCAGCGGAACAAAGGGTAAGAATGGACAAGTGAAATGATTGAAATCCATGAGCCGGGGTCTGTCCTATCACCTACCCACCTATGGGATAAGAAGGTATTGGCTGGCATACCTATAATTTGACCAGCCTACTCTAACATCAGTTTTTCCTATTCTGACTCAGTCACATGCATGTTGTAGACTCATAAGAGACAACCACTTCCCAGAGAAATAAGTGTTGTGCTTACCTGTAGCCTTGACCACAGTTCTTGTGTCTCTCGGTCAGCATAGTCCTTTTCTATGAGATCCAACTGAGCTTGGAGCCGATGTCGAGTGAAAAAGGTTGGCCAGTCATCCTGCCATTCATTCACCTGAGCAAAAAGAAGAGAGGCCATGTGACTCATGGCCCCAGGACGGCTTTAGTGACCTCTAAAAACACAGAAAACAGTAGTCAACCAACTGAAAATACAAGTGGAATCATGAAACACTTTACCCAAAAGAAGAGACACCATGACCAAAGCATTTGATCAGGGGCCTGCTTACAGTTTCAGAGCCTTTGTCCATTGTCTTTGAGGTGGGGAACATGGCAGAATGCACAATGCTGGAGAAGAAGCCAAGAACTACATCCTGATCCACAGGCCAAGAGAAAGAGAGACTGGATCTGGCATGGGCTTTTGAAACTTCAAAGCCCACTCGCAGTGACACACTTCCTTCAATTGCCTCCCAATCCTTCTAATCTTTTCAAACAATTTCACTCCCTAAGCACGGTGACCAAGCATTCAAATATTGAGCCTATGGCAGCCTTTCTTATTCAAACCACTACAAGGGTTTTTTTTAAAAAAGGGAAAGGGGCTAGCAAAAAGCATAAAGCAAATACTAAGGTGGCAGAATCAAACCAAACAGAATAAACACATAAGAGCAAATGGTCAGAAACAAATGCTGTAGTTAAATAACAGAGAATGGACTAGAACTGCCTCAAGGGTGGAGTGCTTGCCTAGTCTGAATGAGTCCCAAGTTCAACACACACACACACACACACACACACACACACACACAGAGAGAGAGAGAGAGAGAGAGAGAGAGAGAGAGAGAGAGAGAGAGAGAGAGCAAAGATAAACAGATTTGGAACAACAAAGCAAGACCCAACCATAGGCTGGAGAGGCGGTTCACCAATTAAGAGCACCTGCTCCTCTTGAAGAGGATCTGGTGTAGGTTCCCAGCACCAACACAGTTGCTCGCAATCATTGGTAACTTCAGTTCCTGGGGGTTCCAATGCCCTCTTCTGGCCTTTGTGGGCACTGCATGCACATCGTGCCCATACACATGCATATATATATATATATATATATGCAAATAAACACCCATAAAAATTTTAAATCTAAATCAGGTTATACACAAAAACAGAAATACACTAAAAGGATAGAGAATGTATACATTTTTGCTCACAATAGTCAAAGGACAAATACAAAAAGAAAAACAAGCGGAAATTCATGGCAGAGCAAAGACGACCATCAAATACAAAGAAAATTGTTTCATACTGAAAATGTGGTCACGTAATAAAGGGGATCTACTAGTCCTGGCCGGGGGGTGGGGTGTTGTTATTGTTGTTTAGGGTTTTACCTTGTATCCCAGGCTGGCTTTGAATTCTGGTTCAAGATGCAAGGATTACAGGTATATGCCACCACCCTCTGTGATACTCCTAAATTCTTATAACTCTGCAACAGAGCTTCAAATATGTGAAAACAAAACTTCTGGAACTGTAAGGGGAAATAGATGAAGCCTCACTTTCAGCCTGATAAGGTCTTAAATATGTCTTCACCCTGACATTTGTATGTTGAAGATGATTGTTTTCAGAAATAAGGCTTTCAGCACTTGGGAGGCTGAGGCAGGGTTAGGGGGGATTTGAACTCAAGGTCAGTCCAGAAATATTGCTTTTAGGAAGAAATTAGGGTTAAATGGCATAAATGTGAGATCACAATATGACAGGACTAGAAGCCCTATAAGAAGAGGAATACACCCAGGTGTGGTGACAATGCCTTTAATGCTAGAACTCAAGAGGCAGAGGCGGGCAGATCTCTGCAGTGAGAATTTTGGTTTATTTTAAAACCGTCGGGTTGGGGATTTAGCTCAGTGGGTTGGGGATTTAGCTCAGTGGTAGAGTGCTTGCCTAGCAAGCGCAAGGCCCTGGGTTCGGTCCCCAGCTCAGAAAAAAGAATTAAAAAAAATAATTTAAAACCATCATATTATGTGAATATGTTTCTGTTTTGATCCCAGGTATGGGAGATGGGCTACTTCACTTTGTCCACAACCATTAACTATGGTTGTCTCCTGTTCTATGAGGGATGTGATCTTTGCCAGCTGCAGATAGTTTAATTCTGTGGGATTCTGGAGTGGGCATCAATGCCAGAGCCCAAAAGAGGCAGAGGCACTCTGAAAAAGGAGGAGGAGGAGGAGAAGGAGGAGGAGGAGGAGGAGGAGGAGGAAGAGGAAGAGGAGGAGGAGGAAAGGAGGAGGAGGAGGAGGAGGAGGAGGAGGAGGAGGAGGAGGAGGAAGAGGATGTTGTGGTGGTGATGGTGCAGGAGGTGAAGGTGGTGGAGGCTGTTGCTGCTGCTGCTGCTTCCCTCTGCTGCTCCTGGTTGCTGTTGTTGCAGTTTGACAGGAAGGTGGAGATATCCTGAGGATAAAGACTGGACTGACCCCAAGAAACTCAATGCCCCTTAATTAGCAGGAAGCAGTAAAAAGAGTTCTATGCCCCCTTTCCCCTCTAACCTTCTTTCTCTCCTACCTAGTTTTAAAGGATTAGGGTAGAATAAGGATTGGAAAGAAGGGTGATATAAAAAACCAATAAAATAGTAATACATACATATGTGTGTGTGTGTGTGTTGTGTGTGTGTGTGTGTGTGTGTGTGAACAGAGATTTATAAATTTGAGGCTAGCCTGGTCTACATATTGAGTTCCAGGCCAGCAAAGATTACAGAAAGAGATCCTGTCTCAAAAAACAAAAGAAAAGGAAAAAGGAAAGAAGGAAGGAAGGAAGGAAGGAAGGAAGGGAAGGAAAAAGAAAATACAGACACACACTCTCACCAAAATACAAAGCAACCAAAACTTACTAGATTTAGCAATGTTTCAAAATACAAGCTATTGGGGTTGGGGATTTAGCTCAGTGGTAGAGTGCTTGCCTAGCAAGTGCAAGGCCCTGGGTTCAATCCCCAGCTCCGAAAAAAAGAAAAAAAAATACAAGCTATTATACAAAAGTCTTTTTTTTTTTTGAATTGGGATGTGACTCAGATGTGGATTAGTTGCTAAGCACAATAGAGTTACTAAGTGACAGATGCCATTTAGGAAAGTCTACAGCAAGCAAAGGAATTTACTGGGATGTCCCACCGTTATGCATGACTGTGATAGGTGCACTCTGGAGAGGTACAGCCCCTGAGACTTCACCCCAGGATTGCTTCTCTCTGCTGATGTGCCTTTCCTGCCTCTATTACATGGCCTAATGATTCCTGGGCATAAGCCCACCCTATTGGGCAAATTTCTTGCAAATCAACATGAAGAAGAACTTTCATGAATTAATTCTGTTTAACTGAATTAATTACTTTATAGCATTTTGATTGGATTCAAATAATTTTAAGAAGAATGTTTAAGGAGATTGTTTTAGTTGTTTTGCCAGAAAGATATAATAAAGTTAGAATGAAGAATAGAATGTGCCCACTTCTCATAGAATAGCAAGCAAAGGTTGCATAATAAGAAAAACAATGAGCTTTCATAAATTGCACTAAGAAGAAAAATAGGCTTGGGACAGATTTGTGATCAAGGAAAAACTTTCATTCTAGGCTAGGTCCAAGGATGAGGCCACAGGTGTACACTATGATAAAGCAAGGCCAGTGAGACTGTTGCTTTGAACTTATAATGAGCTTATAAAACGAAACATTGTTTTAAACTTACTATTAACATCTTTCTGTAACTTCCCTTTTGTGTAACATTTTATCTATAAGGTAACTTTATAAAGAACTTTTGTCTAAGAAGGTGTGAACTGCCAGAGAAACGATATAAAATGTGGTTGCTGGGGCTCTGCCCCATCCATCAAATATATAAATGTATATCTGTCTGTCTGTCTATATGTATGCACACTTAGGAGTTAAAAGAATTCATAGTTTCTCGCTGAGCATTCTTGCCAGCCCCAGATAACTAAGTTTTGTTTTACCGGTAGCATTGAACCAGCAAATCACCCGCCTCTATCAACAGGGGATGGGGAACTGTTGGCTGCTATCAATATGACCACAATTGCTAATGCCATACCCCCTTTCACTGCCTGCCTTGGTTAACCCTGTGAGGCCAAACCTGGCCTTTGACAGCTAAGCATGCACAGGTGCTGAGTATCATACCCACAATGGAGGTGTGTGTGTGTGTGTGTGTGTGTGTGTGCGCGCGCGTGCACACGCGCGCATGAAGGCCAGAGACTAATGTAAAATCCTCCTCAGTTGCTCTCTATTGTGTGTATGCATATGTATGTAAACATGTGCACACAACTGTACATGCATGTGTGCGCATGTGGAAAAGGATGATTCACGTCCTTTACCTTCCTCTACTGATTCCCACCTTATTCTTCTGTGAGACAAAGTTTGGCTACATTCACTGGCCAACAAGGTCCCCATGGATCTGGGATTACAGGGACAAAACACTGTGGCCAGCATTTTTATGCTTGTAGGACAAGTACTTGATCAACTGAACCATCTTCCCAGACACTAAAAAGAGGACTTTTTTGAGACAAGGTCTCAACCTTGAACTCACTATGTAGCCAAGGATACCTACAGATTTCCAATATTTCTTCCTCTATCTCCAAACTTCTGGGATTACAGGTATCCAACATATCAGGCTCAATTTTTAAAAAATAGTAATTGGCCAGAAGATGGTGGCATGTACCTTTAATCCCAGCACTCAGGAGGCAGAGGCAGGTAGATATCTATGAGTCTGAGGCCAGCCAGATCTACAGAGCAAGTTCCAGAACAGCCAAGGCTGCACAGTGAAATCCTGTTGTTGATAATAATAATAATAATAATAATAATAATAATAATAATAATAATAATAGATAATGATGGGCTTTAGCCAGGCATGGTGATAAACCCCTATAATCTCAGCATTTGGGAGGCAGAGGCAGAGAGGCAGGAGGATCATAGCAAGCTCGAAGCCAGCCTGGTCTACAACTCAAGTTCCAAGCCAGGCAGGATTATATAGTGAGACCCTGTCTCAAAAAGGAAAAAGAGGGGGGTGGGGAATACATTGTGCATTTATGAATCATCTGTCATGACGGGAATACAAAATGGAATCTCAGAGTGAACACTTTTCTCCAGCTGCGATGGCTTCAACTAAAAACAAACAACTTCAGGAAACATCCAGTACACATCAGAGTGGGGAAAACTGGAACTCTTATATCAGTTCGTGATAATTTAACTGGTACAACCTCTTTGGAAGCGTGGGGCAATTTTTCTTTTTTATTGTTGTTTTCAAGATTGTTTTTAAATTATGCGTGTGCATCTCTGTGAGAGTGTGCCATGGATGTATGGGTACCTGCAAAGACAAAAAGAAGGCCTCAGATCTCCTGAAAGTGGAGTGACCGGTGGTCACGAGCTGCTGGGAACTGAACTCAGGTCCTCTGCAAGAGCAGTATGTGCTCTTAGTCACCTCTCAGCCCCATGGGACGCTTCCTGAAACCTCAGGGAAGAACCTACTGTACAATCCAGGTTTTCTGTCTCAGGTCTCACACAGTCAACCAAGATCAATCCACAAAGGTTCATAGCAGCTTTATTTGTAAGAAGAAAAGCTAGGAACAACCCAGACATCCATCAACAGGTGAATGGATAAACAGAGACCACGGTTTGTCTATATGGTGGACTTTTGACACCTGTGACATGAATGGATGCAATGTATAAACATCAAAGATTTGATGGACTCACATCAGAACGGTGACACTGAGTAAAATATGTCAGGTGGAAAAAAAGGCGAAGGGGAACATACTATATTATCATATTCATACAAAGCTTCACAAAACACAAGAAAATCTGCAGTGACAGGGAGTAGACCTGTGGTGACCCAGGGACAGGGACAGGGCTGGGTTACTGGAAGGGGTTGTAAAAGACATGAGGAAGGATCAGTGTGCTGATTCCCGTCTGACCACAGTTGCCTCAGGATCTTCGAGTCTGAGGGGAACTCAGAGGCCCTCCGTCTCTCTAAACAGCTCCATATACAAGTTCTAGAGACGATTTCACTTCTTAACTCATGAACATTTGAGAAAAATACTATGCTTCATCAGCCAAATCTTTGAAGACTCATCGCCATGAGAAGCCCTTAAACTCAACACGTAACTCAAGACGACAAGCCATGCTTGTCTATAGAAACGGGGGCCATGCTAGTCCCTAGCTCCAGCTAGGTGATACCTGGAAAGTCAGATTTGGCTGAAATTAGGAAGTCTTAAAAAGTCTTCTGTGTACAGTTGTTGGGACCTAGATTCATAGCTCCCTATTGGCTGAGATCCCCCAGTCTGCCTTAGACTTCATAAAAATCTTGCCCCAGTCATTCCCTAACCCTCCAACCCATGCCAGGGAGAGCTTGGCCATCACCTACAATGGCCCAACTAGTCAGAAAAGGCTTCAAGGAAGCGAAAGACTTGAAAATGTTGACCCTCAAGCAGTAACAGGCTTAAATTGGGATGACAATTACACAGAATTGTTCTTAACAAAGCAAAATATGGTCTAGTAATGGCTTCTTTGAGGTAGGTGTAGGGCTGGTAGACAGCCCCAGGGTTAAGACTTCTCTAGATCTTCCGAAGTTTCTAAGATGGTGACTCAAAAGGCTGCAGTGTCTTTCAGCCATAATGATGAAGAATGGACACTGGAAACTTGGCTCAGTGGGTAACAGTACTTGGCTGTTTTCCCAAAGGACCAGAGTTTTGTTCACGGCATCCACATCCAGTGGTTCACAACTACCTGTAATTCCAGTTCCAAGACACCATCCTCTAGCTTCCTCAGGTACCTGTAGGGGGCATATACTCTCTCTCACACACATCACATAAATAAATCTTTAAAAAAAAAATGGATGAAACCAGGCATAATAACAAGACTTGAGAGACTATCAGAAGGTTGTGAATTCCAGTCCAGAATCTGGTCCAACCACACAGTGAAATATTATTCTACCACACCAAAAAAAAAATGCTCTTGCACATGCCACACGTAGATTAACCTCAGAAATGTTGTGGTAAGTAAAACAGGCTGTACACGGGTCATGTGTTATATAATGTCACCAACACAAAATGTCCAGAACAGGCACAACCACAGAGATGGTCAGTAGATTTGTGATCGCCAGAGGGTAAGGAAAGGAGAATAACTGCTTGTGGGAGTTGCCGTTGGTGGTGGAAGTAGTCTGGAATGAGACCTAATGATGAGCCTATAGCCATATCATCTGAACACACTGGACCCTGTTGGATCTCAGAGGCTAAGCAATCAGGCCTGGTTGGAACTTGGACACAAGACAGTGGTGTTGTTTGCATCAACATGTGCTTGTACTATAAACCATTGGATGGTACACTGTAAAACGGAGAGTGTTGTGTTACATGAATTACATCTCAATAAGACAGCCCTGGAGGAGAACGTGCATAATAAGGGCTGGGTCCTTAGCTTGGTCCACTCTACCCTCTTCAGATTCAAGGGGCCAGGTTCCCTCCTGTATCACAGCCTTTGCACCACTCTTGTGCCCACCTGGAATGCTGATCAGCTGACTGCAGTGTCAACTCCCTCCAAGCTTGGCTCAAGCAGCTCTCCTATCAGCTTTCTGTCCTAAGTGCCACAGCCTGCACTCTATCTTCAGAAACAACAGACGAGGGTCCGGAATGGCCATCACTAAGTGGGGAGGCCCCGACTCTAACACTCACCTGTGGGATGAAGCCACAGCACGTCACTGTGTGAAAGCCGAACTTGGTCACACCCCGGGGCTCAGCATCCTCCGCCCCACAGCCTGTCAACAGAAATCTTGATCTCATGAAACTACTCAGCGTTCACGGAAACCAGATCTTGGGAGAATGCCTGGCTGCGCACACAAATAGCTCAAACAATAGGTGATCCGGGGGCTCACTACACACAGCTCACTGCACTAGCCAGCACGCAGACTTGCCAGGACTTTGTACCCTAGACAAAGAATGGACAGACTTCAGGACTGGTTGGTCAGGAGTCCATTCTACTTGTTTACCAGCTCCATTAAAACTGCTTAATCATCTCATTTTTACAGAGTACTCAGGCCTGGAGAGATGGCCGAAAAGGTAAGAGCACTTGCTGCTCTTCTAAAGGTTCCCAGCACCAGGTTGAACAAATGTACAAATGCCGGCAGCTCCTCCAAAGGATCAGATGTCCTCTTCTATTTCCAGCAAATATCTACCCCCCCTCTCTCTGTCTGTCTCTGTCTGTCTCTCTGTCTCTGTCTGTCTGTCTCTGTCTCTCTGTGTCTGTCTCTGTCTCTCTCTCTCTGTCTATCTCTGTCTCTCTGTCTCTCTGTATCTCTCTCTCTGTCTATCTCTGTCTCTCTGTCTCTCTGTCTCTCTCTGTCTATCTCTGTCTCTGTCTGTCTGTCTCTTTTCTCTCTCTCTCTCTCTCACACTCACACACACACACACACACACACACAAATTTTAAAAAACTGTTTAATGCACTGTGAAGGGAGCGGGTACGCCATTCGACACATCACTTAAGTGCCACCAAGAAGGCAACATGTGGTGGGCTGGGCCCAGGTTTAAAACAAAACAAAACAAAACGAACTGGACTTACCCACTGTGTTCTGCCGAGCCTTGGACTTCTCCCTGAGTTTCTGGTTGTAAAGGTGCAAATCTGCCATCTGTTCTCCAAGCTTTGATGCCTGACTGGGGAAATAAGGCAGCAACAGTTACAACAGCAAACAAGTAACACCACACAGCATGTTCTGCTTTGATAAGGGACGTTTTAAATGCTCTAAGAGCACTCTAAACAGTACAATAATACACCCTTTTCTTTAAAAAAAAAAAAAACAAAGTATTGTAAGAGCCCTTGTTTTCTGTAGCATCTCAGCAGCCACTGGCCATGTGGCACAAAGCCTCCATCAGCGAGTTCAAAAGCCTCAGCTCTCACCTTTAACAAGGATATAGAAGAGACCCTGAGACCACAGTCACGCGGAGATATGACCTGTGGCAACTCCCTGCTGATAACATTCTGATGCCGTCTTTACCAGAGTTCGTCTTTCAGTATTTTATACAATGAATGGATGTGCATGACTGTAGTAGAGGAAATAATTAAGTTGCCAGATAATTGATCAGCCTCCCTGAGCTCAAACTGGACTAGTATGGTACACAGCATAAAGCAAGGGACTTGTTCGAAGTCACTTACTTCATGCAGCCTCATCACAACTAAAATATCCAAACCGAAATGAACGAACAAAAAACAGCAATTCTCTCTGTCTTAAGATAATTAATAACTATCTTTGTCTTTGACTCTGGGGGCTGGAGAGATGATGGCTCAGCAGTTCAGAGCACTGGCTGCTTTTCCAGAGGAACTGGGTTCAATTCCCAGCACCCACAGGGTGCTCACACCTTCTGTAAAATCCAGGTCCAAGGGATCCAACCCCCTCTTCTGGCTTCGGTGGGGTAATATACAAATGTGGTATGAAACCATACATGCTGCCAAAGCACCCATACACACAAAGTCATCTTTAAAAGTTTTAATAGAGAAACAAAGTAATAACAATAAATCTTTAAAAATTGAATTCTGGAGGGGTTGGGGATTAAACTCAGTGAGAGCGCTTGCCTAGCAAGCACAAGGCCCTGGGTTCAGTCCTCAGCCCGGGGGGGGGGTAGGGGGGCAGGGGGGTGATTTCTGACATGCCTTTAATCCCAGCACTTAGAAGGCAGAGGCCAGCATGCTATACACAGTGAGTTCCAGGCTAGTCAGGACTGCATTGTTAGACCTTTAAAAAAAAAAAAAAGGACTCTGGCAACTGGATTGAGTTATGTAAGCAGCTCAGCAGAGAATGCCAGTAATGTTCTCTCTCTCTCTCTCTCTCTCTCTCTCTCTCTCTCTCTCTCTCTCTCTGTGTCTCTGTGTGTGTGTGTGTGTGTGTGTGTGTGTGTGTGTGTGTGTGTCCATTTCTCCTATTTCTGTCTCAGCAAGGCTGTTTGCTCTGTGGCTACCTAGTGTTGTTCTCTCTTTCTCTCCCTCCCCCTCCCCATTCTCTTTCTCCCTTCCCCCTCTCTCCCTCTCACTGTCCATTTCTGCCATTTCTGCTTGCTCACTTGCTATCTAGTCTTCTCTCTCTCCTCACTCTCTTCCTCTATCTTTCTCCTTCTCCCCTTCTCTCTCCATTTCTGTCTCTCTCTCTCCACCTGTTTCACCTGTCTTCTCTATGTCTGTGTCTGTTTCTCTGTGTCCTGTGTCTGTCTATTCCTGCCTCTTTCTGTGTAAGCGTGTCTTTCTCTCAGTCTGTATCTCTCTCTATGTTTGTGTCAGTCTTTCCCTATCTTTGCATGTGTGCATGGCTCTCACCCCCCAACCCTCAACCCCCCTTACCCCGCACCCCCCACACACACAAATGCACTCACCTGCCGAGGCTCTTCATCTTCAAATGCTCCATCACAAAGACAGCCCCACCTCCTGGCAGGTCAATCACCTTCATGGGCTTCGGTACCCGCACCAGGCCAGTGTTGCGGAGGGCCTCCAGGCTCGCCATCTCTCCCTCAAACATCTGCCGGGCCTGCAACCAATGCCATGAGCTCTGTCAGCTCTGTAAACCTAGACTCTAACAGGTTTGCTAGCCAGACCAAAGTACTCATGGCCCTTAACACAAGCCGGAAGACCAAGCGCCTTCAATTACTGAAAAACAGCATCACATCCATCCCTCGAGACCAGGGTTCATAAGAGACCCCTTCAGGTAAGAGGGAACTGAAAGGACAAGCCTGATGCCAGAATTCAAGGGGTTTTGGGGAAGACCTATACAAGCAAAGCCTTGCTGTGGAAGATGCATGGGTCACGAGGGGATGCAAAGGAGGGGGATGGGAAGAATGGGCACAAGTGGAATGTGACAAAAAGTCTGAGGTTGGGTCTGAGTCCTCCAAGGTATTGTTTTCCTTTCTGCCTCTAAGTGGGGGCAGGCAGCCTTGGGTATGGTAGAAGTTACCTGGGGTCATTTTTAAGGCAGAGAAGGCAGAGTGGTGAGGTCAGAAGGGCCTGGCTCAGTTCTAGCAAGGACCAGAGAAGCTACAAAAGAACCATATGCCCAGCTTGTCCATGCGGCCTTTGCAGGGACCCAGAAGCTTGTTTCTATGCTATTTCTACAAATACCCCATTTATTTTTAGGCAAACTTTCATATTGTTCACTATACTGTGGTTAAAAACATAAATTTTATTTATTTGTTTACTTGTGGCGCTGAGGATTGAACCCAGGAGACTGTCCACACTAGGCAAATGCTCTATTATGAACGATAAACATCTTCAGCCCCCCAAATGCTCTATTATGAATGTTATCCTCAGCCCCCCCAAATGCATTTATTCATGGGGTTTGTGAATACTTCTACATATAGAATCATACATTTTTAAAAATCAAAAGTCAATGGCTGTGGGTAAAAGCATTCAAGCCTGATCACCCAACTCTGACCTCCAGAGCTCACATAAAAATCTAGATGTGGCAGTGTGTGCATCCGTAATCCCAGCCCTCCCACCACATGATGGGAGGCAGACAATCAGCTGGAATCTTTCAGGCCAGCAAGCCTAGAACATGCTGTGTGGCAGCAGAAACCTGAAAAACCTCGCCACAAAATAAGGTGGAAGGACAGAACCAACTCCCAAAAAGTTAACCACCGATTTCTACACATGTCATGGATGTGCAAACCAGAGCTTTTTCACACATACATACGCACAAAATAAATCGAATATCATTAATTAAACAATGAAACCTGAAGCCAAAACACTTATTATCACACATGGAAATAATTCTTCCCCTTTCATTCGTTTTCAAGATGGAAAGTCAGACAGGTATATTCAAATTGCCAACCTGCACTTGGGGCACTTGGGAGTATGTGCTGAGCGCCCTGCTGTGGGAGGGCATTTGCAAACTTCAGCCGTGCTTGTAGGGTAAACCTCCGAAGGAGGCCAGCAGTGCACAGAGCGCAGGGGGATGGGGCGCTTCACCATCTCTAACGATACCAGGAGGGACTGAGAAGGGCTACCCTAGGATTCTCTTCTTCCCCATAGCCATCCTAGATACTACAACCACTATCCAGAACTCAGCATAGAACCTCTGGAGTCCTCCCCCCACAGAAGGGGGAGCCCCATGTCACACCTTCACAGCTTGCTCTCGGGACGCTCGCTAGCTAACAATCTTCAGTTGTCTTACAATTACCCATGCATTCGTTTGTTGTTGTTTGTTTGTTTGTTTTTGTTTTTGAGTCAGCTTCTCCTCATGAGGCTAACACGGAACTCATCATCCGCCTGCCTCAGCCTCCTAGGCTATCACTATGGATAGGGTATAGATGCATGCCTGGCTCCATACTTAAACGGGAATATTTTACTCATCCTCGAAAACAACAGAGCCTGTGAGAATGGTGCTAGCCTAGCCCTGGGAATCCTGTCTCTCTTCACCTGTGGGACGAATGGAGGAGCTGAGGTCAGAGTATAGACCAGACATAGGCAGAAGCAGCTTACAGCTGAGACTCATCTCCCCCACGGTCAGTGATTACAGAAATTTTAAAGCCCCTGTGTGGGAGCAAAAGCAAGAAAGTAATCATGCAGCAAAGATAAATCCTCTGGTCCCAAGAGGAAGTCTGCCTGCAAGTGCTGGCTGACCCCTCAGCAGAAGGTAAGGACACCAGATCTAGTTCCCCCACCACTTCCCAGTCCTCTTTCCCCTTCCCAGACTTAATCCTTGTATACCCAGCAGCGTACCTGCGCCCTGCGGTTGACCTTGACAAACACGGGGCCAGTGTCAGTGTAGTAGGCATAACCCTCGCTGATGCAGCCCCCTCCGGAGCTTCCAAAGGCCCGCAGTGTCTTGGTGTGAAGCTGGGCGCGCAGCAGCTGCTCCATGGAGAGTTGAGGACCAGAATGCGGGCGAGATGACGCAGAGGAGGGGTGCTGGGGACCAGAAGGAAACACGCGGCAGGCGGGCCGGGGGGCGGGGCGGAGCGCTGTCAAAACACTGCGTGACACAGCCTACTGGCTCCTAGCTAGCTCGGGTGCGCGCTATCCCTGCATGCTTCTCCCGCTCCAGGGCTGGGGCGGGAGGAGAAAGAGAGGGAGGAATTGCTATTTCTCCAAGGCAATCTCCACCTGCTGTGGGAGAAGGAGGGGTGCAAAAGCTCTCCACACCCTCCTACTAGGCTCATTCCAGAATTTCTCCTCCAACTCGACTCACCCTAGAGAAACAGGACTCCAGACCGTGTCCTGGGTGTTCTGTAAAGCCACGAGACAGAAAGTGAGTGTCCTCACAGAGCACATGTGAAGTCTCAGAACAACTGTGCCCACCTGGGGTCCACCCTGTGCTCTCTGCACAACTGGGAGAATCAGAAGTGAGCACAGGAAGATTTGGGTCAGGGCTTCTTTATCCTTGCAACACAAGGCATAGCCTAGAGACTCAGATACCCTGTGGAGAAGCTCTCGCTGTCCAGATAAGGGTGGAGTCCTAGCCATGGGGGTGCCCTGGCTAGGCCCTAGTGTCACCTTTTAATGCCACGGGGCTGAGTGATAGAGGCTACTCTGGGAGTTGTGATAGCAACAGCCTACTCCACCCAGGGTAGGTGGGACTCTGGATCTCAGACAGCCATGATAGGGAAGAAGCAGATATGTATGCTCATGGGTCCATGGGCACACACACATATACATGTAAGAACATATCTACAGACTGACATAGGAGACAACCTGGGCTAACCCTCGAGTGTTTCAGGAGAGGTTACCTCAAACCCCAGCCCCCACCACGAGCTGCTGTCCTGTCCTGTGTTGTCTCCAGCTGACTATAGAGGGACTAGGAAGATTAGTGGGGTGGATGATCCACTGCTGCTGAGCTTTCTGTATGCGCCAGGGCACAAGTAAATGTCAGCTAAATTCACAAATATCCTGAGAGGATTCTATAATTAGCCCCTGCCTTCTCTATGACAAAACTAAAGTATAGAGGAGTTAACTTGCACCGGACCTAGTGCTCAGACATAGCTCAAAATATACAAAACCAAGTCTGGTTTGGGGCTCCATCCTGTGAATCCTACTCTCAGGCCCCAGTGAGACAAGACTCTTCCCAGCACGTGTCATAGAAGACCTGGCTGTACCACGCTGCTCAATGTTTTTCTCGTGGCCTGCCAGCTGAAAGGTTCCACAACTGCTCCTGTGTCGGCCGCCCTCACGTTGAGGAGATAACATATGCATGAGGCTGCGGTTAAACATGCCTATCTGAGGAGCTCCGATATACCTCAGAGGGGCAAAACCTGTCCATGCTCGTCATCCCCATGGTCCTTGTGACCTGTCCCTGGCTCAAACTGAGACTGGGTTCCCTGGAGGCTCTTTAATAACTCCTGTATCTGATACCTATGTGGGATGATTGGGACTGGGGCTCAGCGACCACTGTCAAGCAAGGAACATTGATACGGCCTCCTAAGGTGGCTTGATCGTTCCCAATCATGGAGGCCAGAGTGGTGATCTTCAGAGCCAGGGTTCCACCCCAAGGGTCTTTTTAAACCTGGCTCTAAAGCCAA